>NW_026606155.1:64902500-65502500 GCF_029834395.1 Sorex fumeus | reverse complement strand
CCGGAGAGCCGCTCGTGGGGGGCAGCTGGCGACCTTGGTGGGGCGTGGGGGACGGCCCACAAAGCCCCCCTTCCCATGAGGTCCCCGCCGCTCCCCCGAGCCCGGCTCAAACCCGCTTTCCACAAGGCTCCCGTGCGGCCGCCATCTTTCTTTCCAGAGAGGAGCAGGCGGGCTGGTCAACGCCCTTCCCCCTCCGGGCAGGCTTGGTGGCGCGGATCAACACAAGTCCATTTGCTTTTCTGCTCCAAGCGGCTGGTTCTCTGTGCTAAGTCCTTGTGCCTCCGGGGCCGTGGCCGTGCCGGAGAGCCGCTCGTGGGGGGCAGCTGGCGACCTTGGTGGGGCGTGGGGGACGGCCCACAAAGCCCCCCTTCCCATGAGGTCCCCGCCGCTCCCCCGAGCCCGGCTCAAACCCGCTTTCCACAAGGCTCCCGTGCGGCCGCCATCTTTCTTTCCAGAGAGGAGCAGGCGGGCTGGTCAACGCCCTTCCCCCTCCGGGCAGGCTTGGTGGCGCGGATCAACACAAGTCCATTTGCTTTTCTGCTCCAAGCGGCTGGTTCTCTGTGCTAAGTCCTTGTGCCTCCGGGGCCGTGGCCGTGCCGGAGAGCCGCTCGTGGGGGGCAGCTGGCGACCTTGGTGGGGCGTGGGGGACGGCCCACAAAGCCCCCCTTCCCATGAGGTCCCCGCCGCTCCCCCGAGCCCGGCTCAAACCCGCTTTCCACAAGGCTCCCGTGCGGCCGCCATCTTTCTTTCCAGAGAGGAGCAGGCGGGCTGGTCAACGCCCTTCCCCCTCCGGGCAGGCTTGGTGGCGCGGATCAACACAAGTCCATTTGCTTTTCTGCTCCAAGCGGCTGGTTCTCTGTGCTAAGTCCTTGTGCCTCCGGGGCCGTGGCCGTGCCGGAGAGCCGCTCGTGGGGGGCAGCTGGCGACCTTGGTGGGGCGTGGGGGACGGCCCACAAAGCCCCCCTTCCCATGAGGTCCCCGCCGCTCCCCCGAGCCCGGCTCAAACCCGCTTTCCACAAGGCTCCCGTGCGGCCGCCATCTTTCTTTCCAGAGAGGAGCAGGCGGGCTGGTCAACGCCCTTCCCCCTCCGGGCAGGCTTGGTGGCGCGGATCAACACAAGTCCATTTGCTTTTCTGCTCCAAGCGGCTGGTTCTCTGTGCTAAGTCCTTGTGCCTCCGGGGCCGTGGCCGTGCCGGAGAGCCGCTCGTGGGGGGCAGCTGGCGACCTTGGTGGGGCGTGGGGGACGGCCCACAAAGCCCCCCTTCCCATGAGGTCCCCGCCGCTCCCCCGAGCCCGGCTCAAACCCGCTTTCCACAAGGCTCCCGTGCGGCCGCCATCTTTCTTTCCAGAGAGGAGCAGGCGGGCTGGTCAACGCCCTTCCCCCTCCGGGCAGGCTTGGTGGCGCGGATCAACACAAGTCCATTTGCTTTTCTGCTCCAAGCGGCTGGTTCTCTGTGCTAAGTCCTTGTGCCTCCGGGGCCGTGGCCGTGCCGGAGAGCCGCTCGTGGGGGGCAGCTGGCGACCTTGGTGGGGCGTGGGGGACGGCCCACAAAGCCCCCCTTCCCATGAGGTCCCCGCCGCTCCCCCGAGCCCGGCTCAAACCCGCTTTCCACAAGGCTCCCGTGCGGCCGCCCTACATTATTTTTTTAAGATGACAAAATTTGTAAGTAGAACTATGAACTCAGGTTGTCCTCTTCCATAATTACTATTATATTTCTCTTCCTGATTTCACATTATCTAATGATATATTAATGTATACAGAGGGAAATTTCCCTCTTTTATGAAGAATTCAGAGAAGACTTAAAAACTCAATAATAGTTGTAGGATGACATTGCTTTGTCCTTTCTCCACAAGGAGCTTAGGTTTATCTGGTTACACCCATTACAGTGCTCCTGAGGCACTTCCATTCCATTGTGTTTATCTGTAAATTCTTCCCTATGCTCTCCTCCCCAACCAGTTAATCAGCTTTCCCCCTAATCAGACTCTGTTAATTTGTAAGGTTAGATTTCTCAGAAATCTATGATTTTATATGTATGAGTGAAATATTGCCTTTCTCCTCTCCTTTTGTCTTCTGAACAGTTTACTTTAAAGCAATGCCCTTTTTGTATGGATACAGGAAGACCGTTAACATTATGCCTTATAATTTAGGATTTAATTGGCTTTGAATATTTATTCACTCCCAGGCATCTGCTTTCTCGACTTAAGCCTCAGTTGCCCTTAGTTCCTAACACCTCAAAAGCAGGGTCCCAACGAGGGACTGAATGGACCCAGGGCAAGCGGTAAGCTACCCTGGCATCGAAATGGGCCAGGCCAAAGTGCGATGATTCTTAACTATAAGTTAAGAGTTTGATCATAGACAAATTCTGTCATGATCCAAAAGTAACGACGAGACTAGGATCCTGCTAGGGGTGGGAAAGACTATCTGGTCTGAGCACTGTAGTCTGAGATCGAGATGGCCCTAGGAGGGCAATTCTATAAGTCTAAGATATTTCTTACTGTATCCATACAAAACGATTTATATTATATATGATTATATGTTTGCTAAACAAGGAGAGGAGAAACACACCCAGGAGAATCCACTCTAGGGTGGGTATAGTGCTGAGAGAGGATCTGTCCTAGAAGCGGCTTTCCCTGAGGGAAAGAATTCTACCCCTTTTGATTGTGACCATACCTACATGTAATTATTACCCCAACCCCTCATGTTTTGGGATTTAACTGTACTGTAAGAGTGGGCTGGGGGATTGGAAGGAGGAGAAAGGAGTTCAGGATCAGAATCCAGACTCCAGAGAAGGAGGATGAAGGGGGATGGAAAAGGAGAATGAAGTAGCATGGGGGAGGAAGAAGCAGGGGCAGAGGCGGAGGAGAGAGACTGAAGTGGATGGAGAGAGGATTGGAATAAACTGCTACTAAGACCAACCATCCTGGCCCTCGTTCCTTCCCTTGCCTGCCCATCGCCATCGACCTCCCGGGGGTGGGGGAAGAAGGGCGAGACTACTGAACGCGGGCGGTGGGAGAGATAGAGCCACCGCCGCTGTGCTGTGCCCCTTTTTGAGTTTACACAAATAGGGGCTGAAGCAATAGCACAGTGGGTAGGGCATTTGCCTTGCACGCAGCCGACCCGGGTTCGATTCCCAACATCCCATATGGTCCCCCTGCGTACTTCCAGGGGTAATTCCTGAGTGCAGAGCCAGGAGTAACCCCTGTGCATTGCCAGGTGTGACCCCTCAAAAAAGCAAAAACAAAAATTGTCAATAATAGTACATTTTGTACACCAAAATGCAATGTGATACTGTGAACCCCTTACCTCTGATCTATAGAAGAGGCATCTCAACTAGTTTATCTGTGCTCAAAGAATAGAATCTGTGTCATGCATATTTTCTAGGATACACAACTTCTATTGTACAAGCATTCTTCAGTTGACTGTCTACCTTCCTATTCAGGTATAGTTGTACTTCTAGATACTAATAGGAGATGAACAGAGGTCAGGGAGCAGCCTAGGCATAGGTTTGATTCCTGATCCCACAAGGTACTCAAAGTTTGCAGTCCCAGAGAACCACACCATTGCCAGGGCAACCTGGCTATACCTGGCACCCCAGGGTCCAAGTAGCAAAGCATACATGGCCCTTGTATTGACTCCCTGACCTAGTTGTCTGAGATTCACACTGTGTTTTTGCTACCAGCATCTCCTAAGCAATACCTGAGAGCCCACCTCCCCAACCCCTGCAAACTAGCATAACTGTAAGAATACAGCCAAAGAAACCTTTATCTAGGAAGGTTTCTTTGTGGGAAATTGGGTTTTAGAGCCACACCTGAGCTCTGTGGTCAGCGATCACTTCTGCAGGTCTTGGAAGAATTACATGTGGTATTAGGAATTTGAATCAGGGTCAGTCAGTCTTATGCAAGGAAAGTACTTAATCACTGTATTATCTCACTGGTCCTGTTCTATAAGTTTTAAGATGTAGCAATTTGGACTAACACTCAAAAATCTGAGTAGAATAGCAACTTATCACAGTTCTCTCATTTCCAACTTCCTTCAAGATGAATTTATACAATTTAACAGGTGTTCCCTAGGGCAAATCCTACCTAAAAGCCCGATGCAGATGCTGGTGATATGTAAAAGTCAGTAAATCACAAATTCTGCTCCTGGTGGACTTTCTATCTGGCAGAAGTCTAGACAAGA
This sequence comes from Sorex fumeus, assembly GCF_029834395.1. Taxonomy (NCBI): domain Eukaryota; kingdom Metazoa; phylum Chordata; class Mammalia; order Eulipotyphla; family Soricidae; genus Sorex; species Sorex fumeus. The sequence continues at coordinate 65,498,320 of NW_026606155.1, read as the reverse complement.
TGTAACTTATTTTCAACATAAGCTTTTCCCTCCTTTCTGTTCTCTATAGGTTCTTTACATGCTTTATCCTTAAACTTTTGGTTCACATATCTCTACCAACAGGTGAATTGAATATGTGAGCTGGACCATGAAATGTTCTGACCACTCCCATCTACCCCATTATTCTATAGAACATTACTGTCTCTTCATCGTCATTAATCCAGTCTATTACTAACACATTTGCTTATTGATTTCCTTTTCACCCCTTTTTGGCGTGTATACCATGCAGTGCTCAGGGATTACTCCAGGTTCCATATGGGGCATGATATGTGTGTGATAAGGAAACCATATGGGGTGTAAGGGATTGAACTCTAGCAGCTGCATGCAAGGTAAGTGTTCTATCTGCTGTTCTCTCTCTATGGCCCTTGCTGCTGTCCTTTAACAGAAAATAAGTTTTATGAAGGGAGAACCTTTTCTATTTATTAATCACATCACCAACTTCTGATTACTACTTTCCATAGAGTAAGTGTCCATATATATAGAAGAAGAAAAGACAAACCACACCCACAGTGGAAGGCAAGAGAGGCATTCACAAAAGGAGTTTTGTAATAAAGAGGCATTTATGTGGTTAGTCTCCAGATTTCTGGAAGCTAGCCATGTAAGGAATATGTTGAATGTGATAACCAGTTAAAACTTTATGTCTTCTCAGTCATCCTATCTTTAGACTGCCTTGTCTTTTCTATATCGAAGTTTAGTTATCCTACTTGGGAATATTTATCTAACTCCACCTGTAGTGCAGCTTATGAAACAGGCTACGTACACTGTGAGACCAACTACTTTCTAAAGCAAGGAAAAACACACATCACAGCAAAAACAATCAATTCTTTCAACACATTAAGAGGAACATATTATTTCTCACACATGAGGAGTTAGGTATTTTCCAGAACATAGCACATTTGGGGAGAGGGAAATTGGGAAATGGAGTTCATGGAGGAACATCCGTGTTTTCAACCCCTGCAGTGCATGAAGTAAAGAGATTATAGGTCAGTTTCAAACCGTTCAGGGCTGTTTTGTTACAATTCTCATTTACTGTCCCTTTATCTACCAGCCAAATGTGCCAGATAAATGAGTTTGGCATCTCAGTTGGATACCCCAAATATATAGCATAAATAAAAGCTAATCAACACCTTTTCAAAAGGGTGAAAGGGAGGGGGCTGGAAGCAAGGTCCCCTGCTTAGTGCTGATGGATGCTGTGTTTTACAGTGGAGAATCCATTTCTAAATGTTTGCAGCTATTTGTGAAAGCTTTTACAGTAATAACATATATAATCTCTTATTAAAAATATACATTGATCTAGATTTCCTGAGTGCTAAAGTAGTCTTGGAAGTTACATTAACTTTTATATTGCCTCATGCTAAGTAAACAGAAAAGAAAGGTAAAGGATCCTTATTATTTTTACCCTTTGCAGGGAAAGGACCAGAACTATTAAGGAATTGTTACAAATTGCATACATGGTTCTTTCTAAATGTCAGTAACAGTCTATAAATTTGTTGGTTTCTGGGGATGAGAGGAGACATAATCTAAACAAGATTACTTCTTTTTATTTGAAGACAATACAACCTTAATACCACACACTAATAAAAAAAAGAACATTTTCACTTGAGGAAAAAACTTTTTATATCAAGGTATAGTGCCTACACTAGACTATCTGAAATCCACACATACAAACAAACTAGAGGTAAAGAAATAGAATATACATATTATATAATCAAGAATAATGATTTTGGAGACATATATTTTCTATATTTTTGACCCTACTTAAATTGAAAGGTATATCAGGGATATGATATGAGTTGTATGAGATCACTGGAAAGCTCAATGAAATAATATTGATGGAGGATTTCCCAGTGACTTCTGCTTTAGAGACACACCAATGTGGAACTGGAAAAGTAGACCATTAACACAGTCTATGACTTCAAAAGTCAGAAACACTCCCTTCAAAAAAGAGTCCATACGGAAATCTTTAAGAGTATTTTAGCCTAAAACAGTATAGTAGAATTGGGGTTGATTTTAATAAAACATGATTAAAATAAGAAAAAAATATTTTATATCCTTCCAAACAAAACTAAAACTTAGAGCTTAAAATATATGAAAATAATAACTCCATAACATTTCCATCATTCAGTGATATTTTTGGTACAGAGCTACACAGAAATAGATACTAGCAAAAACTGGGCTATTTGAAGAAAGAGACATGTCTGGTCTTAACTTCTGGACATTGTCCCATCTAATATTTTTCCATATTTGTAATAAAAATGGCAATACTTTAGCTCCCCTTGAGAAGAGTGAAAGAAATTTATTTGATAGAATCAAGTATCTTTAATCATTTATTTAATCAAATATAATATATCAATTATTAGGTCAATATTTTATAAGTTGAGTTATTAAGTTTCTAGAAGTCTAATTTAAAATATCAACTCCAGTCTTTCTCTTTCCTCACTCTCCTTAATTATCATTTCTTCTACATATGCTTTTAATTTTCCTCAGTAGGGACCATTCCCGAGAACACGGTAAACCTTCAAAGTGAACATGGGTAACCTTTTGTTTCATAGCATTCAGGTAGGCCTCCAGAAGTTATGCTCGGTCAGGAAATAAAGGGCAGATCTAGGCATGACCCACCCTGAAATCAGATGGATAGAAATGGCCTTTAGGTAAAAGTGTGTACTAGCTACAGAAGGTTAGGTGGAGAACAATACCTCTGTCTTCAGGCCTGGCTTGTGGGTGTGTTTTGGAGGCCATGAATGGCATCATGCACATGTGTATAAGACCTCCCTGGCTTCTGTTAAAGATCCATGAATTCAAAGGAACATACACAACTAAATGTTTGTTGAAACATTATTTGTAATAGCCCAGTACTTGAAACAATCTAAATGCCCATTGGCAGATGACTTGATAAAGAAATTGTGTATAAGGACCAGGGAACAGAAGTCAAAGGGTTGGAGAATGTGACTGGCATGTAGAGGCCTGAAGTTCCATTTCAGGTACCACCTGATCCCCCGAGTGCTGCTTGGATGGTCCTTGTTGACCCAGTTATCACTGAGAGTGGTCACCAGGTTCTTCTTAGTACTTCTTGGGAGCTACCCCCACCATCTGGGTTGAGCTGTATACACAACGGAATGCTACTTCTCTATATGAAAGGTTAGATTTTTCCACCTGCAATAACATGGAGCTTAATAACAATATGAATTGTGAAATAAGTCAGATGAAGAAAGGCAAACAGTATGATTTTATTCCTATGTGACATGTAGATACAAACACTAATGAAAATATAAACATTCATACTCTAAAACTAAACAGTGGTTACCAAAAACGATGATAAGGGGTGAGAAAATGAGGAAAAAGGGTTCAACTCTAATACGATGAATACTCTAATACTCTAGAAGAGGATTCAAGTCTAATACTATGGTAAAGTATTTTTAGACTTTTATTTTTTCAGTGAAGCAAGGTAGCTTTCGTTGAATGAAATATGCTTTGAAAAATGTAAGAGCAAAAGAGGGTAAATACATGCTCAAGAGAGAACACAGTCTGTAGTCTACTTTCAGCATGTGTGGCTGGCCTCCAAGCCATAGAGCAAAATTCCTGGAATCTTGGCCACTCTTGGGTGTTAGTCTCCTATTTTGTTACGTTATGTTCCCCAGATGAATGCAATCTTTCTATGTATATTCCTCTCTTTCTGACTCATTTTGCTTAAAATGATACTTTCCATGTAGTACCACTTGTATGTAAATTTCATGACTTCATCTTTTCTAACAGCTACATAGTACTCCATTGTGTAAATGTACCAAAGTTTCTCTAACCCGTCATCTGTTCTCGGGCACTCAGGTTTTTTCCAGATTCTGGCTATTGTAAAGAATGCTGCTCAATGCCTCTTTTACAAACCACAACACCCAAAAGGAGAGAGAGAACAGAGGGGAATGCCCTGCCACAGAGGCAGGGTGGGATGGGGGATGGGAGGGTTACTGGGATCGTGGTGGTGGGAAATGGGCACTGGTGGAGGGATGGGTATTTGATAATTGTATAATTGAAACAGAAGCACAAAATTTTTAAGTCTACAACTGTACCTCATGGTGTCTCACTAATAAAACAATTAAAAAAAAAAGAGAGAACACAGGCTTTTCCATAGCGGAAATAAGCAAGCGAAGAAACACTGAGACACGCAAGTGAGATACATGTTCAAGGGAGAACAGGGGTCTGAGAAGCAAAACAATATTAGATGATCAGTGATAAACTGAATATTTAATGCAACTTAAGCAATCTATTTATAATGGTACATATGACAAACTTGAATAATACTCTAATACAATGTTAGTTCGGAAATTATATAATCTATTTGTTCCTATGACAATTTCACATTTATGTTTGTTAGTGTGGACAAGTGTTCTATGATGCTTTTCTTTCTTAGAAGCATACTTCTAAACGTTTTGCTCAGAGTATGAATTATTCATGTATTCAACTCTGGAGAAGTTGAGAGGAGCTATGCAGTCAGGATTCCTTGGGGTCATCAAAACACTGTCAAGTGTGGTCCTGGAAATGTACTGTCTTGGCTTGAGCTGGTCCACAGTTTAGGTTCTAGCAATGATCCTGAGAACAAAGTAATGCTACTAGTGGCCCCCATGACCTCTGAGCACCATTGAGGAGTTCCATGTCTACAAAGAGACAGTCAGATACATTAAATAAAACCTAATTAGCAAAAGATCAAAGTAGACGTGGCACCGTTGATTTTACTAAAGGCTTCCTTGCTGGCACATCCACGGCTGCACCACGTCTTCTCATTCTCAGCAACAGAGAATTGCTGGTTAAAGGATTATTGGGTGACTTTCCTCATTAAACATGCACATTGCCCAGGTTTGGACTTAATATAGTTTATACAATCATCAAAGGCAATTTTGCAAATCTGGAAAATGTATCACAAGGATGTCATAGTGCATATCTAAATGGAAAAATGACATTTTTAAATCAGATGAATCATTAGATTCCTGGAACTTCAGAGCACTATGCTAACAATTTAAGTCTTTACTTCTAGACTGACTATTACTACATTGAAATAAAAATGGGAAAATCTTATTTTAGTCAGAAATACTGTGATAGTTTTACTGAAAGTTATAAATAGCTACCTCCACCTATAATTTCTTTAGTTGAATAAACAATAGTTTGACTATTATAAGTACACAATTTTTAATGTATTAAAAAACGTTAACTACATGAGTCACTTTGGAGGAATATTTTCTAAACAAGTATATAATAAGAGTTCTTCACAGCACAATACTTTTTAATTATATATGATCAACTAAATGCTATTTATGAAAATAGAGCTTACAGGAAATTATTATCTATAAACAAGCACTGCCATATTAGAAGTTAAAGTTAAGGGCCAGAGAGATAGTATGGAGTTAGCATTCCCTGTGTATGTGGCCAATTCTATTTTGATTTCTGGTACCCGCATACAGTCTACTGAACACTTGGAAGTTGTCCCTGATTACTAAGCCATGAGTTAGCACTGAGCACCGCCAGGTATAGTACAAACCTTTCACAGCTCCCCACGGTTAAAATAGATATTGTCAAAATTTTACAGAAATTGACAAAAGCAAAGAGTATGGCTGAAGAAACATAAAATATCCAGAATTAAATGTATTTATTATTACTCTAACACAGTCTAAATGGTAAAATTATTAAAAAGATGAGTCTAGGAAAGTATAATTTCAACAAAAAGAAATTCTCTGTAGTATCCCTAAACCTCAGCACTATGACAGTATTTGCTACTTCAAGAATATTTAAAAGTATATGAAATCAGTTTAGTGAAGTTCTAAAAAAAAAAAAGAAGTGTTCTGGAGATAAAACTCAGATGATGTACGCAGAAAGCATGCATTCTGTCATTGTTTACTTGAAGTGTCTTAACTTGCTTTTTTAAAACTTTCTTTAAGGCCTAACTTGTTTTATAAGAAAAAGTTGTGTCATAGCTATACCTGTGACTACAAAGGGCACTGATATCTTAAATTCTACTTCATTTTGCTTTAAATAATTAAATCCTGCTTCATTTTTCTTTAAATGATGCAACTTTCCTCATGAAAAGCGCATTAATGAAAGAATTTTGAAAGAATATTATGTTTAGGGGCTAGAGTGGTAGCTCAGTGGGTAGGGCGTTTGCCTTGCATGTGGCTGACCGAGGTTTGATTCCCAGCATCCCATATGGTCCCCTGAGCACTGTCAGGGGGAATTCCTGAGTGCAGAGCCAGGAGTAAACCCTGTGCATTGCCAGGTATGACCCAAAAAGAAAAAAGGAAAGAATATTATGTTTAATTTGCCCACAATGATTTAATTTTTAACTATAATTATATGTAAGAGAATGAGTAAAACTTTGCTGTATTCAGTATGGGAAAAGACATAAAACACAAACATACAATGCAAAAGATATTTCTAATATGAAATAAAATACAAAAGGAAGAACAATAGCACAGCGGTAGGACATTTGCCTTGTAAGCCGTCGGCCCGGCTGAGCCGGGTTAAATTCCTCTGCCCCTCTTGGAGAGCCCGGAAAGCTACCGAGAGTACTTCGCTTGCACGACAAAGCCTAGCAAGCTACCCGTGACATATTCAATATGCCAAACACAGTAACAAGTCTCACAATGGAGATGTTACTGGGCCCGCTCGAGCAAACTGATGAACAACGGAAGTACAGTGCTACAGTGCAGTGCTTCCCTGATTATAATAAAATATACATATTTTAAATAAAATATGTAATTCAAGAGAAAAAGATATAGGCAATTCATTGAAGTGAAATATAAAGGTTAATAAATACATGAAATGCTATTTATCGAGGATGTGGGTGGAGTATGGCAAACCCTAGCTCAAATCCCAGCCATAGATGGCCTCCTGATCATTACCAGGTATGGCCTTGGAGGCATCAGCAAATAGCAGAGCACTGCAGTGCCTGAGGAATATCACATTCTCAGGCCCCTGCCATGAGTCACCTCAGCCACGCTGGTGAGAATATCTCCAAGAGTCCCCTTTGGCCTGACACCACTTGGGAGCCTCCTGCCCCGAATATTTAGGAATATAAAGTATTTTATACATCAAATTAATTTTTAAGACTCTTAAATATTGGATTGAATAAATAGTACAGTGGGTAGGATGCTTGCCTTGACAGCCAACCTGGGTTTGATTATTGGCACCCCATTTGGACCCCTATGTATTATGAGGAGTGATTCTTCAGTGCAGAGTCAGTAATAAGCCCTGAGCATTGTCAGGTGTGGTCCATAAAACAAAAATAAAATATCATCAATAACAAAATACCCAAAATAAAAAAAAAAGCCCCTCCCGTTGATCATCGATTTGCTCGAGCGGGCCCAGTAACGTCTCCATTGGAGACTTTGTTGTTACTGTGTCTGGCATATCGAATACTCTCAGTAGCTTGCCGGGCTCTCCGAGAGGGGCGGAGGAATCGAACTCGGGTTGGCCATGTTGGCTTATCCAGTGAAGGATGAGCTGTCTTAAAGGTGTACAACGCCCATGGGTTACTCTTCAGCTCTGTCTTACCCAGCTCTTGGTTGTAACACTGTCAAGTCACGGTCACGGTCCTCCCGTTGTTCATCGATTTGCTTCAGTGGGCCCAGTAACGGCTCTATCATGAGACTTGTTGTTACTGTGTTTGGCATATCGAGTACATCACGGGTAGCTTGCCAGGCTGTGACATGAGGGCAAGATACTCTCGGTAGCTTGCCGGGCTCTCCGAGAGGGGCGGAGGAATCGAACTTGCGTCGGCCATGTTGGCTGCGTGCAAGGCAAACACCCTACCTACTGTGCTATTGCTCCAGGAGCTCTAGTGCTGCAATCAGTTAGCAATACTGTCAAGAAAGTGAAAAATGTGTGCCCTCCTTCACGTCTTCATTTCCAAAGAACAATTTGAAGAGAAAGATACTAAAATTCACATTAAAAATTAAGCCTGAAGAGCATTTCAAAGTATAGAATTTTTAATGACAAGACATAAAAAGAAAGTCACATTTAGCTAACTTTCACTCTGGACTTTCATAAATAAGACTCATTATGAACTTGTACAAGGTCACACATCCCTGAATACATGCCATCTTGTCTGATGTCATAAATTAAGCTGGGCCAGATATATGTAGTATACATAGATGGGATTCTGCCTGGAATCATGGGGTGTGGTTATTTCTTCTGTGCCTACAGCTCTCTAATGGTGCACAATCTTGTCTGAACTTGAATTATTTTTCCAAACAGAAACTTACTATTATTGAAGCATATTTCTTCATTAAAATGCTGTATATAAAGATATCCTGACACACGATTATTTTTTTAAATTTCAGATCATGTTTTTATTAGTTTCCTTTGTTAGTTACTGTAACAAGTTGACTTTAGAATGGACACTAATAATGGTACTTGCAATTTATAAACTTACTAGGAAAAATATTTCATGGCTGGAGTGAGAGTAGAGGGGGTAGGGCACTTGCATGTGGCCAATCTGAGTTTGATTCCAAGCATCACATATGGTCCCCTAAGCCTACTAGGAATGATCTACCAGAACAAGGAGTAAGTCCTCAGTACTGCCCCAAATAAAACAAAACAAAACAAAACCTAGCAACATATCAACCTTTAATTTGCCTGAGGTACATCAATATGGAAAAGTATTCACAAATTAAATAGTTAAAACAAGATATCAAAAAGAGCACATTATTGTACTTTTTGCTTTAACTCGATCTAATTGTCTTTCCTCCATGTTCAGGTTATTCATTGATTAAAGAGATGGAAGGCTAATTTGGCAGACCAGACTAAGTGCCGACTTATAATTTCATGAATGGATTCTGCATGGATACTTACCCTACTGCATATTATTCTTTTTAAAAGTTAAACTATGATGATATATCCAAGATTAAAATCTCCTTGTTTTAAAAAATTATTATTAAATATTTCTTATTCTGTTTATTGTTTTATCCAAACAAAATCTGTATACGGTAGATACTGACCATACTTTCATTGTCTTATAGTAACCTACTATCTGAACACAATTCAAATATGTATTTCAATTAACCTGGTAACAAAAAAGGGCTACCTGTATTCTATGCTGCTCTCTTACTCAGAAATCAAGCTGAGGGCAAAATTTTATCTAACAAGCATATATCTATTATTTTAATGTCCCTATTGATATTTGTCTTCTTAAGGATTTAGAAACAAGTCATAAAAAGAAGAGAACAACAAAAGCCTATGGGTGTTTGTAGAACAGAGGGGTTCTGAACAAATTATAATCTGACTATAGTTATCTGATGTCAAATAACGATTACAATATTGGTCATGAAAGATGATGAAATAAATTTCAAGAGTCAGGAAGATACAATACCTACCTCCAAACCAGGACTCAGAGGAGACTGATACATGAAGTTGTAAGAACAAAAAAGAAGGCAAAGATTCAGAATAAAGGGAGGGGAAAAAAAGACAAGAAAACAGTGTTATTTAAAGAAAGCAATGAAAGGTATTCTATATAATTTTTAATACAAGTGCGTTTTCAAAGAAAGCAGTTAAGTTAAAAATATTTTAACATTTATGGTGACAAATATCTAACTTGGGCACTATGTTTTAACATTTAAACGGAATTTTGCACATGTTAAAATCAAACTAGCAATAACACAGTATACAGTTGTGAATTTGCAACACTATTAAAAATCCACTTGTTATAGTCTCAATGATGGAAATCAGTAAGTTTACATTGCTCAAGAAAAATTACAGTAAAAATGGAGCATTTTTGACCTTTAAATGAAAGATTAGATTTTCTTCACAATAATTCATCCTCTCAATGGGAAAAGAAAGAAAAGGTCATCAAAGTAATCAAATGTTACATAGTTTTTATCTGCCTGCAGGTAAGAATAAGCTGATGAATAATCACTATCTGCCAGTGATTTAAAAATCTGCAAAGTCCATTAGTGGGTTGGAGTTTTAATGAGAGATTATGCCTATTATACATTCTTTGTTCATTTAACATTTCTTGCCATAATGTAGTGTTTTCTGTATTAGTTCTTTGAGACTAAAATACAATTAAAATGGAAATTTTATTCGAAATATTTTGAGGAGAGGAATATTAAAGACTATAGATATATATGTATATACACATACATATACATATATGTATATATATTTGATTAGGTTCCATATCGGCAGTGTTCAGGGCTTACTCCTGGCTCTGTTTGGGGTTACTCCTGAAAGTACTTGGGGAAACATATATGTCATTAAGAATAAAGATATTTATATCATGTTTTAAACAATATCATTCACAATAATGCCTCCCCTAGAAATATAATTAGGTATGGGTCTAATCCAATAAGCAATGTATGTGTAAAATTATAAAACTTATAAAAGAAAAATAAGTTCTGTAGAGAATTCCATAACTGTTGATGGAAGAATCAATACTGTCATTTCTTCTTGACTTGATCAATAGACAAAATGCAGTTTCTGTCATGATTCAAACAAGTTTTTTTCTTTTATAGGTGTTAACAAACTGATCTTAAAATATACAGAAAGCCTAAAGACCCAACTAGTCACACAATATGAAAGAATAAAGTTGGACAACTAAAGTTTCCTAATTTTAAGACTTATTTTATAGCTACAAAGTAAATACTCCAGCATTTCTGAAAATAAATCAATGGATCAGAATAAAGAACCCAAACTAGAACCTCCTAAATACATTTCTGAAAATAAATTCTGAAAATAAATCAATGGATCAGAATAAAGAACCCAAACTAGAACCTCCTAAATACAGTAAGTCGATCTTTGCCAAAGGAGCAAAGCCAATACGATGAAGTGAAGTTGATTTATTTAACAAATGGTACTGGAACAACTATGTTCATATGCCAAAAAATGAAACTACACATGAAACTCTAATCTTTATTTAACAACCACCTCTAAATGTAAGACAGACTAAAAGCAAAACAAACTACCACGTACTACTCCTAGAACATAATATAGAAAAAAACCTTGGTGATGCTGGCTATGTTGATGCCCTATTTTATACATTAAAAGGATGATTCATAAATAATTGAAAAGTTAGATTTCATTAAGATAACAAATTTCTGCTCCATACCAAAAAGGTTAAATGAATTATAAAACAATCTGGGAAATATCTGCACAATATTTTCAATGTACATTAAAGAATTATTATCATGTAAAATAAACAAGGAGCTCTGTAGAACTCAACAATTAGATTAAAAATAACATTAAAATAGGTCAAATGTGCTTCTCAAAACTTAACCTACATCTATACAAAAATTTATAAATGGATATTGAGTATAGCCCTATTTATAATTTCCAGAACTTGGAAGCAACTGAAATGGCTTTCAGTAGATCAACAGACAAAAAAGATTAGGCATCAAAACAAAGGAATATTATTCCATCCCTAAAGGAAATAAGCTATCAAGCCTTGAAAAAAACATGGAGAAACTTAAATACATGTTTCTAAACAAGGTAATTTTGGAAAGGGTACATTGTTTTTTACTCAAAACAAGGGAACATGTTGTTTGATTCCAGTTATATAAGACTGTGGAAAAAGTATAACTATGAAGATAGCAAAAAGACTAGATACTGCCAAGGCTGGGTAGAGAAGAGGATGAAAAATGGTTCAATTTCTACTAAGCACAGGGATTAAAAGAGAAGCACTTGTTAAACTTCAAACATGTTTGGCATAACCCAAGGCAAACAAGAAGTGTGTGTCTCTTCTAAGGAAGACAATTGTTTCTTCTTTGTGTAAGTAATTAAACTAAAGGAGAGACAAAGGACTATTCAATAAGGGCACAAAGGTCTCTCATGAAGGTAAAACAAGGTTATAAGAGTATAGTGTCATAAACAGTATTTCCAAGGGCATTTACTAACTGGTAACCTGCAGAGTATTTTATACATATCTATGAAAGTTTATCATAATAGGATTTATCACTGTTATCATAGGTCCTGATACTTTCTCCCTCCTAAATATCAATAAGATTTTACAAGTATTACTGATAGTTAAATTTTACAAGTATTGCTGATAGTTAAAATATGATTTCTTACATTTTTAGTCAATCTACTACATAAATTTTCACCCAGCACTGTGTTACTAATGAATTCAACATATTATGTAAGATAAGCTTGAAGTTAAATAATGGTTAATTTGCTTAAAGAAAGAAGTTACATAATTTGGTTAAAAATAAAAGACCTGTGTTAAAAAAGTGCCATGTTCCTGAATTATATTTACATATTAATCATATTTATATTTATTCATATATAGGCATATAATTACTAGAATATTTATATAAATTTACACTTAGGAAACTTACAAATATGTGATATTTTGAAGTACACATATGTATATGTATATTTACATATATGTGCATATGATTTAAAATGACAATAAGTTTAAAAGATAATATTTATCAGTAATATAGTCTAAAGATGGGTTGGAGCAATAGCACAGCGGGTAGGGCATCTGCCCTGCACGCAGCCAACATGGCCAACCTGAGTTCGATTCCTCCGCCCCTCTTGGAGAGCCCAGCAAGCTACCGAGAGTATTCGATATGCCAGACACAGTAACAACAAAGTCTCCAAAGGAGATGTTACTGGGCCCGCTCGAGCAAATCGACGATCAACGGGAGGGCCTTTACCTTTACCATAGTCTAATGATGAATGACATACAAATTTTCTCATAGTATATTAAATAATTTAAAACACTCTTCTAGTAAAAATTTTAAAAACACAATAAAATATAACTTTATTTCTTAAACTTAAAAAATACTTTTAAACATCTATTCTGTAATTAGTACTAATCTCGGTCATTGTATTGAAAAGCAAAAGTAACTATTGTAACTTTGAAAATAATTTCTTGCAAAAATTCATACTTAGATAACTTTAGAACTGGTTAGTTGATATGAGAGGTATTTTAAAATATTAAAACATTTTGAATTAAGGGATTGGAGAGAGAGTACAGCTAACTTGACTTGCATGAGGCCAGCATGAGTTCTATCCCTGGCACCCCATTTGGTTCCTGAGTTTCACCACGAGTAAGCCCTGAGCGCATAGACAGGAGTAAGTCCCAAGCACTGCTGGATGTGGCCCCCAAACCAAACAAAATAAAAACAAAAGAACTTTCAGTAAGAACAACACCAATTGTAATTATCAAAAAATATAATCAAATTCATTATTGATAACTGCCAACATATATTCTTGTTGTTCTTTGATGGATTTAATATCTGCCTTCCATGATACATTTACTTATCATAGGAATAAAATGATAATAATTTCTCAAAGTATAAAATGTTTTAAAAATTTTATCAAGGTGAGTATTCGAGTTTTATATCTGATGCATTTTATAATAAAATGCAAGTGCTATGAAAATCACAGCAAATCATTTTCTAAGACATAAAGTAATATAATTTTTTAGAGCTGTCCTCAGAATATATTGTCACTTTTAACTTCAAGAGGGAATATTTAAGCAAAATATTTCAGTATGTTTTATTTTTTTTCTTCTTTTTTAAGTATGCTACACTATCAAGAGTTTATAACAATTACTGGGGGGAGTGTGTGTGTGTACATATATATGTGTGTATATATATATGTATATATATGAATATATATATGGGAAATTTCATGGTACAATTTACTTTGTTTTGAATACGTGGGATGTCCCAATTTAATTGTCCTAAAGAAGAATATTTTATCAATATTTCAACTACCCCCAAGAGATATGTTTTAATGCTAATGAAAATATATTTTTTTCTCATGGCAGTTGTCAATCAGTGTCACTTTGACAAAATATTGGCAAATGTACCTATAATGCCAAGTCTTTCATTTTCAAAAGAGAAAATTTCAAATTTCATTCAAGCATAAATATTTAGCTATCCACAACATACATTCTAATCATCTTCAAAGCACAAGATCTTTTATCTCTGGTTATATCTACATTTTGACAAACTCTGTTCTGCAACATTCACACATTAGTTGTGTACTGCTCTGGCCCTATGACCATGATATAACCTCACATATTTTAGAATCACACTAAACTCATAGTGCAATTACAAAAAGCAGAATTTAAAATAGCAAACTCCAAGCTGTTGGATATTTAGCAACGCGCTGGCCCAACTACAACACAAGTCCAGAATACATGCAATCATTCACATCCTGGTCACCCTCCCTCCCTCCTAGGCCACTGCCTCGGATTTTTTCCCAGAGATTTCCCAAGAAATTGTGCCTTAGAGATTTCCCAAGAAACCCTGAAAAAGATTTAAGCAAAAGGCCCTACCAAGAGTGGCTCATCCGGGGCACCTGTGGAGAGCTCTGCAGAGGCAGTGCGGACGGTGCTGAGCCCTGTGAGGGATACGTTCGAGAGCCTTCTCCTTCTCACGCCACTGCAGTTGTTGGGGATTTTAAATGCACATCTCTTATGGTAATTCAGACCACAGCCTGAGAAAGAGAAGATAAAACAGACTCTTGTACAACCAGACATTGATAACTATTTGTGCATGGGTTGAAAATCTTGGAATTTCAAACATAGTTTCCCTTCCACTTTTATTCTTTTGAGGACTAAAATTACCCTTCTGATTTTTTTTCTAACTGCCTTCCTCAATTTGTTAATGATTTGGGGTTTATATTATTATTTTATTGGACAAACTCAGCAACAACCCCAGCCATCAACTTTTTTAGGAGTGAAGATGGAGGCCACACCTGGCAGTGCTCAGTTTCTTGGCTCTATGCTCAGAGATCACTCCTGGCAGTGCTCCAGTGACCGTATGTGGTATTGAGGATTGAAGCAGGATGGGCCACATGCAAGATAACTGCCTTAATCCCTCTATTTTCCTTCTATAGTTCTCATTACCCTGTTATCAATTTTAACTTTAAAAAATGAGCAAAAACAAATCTCCACAGATGATGAGAGCCATTGTTAGTTGCCATTGATTCTAATTTGAGTGGAAACAGGAAAATTAATCACACTGTATCACATGACTTTCGAACTCCATTGGTTTCGATCTTGGCTTCTCCACTTACCTATCTACAATAACAAAAAAAAATCACTTACAAATTAATTCACTTCAATTGTCTTGTCTAAAAGTAATATAATAATTACTTTACACAACTATTAAGAATATGTAACATACCTCACTGTCTGATTTCCACTTCGGGAACCAGCATTTTCCTTTCAATTATCATTATTTTTATTTAAACATAAAAAGATTTATTAGGAAGTTATGAAGAAGGGAGGTGGAGAGAAGAGAGAAAGCACACAAGACAGAGAATGGGCTTCTTCAAAGTGGAGAGAGAGCCCCAGTACACATCCCAGGCATTAAAGTCTGAAAGTATATAAGTACACATCTTAGAAGGGAGATGCAAGTAACACATGTACTTGGGCACAGGCACCACATGTGCACACATGTGCTTAGATAACATGCACTTGACAGCAAGACATAGACACAGGCACACCAAAATTATTACTATTATTCATTATCCCTCCACCCCCATTGTCATACTTCTCAGAATTTTCCAATACATAACATAGATCAGATAATTTACAGAGAAACACCAGTTCAGGCAGTTTAGTTTAGAGGACTAGCTCTAATTTTTTCTTGTCACAAACAGAATTTCAAAATCATCATTAGTTCATTTATAGGTGACATGTAGGTGCTTATATTTGCCAAAGCTCGAACATCAGTTATATCTCCACCTCACCTCAGTGTTAACTCCATTCTCCAAATCCAAACAAAACAGAGTTTCATTACGCTTGTTTTAAATATGATATATATCATATATCATATGATACATATGATATGTGTCCTAGTAAGTTGAATTGCATAATTCACGGGATTATTTTTACAGAGGATGAAAAAACCACATTATTGGTGTAGATAGTTAAGTCCACATTCTGGGCTGCCGCTCAATAGCTAAGGGATCTTTGAGAGTTTGATTAAATTGAATATTCTCATTTCAACTAACACTACTGAATGTCTACTATTCCAAGTTTTGATTTAAAATGCAAATTGAGATTTTAGTCTGTATCAAAACAACTGACACAAGAAAACATATTCACATGAAATTGGAGAAAAGATTGGAGAACTGGGTTTCCCTTATCAGAGAATATACATCCAACATACAAGTACCCAAAAAAATGTCTGTGATATCTGAAGGAAAGAAGGCACTATTATAGAAGGCAGAACATAAGCGGCTAACTCAATCATGTGTTTTGTGAAAAAAAAAAATTAGCTTACCTTCACATTTAAGGCCTTGACGTACCAGCCCCCACAGCATTTCGCCACAATGATCACAGAAAGCTGGAGCTCTATACGAATGAACAAAGAGAGCGTGGGGACGGATCTGAAAATCTTCAAAGGTGGCAGAAGCTGTAAAAGAAGTGAATGTTGAAAATAAGTTAAATGCATACTGTCACCTGTAAGTAAAAGGTATATATGATGAAAATACAAATACTTATATTACTCAGGCAAAATTAGGAAAAATGTAACTAGATTTCACACTTAGCCAATAGACTCCGTTCTTCTGAAACAGAGCTTGGTAAGTAGTGGCAAAACAACTCTTCTCAAGAGGGACAGACATAGAAAGACTGTACTCATCTGGAGCATATAAAGTAACAGAATGGGAGAAGAACACCCAAGAAGAGTTGAGATAAGCATCAGGACGTCTGCTCCAAGGCTTGGAAGCCAGCAGCACATGGTGAGGGAAAAGGCAGCTCAGATAGAGAAGGGAACACCAAGTAAAGGATGTTTGGAGGACTCACTCGGGATGCAAGATGCCTGCTGAAAGTAGACTATAGACCGAACACGATGGCTACTCTATTGCAAACCTCAACACCCTAAAGGAAAGAGAGCAAAAGGGAATGCCCTGACACAAAGGTGGGGTGGGGTTGAGGGGGATGGGATGGGAGGGGGTTAGAGGGCTACTGGGATCAAAGTGTGGAGAATGGGCACTGGTGGAGGGATAGGTACTCAAAAATTGTATAAATGAAACCCAAGCATGAAAGTCTGTAAATCTACAACTGTACCTCATGGTGTTTCACTAATTAAAAAAAAACTCCTTCTTGGTGCTTAAACAATCAAAATGCTGAAAGCAGGCACAAATAAATGAGTAACTCAATGTGATATAAAAATACCTGAATGTTACTTAAGAGAATCAAGAATACTTTGTTTCCCTAAATAACAAGGACAATATTCCAATCTATCAACAAAAGAAAGGAAAGAGGTCAACTAAATTTAGAGATCAAAAGATAAGGCACTTCAAAACATATCTGCCCACTACTTATCTGACAAAGGGAATTATATAAGATTTATGGAGTAATGGTATAACTTATCAACAAGAAAACAAAATAACACCATCATAACATGTGAAGAGATGGAACAGATGAATAGAAACTTCCTCAAAATAAAAGTAACAAGTGCTAACATGGATGTGGGGAACAGGGAATCCTCATCTACTGCTGGTGGGAATGCTGACTAGTTCAACTTCTTTTAAAAACAATATGGATACTTCTCAAAAAAAAAAAACCAGAAAAACAAAACCCACAATCAGTAGAAAACCAAACCTGAATAACTGAGCTGCTGTGAAACCCACTAATTCTACATCTTGGCATCTATACCAAGGACCCTAAAACACTATTTTGAAAAGATATTTGCAATATGTGCGCCTTTATGATTATAGCAGCAGTATTCAAATAGCCAAAATATTACTGTAAGTGTTAAGAAACTAATGGCTAGATGATTTTGATAAAGAGAGTGTGATAGATAAAATGCAATACTACTAGCTATAATAAAAGAAATCTACTTTCAGCACAGATCTCCCATCCCAAGCTGAAAGTAGATAAAGAACCAAACATGATGCCCTCTCAGTATATGTATTGCAAACCATAGTGCCCAAAAGTAGATAAAGAGTATGAAGGAGATTGTCTCAGAGACAGGGGGTTGGGTGGGGGTGGTGGGAGGGATACTGGGGACACTGGTAATGGAAAATGTACTCTGGTGGAGGAATGGGTTTTTGATCATTGTAAGACTGAAAATAAATCATGAAAACTTAGTAATTGCATCCCATGGTGACTGAATTAAAAAAAAGTGTAAGGGAAAAAAAAGAAAAGAATAAATCATGCAATTTTGTTCCTGCAGAAATGGAACTAGAGGGTATAATGTTTGTTGAAAGCAGTCAGAGGGAGACTGTTCTCTCTCTCTCATGTGTGCCTTATAAAAGAAACGTGGTAAGGGAACAACAAATGGCTAATGGCAACAGAACTAGAGAGTTGGTCTACAGAACTGAGCTTGGAGTATGAAGAGGGGAGAAGACTTTGGGATACTGTGGAGACACTTGAGAAATCTAGTGATAGGTATAGTGTTGGAACTATATGTGCATAAAACTTCCTGGCAGCACTGTAAACTACAGTAAATCAGTAACAGTGGAAAAGTTGGTTTAAAGAAAATGAATAAAGGGATTAAACTTAAAGTAGGTTGACTAATATTAAATTGCACTGTAGCACTATTGTCCCAGTGTTCATCGATTTGCTCGAGGGGGTACCAGTAATATCTCCATTTGTTTGTGCGCAGGCTAGTGAGCCCAATGGCTTCTGCTCGCTCCAGGAACACGAAGTGAGACCTGTTGTTACTGTTTTTGATATGTAGAATGTGCTACAGGGAGCTTTCCAGGCTTTGTTGTGTGGGCGGGATACCCTCGGTAGCTCGCCAGGCTCTCTGAGAGGGATGGAGGAATCAAATCCTGGTCGACCACGTGCAAAGCAACTGCCCTACCCACTGTGCTATTGCTCCAGCCCATTAAATTGCAATAAAATAAAATTCAATTTTTAAAATTTAAAAATTAAAATGATAGTGATATAAATATTAATACACAGTTGGTACATTGGAAGGGAGTAGCCCAACTAGAAGAGAGATCAAATCTTTTATAGGCTCTGAAGAAGCCTAGTGCTCTCGAACACACCTCTCTCCATCCTCTCCCCTCACATTTCTCAAAGTAAATTTCTTTTAAACAAACTAGTATTTTTTAAAAAAGAAGAGAGATTATCTATTCTTGGAGAGATTGAGGTATCTGAACTCTTAAGCAATAAAATCAAGCAGTCTCCTCATCAGTAGGTCAAAGAGATAAATTTAATACACACACTGTGAATTTCAATCCACACTTTGAGAAACATTCTTTAGCAAATAGAATTTGCTCATGGAGGTACTATTTGTTATTGTATATTGTCACCAACGCTATATGGATTTCATGCAAAATGTTGGAAAATTCTTATCTTGTAATTTATTATTTTATGAGCCATCCCCAGAACTGCTCAAGGCTTACTCCTGGGTTGGTTCATAAGGATCACTTATGGCAAGGTGGATCAGGGGACTCAGGTATGAAAGATTTAATGCTGAAAATGCAGACTGTTCATTTCTGCCAAATCAGTGTGCAAAACTGTGAGAACAACTTTGATGGCATCATATCACTTAGGGCTTGGGATAATAAAACATATAGAAAAATACACTAGGTCTATCAGAAAGAACAGTACACAGGGAAGTAAACTAGGTCTATCAGAAAGAAAAAGAGTATTTGGTTTTAAAATAATGAAAGAACTATGATTTACAAATTCATTAAGGGGCTTGAGACATACTATATCCCAGCACCAATCCCACCATCAGTGTCTTCTTCCCTCTGTAAGATTCCAGTTCTCTCTGTCACCTTGACAAGAATATTTTAAATTCTGGTTGCTGAAGATTTTAACTCTTGTTTTCAATGCTGTTGACTCTGTGGTTCAGATATTTAGCTATATGACTCCCTTACATTACCAATATACTCAAATCCCCGGACCCTGCTCCCTGCTGCATCTATTGCATCTCCCCCTCCCTCCATTTCTCCTTACTGTCTCTCTCCCTATACTCTGGGACCAAAGGTGATCTACACATGTTATCTTTCAAACACTGCATTCCCTCATTCAGCTACTCTGTAAATGAGATCATTCTGTCCTTGCCCCACTTCTTCTGGCTTACTTTGTTTAATGTGGTATCTTCCAATTCCATTCAAGATGCAGAAAATGGCATGATTTCATCATTTCTTACATCTGTTGAGTATTCTACTCAGTATATATACGACGTCCCGTGGAATCCAGTCAGTAATGGTTCTAGTCCAGTGGTTGTCTGTAAACCTCATTATGTGTCTAGCCCATCTGATTTTTGATGCCTTGGCAAATGAGACAGCGTCCCTGATTCGTGAGCGTTGACGAAGATCAGAACTCCGGATTCTATCTCTCATTTGAGTGAATCGTGATATTCCAAGCATAGCTCTTTCGATTCCTCTTTGAGAGACCCGAATAGCGTTCTCACCCTGTTTTCGTAGGGCCCAGGTCTCTGAGGCATATGTTAATGCAGGAAGAACAGTGGAATCGAAGAGATGTGCTTGGAGCTGGAGGTTCTTTGTCCTCTTAATTATTTCCTCAACGCTTTTGAAGGCATTCCAAGCCACTCTCTTCCTCCTGCGCAACTCAGGTGCAAGGTCATTCCTCATGTTGATTTCTCGATCTAGGGATATATAATTGTTGCATTCGGAGATGGTGGTTCCATTGAGAGCGAATGGAGTGTCAGGAATGAGGCTGTTTCTCATAAACACTGTCTTCGTAAGATTCAGCTGTAGTCTGACCTTTCTACACTCATGGTGGAAGTCGGTCAGCATTTGTATTGCTTGGCTGATGTTTGGTGTTATTAGAACGATGTCATCAGCAAAGCGGAGGTGGTGTAGTTGTCGACCATCTATCTTCACTCCCATTTTTTCCCATTCCAGTCATCGCATGATGTTCTCGAGGGTGGCACTGAAGAGTTTTGGTGAAATGGTAGCACCCTGCCGAACCTCTCTCTTGACATGGATGATTACTTCTTTGTAGAATGGTGAGATCCTGGTAGTGAATCCGTAATAAAGCTCATGGAGGATCCTGATGTATTGAGTTTGTACGCCCTGATTGGCTAGGGCTTCTATGACCACTTCTGTCTCAACAGAATCAAAGGCCTTCTTTAAATCAATGAATGTTAGACAAAGCGGCATCTTGAACTCCTGAGAAACCTCAATGAGCTTAGTAATCATGTGGATATGGTCGATGGTACTGAATCCTTTTCAGAATCCAGCTTGTTCACATGGTTGTCCTTCATCTAGTGCTCTGCTAATCCTATTCAGGATGACTCGAGTGAACAGTTTGTAGATGGCAGACAATAGGCAGATTGGGTGATAGTTGCCAATGTCGTGGATGTCTCCCTTCTTGTATAGTAGTACAGTCCTGCTGGTTTTCCATTGGGATGGAACCTTGCATTCAGACAGGTAGCGTGTGAAGAGCCGAGCCAGTATATTGATGAGTACTGATGGTAAGTTCTTCAGGTGTTCAGGTCTGATCTTGTCTGGGCCAGGTGTTCTTTGTTTCTTTACCGACGAGATGGCATGTTGGATTTCGGAAGGGAGAACATTGGGAACACCATATCCATCATGCGGAATGTGGTATGTGGGCAAGTGGACTTGGCTCTTAAAGAGATCTGAGTAGAAGTCTTGAATAATCTTCTCCATTGACCTTCTGGAAGATGTGATAGATCCATCAGGATGTCGGAGGGCAGTCATCTTGGTCTTGTAGTTGGTGAAGGACAGGCGGGCATTACAAATGCTTTTCCTGGCTTCTGCTGCATCTACCAGCACCACTGCTCTCCTGTCTTTGAGGTCATCCTTGATGGCTTCTCTGCATTGTTTTGCCAGCTCGGATGTTCGCTTGCGGTTGCTTGAGGCACGTGCCAAGCCACGTTGGCGAGTAAGTTCAAGAGTGTTCGAAGAAAGGCGTTTTTTTGTGGTTATCTCTCTCTTGGCATTCCTCGCAAAATCATGGAGGTGCTCAATCATTCGATCGTATTCCTCATCAATGTTGTCAATGACGGCATCTTCCCATGTTGCCGCAACAGAGCCAAAGAGCTCCCAGTTGGTGGTTGTTCTGGGAGTTCTCTTCTTAAACTTTGCATTCTTTCCTCCTCATTCTGTGTGGTAGAATTTTGCATGAAGGAGACGGTGGTCTGATCCCATTTGGAATTTTGGGACAACAGCAACATGGGTTAGGCAAAACCGTTGATTGAATATGATATGGTCTATTTCATTGTGGAACTGTCCACTGGGAGAATCCCATGTCCAACGTTTAGATTCAGCCCTTTGGAACTGTGACTGATACCATAGAAGGTTTTGGTTGACATGATGAACTCAGTCTGTCACCCTGTTCTTTCCATTCTAGGCCATGGGTCCCGATGTGGAGTTCATCGGCTGATCTTCTTGGTCCTTTCTTGGCATTAAAATCACCGACAATGATCTTGTAGAAGATGTGATCTTCTTTATAGCACTTCTCCAGCTCCATGTAGAACTTCTCAATTTCTCTTTCACCATAATTGGATGTTGGTGCACAGACAACAAAGATAGAAACTGCCGGCAGTGAGCCACATCTATTCAAGTGTAGTCGTCCAATTCGGATTGTTAGGCATTCGAATGAATCAATGCTCATGGCTAAGTTTGTGTTGACAAAGATACCAACACCACCAATGCCTCTTTTGTCACATGTTCCAAGGAACAGTTCTTCTCCAGTGTTGAAAACGGTGTGATGTGATTGATATCTTCTCGTTTCGGTCAGACCAATGATGTCGTACTTAATCTTTTGCGCTTGTACCATCAGGTCCTCGATGGATGCATCAAATGCGAGCGTATGTGCATTAAAAGTACAGACAATCATTTTTGTCTTTCTTCATTTTGGCAGCCTATTTCTGCCTTGGGATTTTATCAGCCTCTCCTTCCACATCCTTCTCGACTCTGCCATATTCAGGGTCAGGGGCATGAGATGCATTTTTTTTTTTACGGGATTTGGCATATCAAATAGACCACGGATAGCTTGCCAGGCTCTGCCGTGTGGGTGGGATATTTAAAGTATCCTGAAAAATTAAATGGATGTAAATAAAAAGTTGTGGCCGCACGCTCCCGGGAGCTTGGTGTGATAATCTCTGGATCCTGGCCGTTGTTGGGGTTACACGGCAGTTGGTGGGTGTACCTGTCTAGCTACTGGCAGGTCCAGTCCCAAACCGTGCATGCTTGGAGATCTCAGCCCCGGGTGTCACACACCTGGGTTCCTCTGCCAGTTCTTTTATGCGAGACGCTCATCCAAGTGTGTGGAGAGTGGTCCCAGCATGACCTTGGCTGGGGCCCGGAAGTCTTCAGCTGTTGGGCCCTGGTGAGGAAAGTCAGGCACAGGGTAGGAGACTCTGCCTTGTTCTCTCCCGGGAGCTTGGTGGATTCCACGGGACATCAAAAGATCGTGTGGACGCCCACCTACAAGATGGTCAGACTTCTTCCTCAAGACCCTGAATGATCGGTTTGAGGCTCTTCATGTTCCTAGAATGAGCAGATGCCATTGGGCTACGCTAGCACGCAACAGGGATGAATGGAGATGTTACTGGCACCCGCTCAAGTAAATTGATGAATAACGGGGGATCAAGTGATCAAGTGATATATACGACATCTTCATGATCCACTTATCTGTCATTGGACAATTAGTTTGATTTCACATCTTAGCTACTGTACAATTAAGTGCTGCAATTAATAATGATGTGCATATATTTTTAATGAATGAATCTCTTTGTTTCCTGAGAATATATACTTAGAAATAAAATCTCATGATCATAAGGCAGCTCAATTCTTAGATTATTGAAATATCACCATACTATCTTTCATTAAGGTTGAACCAGGCAACATTTCCACCCATAGTGGATGAGTTGCTTTTTCACCACATTCCTGCCAACACAGTTTGTTCCCAATAATTTGATGTATGCCATTCTTACTGGTGTGAGATGGTATGTCATTGCTGTCTTAAGAACTATTGGTCAACAAGACAAACAACTAATTGAAACATATAGCAGGAAATTAAAAAATTAATGAGTTGATTTTTCTTTGTTAAAACTTAAATAAGAATACTTTATTCCAAGCTAATTTATTTGGAATTAAGATAAATGACATATCCAGAAAATGACCCATTGACTTACTAAACTTATAATTTTTACTCATTTTGGAAAATGAAACAAATTATAACACTGATATTTATTGAGTTATAACTATACATTGGATATGATGATAGGAGGTTAAAGGTTGAAAACAGCAGCAGATAAAAAAAACTGAATCCAAACAGCCATTAACTAGCACTGTCTACATGAAGTTATAACAAGTTTTTTTTTTTTTAAATACATGAAGCGTTTCAATTGAAATAGTTTGCGGATTGGATATTACTCACAGCCCCCTCTAGATTCACAACTGTAGCACTGCAGCACTGTCCTCTTATTGTTCATTGATTTGCTCGAGTGGGCACCAGTAACATCTCCATTGTTACACTAGATTCACAGCATAATCAATAATTTTAGTAAGTAGCTGGGTAAAAAAGTTATGGGTTATATGGTCATAATGTGTGTAATATGAAGAATGTATAATCTTCCTTATAGATGGTTTCTCATTTCTGTGGACACAACTTATTTTAAAAACTTCAAAGCAATTAACTAAAGAAAATACTCTGTCAGTTGTTATTTTTCAGCTCTCTTTACTCAAATTCACTTATAAGAACCAACCACTAATTATTGTGACAGTAATTAATTGAATAATTCCAAGAGTTTTCAAAATAATGAACATTAGAAATTGGACAATATCAAGTTGTGTTCACTTTAAAAAATTAATCAGGAAGAGTATAAATAATTAAGCTGCTGTTAAATGACCATACCCCCCAATTTATGTCAAATAGGTTTGTTTTTCACTTTTTCAGGGGATTAAAATTCATAAGCATTTAGCATCCTTGACTTATGTGTAAATGCCATTTTCTAAAGTTCAACTTTAATATTCTCCTGTTAATTTCAGAATAATTAAACACAGTTTTGAGATAAAACTACCAAGCGTGGTGAGGTTTTACATGCATTTGAAATCAAAGCACAACATCCATTCATTATGAATTTACCTGTTCTGCACCCTGGGGGAAATCAGCATTAGCTGAGAGTATGCATGCCATCTCACCTAATCACAAAATTGCACTTCAGAGATAATCACTTAGCACAGGAAAACAAAGTGAATGCTGTAATTCCATTTCACTTAGTTTTAAGAATCAAAATGGACAGATAAGAATAGGGATATTGACATATAGAGATCCTAAGAGAGGAACAATGTGCTATCTGTCAGACTGTCATAATCAATCAGCCAACCTAAATTAAAACCATCGGACTTGGATACAAACTCAGTACAATGGGTCTCTTATACTGGTGTTTGTGTCTCTTTGATTTGCTCTATTCACAATCTATTGTTAATACTCCAGTTTGCAGGAGAAGAGAAAATGACATGCTTGCCTTAGTCACTGGGCATTTGAAACAGGTAATTGAGCCAAAACCTCAAAGATAATCAGTAGTTCTTTTAAAGTTCATTATAAACTGTTGTACAAAATGGAATAAACTGTTTGGTTAGCAGTAAAGAAGAAAGGAAGCTTTGAAAGCAAAATAAATAATTTCCAAGGGTCAAAATTATTTGCATAACAAAATAAAATAATGTCAAGCCTTCCAATATTTTTAGTAATCTATTTTATTGGCAATGTTGGCAATTCAGAAGAAGTATTAACTCTTTCTGATAATGCCAACTTGGGACTTGTAATTTAAGGAAAGAAAAAGCATTAACACATTGTAACTACCATTCAATTTAATCACAAGCATTGAATTCTTAGCCCCAATTCTCAGATGAGGAAACTGAGTCTCAAAAAATTAAGGAACTGCTCTAGGTAACATTAAACCATGATTTCTGCAACATGAACCGTACACATTCTTAATCAAATGATCATATTTTCTTACCGTTAAAACATTATGGATTAATACTACAAATTTATTTTGACAACTAGGAAAAAAATTAAAAACAGTAAAATATGAACTCATGAAATAAAATACAGAATGATCAAAATACCTTCAGCATCTTTTCTGCAGTTTTTATTTCAGTTGGAGGTGGGGACCTGGGGGAGCACACCAGGGTGTGCTCAGGGCTACTCTTGGCTCCATACTCTGCTGAATATAGGGACTATAGGTTTCAAATCATCTCCCATCCCCAAACAAACTGTAGGTAACCGAATTCTAAGTTAAATAAAAATCAAAGCTAACGCAAATAACAGTGAGTTGGAGTTTTATGATGACATGATAATCAGTATTGCAACATTTAGCTGGTAAATTTCACTAAAAGCATATGAACATTTTGTGTTTTTAACAGCTGTGAGGTTCACTGTGATTCAATTTGGTTTTGTTATTCTTAGGACTACTGAAAAAAATAACTTCTGGATACAACTCCCCCACACACATAGGTACCCGCACTGATATTCAAATATCTATTTTAACAACCTACTATGCATCTGTGCACATAAATACTAGCTATCCATAAACATTATGATTATCTGAAAGCTTTAAACTGTGGAATAAACACTCAAAAGTAATTCATTGAATTTGTGGCTATCTCAAATTACTAGAAAAATATTTGGGTCCAAATACTATTCTACAACTCCTGCTTGGTGGCTACCAAGTGTATGCAAGGTTTTGTAGGAGGCACGATATATATATATATATATATATATATATATATATATATGTACATATATGTTTAATTGTAAACAATTTACTGAATTATGTACATATTTCTTTATATGTTGTGGATTTTTAACACCAATTTTTAAAATGCAATACCAGGACTGTTAGCAAGAGTGATTCCAATGTGTTCACGGGGCTGGTGACAACAGATGAACACAGATGACAGCAAATCATTCCCATGCTATGGTGGCCCAATGTATGATTATGGTCACAAAGTCTGCGTCATCACTTTTCATCTCAATATACGCATGAATACACCCCAAAGTTAGTTCTTTCTCCTTCTCTTTTGATCCTAGTCTTTTCCAGTCACTTTTGTCACCAGCTTCTTTCTTCATGTACTCATTGTTTAAAATGATCAGGTGTTTCACATTTTTGTGGCACCCATAGATATTTAAAGTTGGGTAGATTCCACAGAGTAGTAATCTTTGGGTAGACTCTCCAAAAATCAAGGATGTTTAATAAATTCTTGTTGAGATACTTCTAATAGCATCTTTTAAATAGTTGAAGAAAAGAAGATGCCAATTTTCAGTTCTGATGTATATCTGACAGATGAAAGTATTAGTGAGGGGCATTGACGGGGATCTTGGAGTCTGTGCCCATATCATCTTACAGACTTCAGCAGCCAAGTTAAAAAAATGTTTTTAGTTATGTTCACTAGGCAGTTGAGAATGTTCTTGGATAATGAAAGCACTATCACAATTGTATTAGAATTCTTTAAAGGAAAAATTAGAGTTATAGAGCAATATACTATTAGAATGAAAACAGACCCACAGATTAATGTATAGCTACTTTACAAAAGAAGCTCGAATCATCCAATACGAAAGGAAAACAGTAGGAATGAAAAAGTTTCCTCAACAAGGGGAAACTGGTTAGGCAGATGCAAAAGAATGAAACTGAACCACTATCTTATATCATACACAAAATTTAATTTAAAATGGATTACAAGCTTGACTATTAGACCTAGAGTCATAAAATACATAGGAAAAAAAAACAGGCAGTACACTCTACAATTGTGGTCTCAGTGATAACTTTAGGAATTTAACTACAATGGATAGAAAAACAAAAAAAAAATGAGATTCTATAAAACTAAAACATGTCTTCTGAACAGTAAAATGAACTATTATCATAATGAAAAGACATCTATTGAGTAGGAAAATATTTTCACATCATATATTCAACAAAGGGTTATGATCCAAGATGTACAAAGATTTCAAATACTCGATAACCATAAGACATAGCAATCAAAGAATTGGGAGAACAGGTGAAGAGACAGTTCACCAAAAACATACAGAAGATGACAAGGGACATATAAAAAATTATCATCATCACTTTTTATCAGGGAAATGAAAATCAACACACATGTACATTAAAAATACTAAAAATAGATGATGGTGCAGAAAAATCAACTCTTCACATGCTCTTATTAACAAGGTAAAAAACACAGTGTCTATTGAAAAGGTATAGAGGGGCCTCAAATTAAAAAAAAAAATCTACCACATGACCTAGCAATTTCACTCACTGAAATGCAAACAAATCTTTTCAAAGAATTAAAAGAACCAACCCCAAAAGTTTGTATACTCATATTCATGCAGCCATATATACAAAGATAGATGATTGAAAAAAATGATGAATCTCCAACTCATCAAAAAATGGGGATAAGAAATGAACAGAAGCTTCCTCAAAAAAGAAATTGGCCAAACGGCACATGAAAAAATGAAAAGAGTGCTTTACATCACTAATCATCTGTAGCACTGTAGCACTGTCCTCCTGTTGTTCATTAATTTGCTTGAGTGGGCCAAGTAACATCTCCATTGTGAGACTTGTTACTGTGTTTGGCATATTGAATACGTCACGGGTAGCTTGCCAGGTTTTCCCGTGTGGGCGAGATACTCTCGATAGCTTGCCAGGCTCTCCGAGAGGGGTAGAGGAATCGACCCCGGGTTTTCCAGGTCGGCTGGGTCAGCCGCATCAAGGCAAACGCCCACTGTGCTATGGCTCCAGACCACTTGTGATGCAAATCAAAACAACAATGAGGTATCATATCACACCACAGAGACTGGCACACATTCAAAAGAACAAAAGCAACCAGTGTTGGCATGGATGTAGGGAGAAAGGTACACTCTTTCACTGTTGGTGGGAATGCCAACTGGTCCAGCTTTTTGGGAAAACAGTATGGGCATTTTTTCAAAAGCTAGCAAATACCACTGAAATACCATGAGTGCCTGAGAACAGACAACTGGTTAAAGAAACTTTGGTACATCTACATAGTGGAATACTATGCTGCTGTTAGGAAAGACGAAGTCATGAAATTTTCTTATGAGTGGATAGTCATGGAAAGTATCATGCTAAGTGGAATGAGTTCAAAAGAGAGGGCAGTCGTAGAAAGACTGCACTCATTTGTGGAATATAAAATAACATAATATGAGACTGACACCCATGGACAGTAGACACAAGGACCAGGAATACTGTTTCATAGTTGGAAGCCTACCTTATAAGCTGGAGAAAAGAACGCAGCTGGAACAGAGAAGGGATCAATAAGACAATGATGGTTGGAGGAATTGCTCGGGATTGGAGATGTGTGCTGAAAGTAGATAACGGACCAAATGTGATAGCCTCTAAGTATCTATATTGCAAAGCATAATGCCCAAAAGTAAAAAGAGTATGGGGGAAGTTGTCTCCCATAGAGGCAGGGGGAGGAATGGAAAGAGGGGGGTATACTGGGCACATTGATGGCAGATCATGTGCACTGGTGGAGGGATGGCTGTTGGATCATTATTGTATGACTGAAACTCAAATATGAAAGTTTTGTAACTGTATCTCACAGTAGTTCAATAAAAAATCTCTTCTGCTCTCAGATACTATCTGAAAAAAAAGAAAAGAAAAAAGATGCATAACTACTCAGTTATAATGGAAATCTGCCTTTTGTGATGTGGATGGAATATGAGGGCATAATACATTAAGCAAAATATAATACCTTTCAGTTGTAATAAAGAAATTACATGAAGAAATGTAAATTTCTTAAATAAATTTATTAAAAAATACTGGATAACTTTCACATGCACTGTACGTGGAAGAAATAAAGCAAAAGAAAAGACAAAATAACGTAAAAATCTCTTAGAATCTGCAAACAGAACTGAGGTTACTGTAGGAGAAGGTCTGTAAGAACAAGAGGTAAAAAGGGCTCAGTAGACTGTAGTAGAGTACTATTGGCATTTGGCAGTAGGTGTCGGGGAAAGACATTTGGAGATTGTGAAATGGTGAAATTCCTAAAACATACACAGCGCTGTAAAAACACATTTCACCAAAATCGGTATCTGAATCATATTTGGGAGACTGAGAGATGCTGGGACATACCTGGCAGCATTCAGGGCTTATTTATGGCTCTGTCCTCGGGAACACTCTTGGCAGTGCTCAAGAGACCATCTGTGGAATCAGGAACCAAACTGTTGTGGGCCACATGCAAAAGCAAGCGCTTTCACTCCTTATTCTCTCTCTGGTCCCTACATCACATTGTCAAATCTCTAGATGTGCTGTTAGGTGATGAAAAGTATGGAAACGGTATCAGAGTTTACCTGTATTCTAGTCCTGTCATAGTAGATAAGTTGCTCAGTAAGCTGCTTGACTTCTCTGGTTCAGTGTCCCTGCCTTTAAAAGTGTTTTAGTCTATCTCACCTCAATGGGCTGTGAAGAAACAAGATGAGACTGTCCTCTGAATATTGGTGACAGTGATGAAAATCACCAATAGTGATGAATATTTTCTTTGAAACAATAACTTACGATGTCCTTTATAATCAGAAAAATATGTTTTGTATTGAAGTTATTAGTAATATTATTCATAATTATCATTATAGTCATCAATACTAATAAGACCAAAGTACTGCTTTTAAGTCTCTTACAGATCTACAGCACTTTTAAAACAAAACAAAACCAAAATTAAGGGCTTTAAAAACTATTATTTGTTCCTTCCACTGCCTCATACATAAGGAGTATGTTTCCACTTCAGAGGAAATTGCTTCTCTATCTACTGTTCTGGCTAACATTAATTAAATGAAGCAAAATCCATAGGACTATATCTAGTTCCTTCTCTAACATGAATCAATTAACAGCTGGGGATTGCAGTGTGGAAAGAAGGGTCACCATATCCTGATGTGACTGAATGACAAATGCCACAGCTGGAAAGAGATTAGAGAGCATCTCAGGTCAAGAAAGAACATAAATGGTTGCCCCATGTGTCCAACATAGAGGAAAAGGAAAATTAAGTAGAAATGTCATGGAGTCAAATTCTAGCTAATGAGCACAGGCTCTGCAGGCACCTTGAATAGAAGGAAAGAAAGGTCAAATCTGTTTCTAAGAAAGCTCCATGGAATACAGGAGATGTTATACCTTTAAAAGGATAATGACTTCATTTACATGAGGAACACCAGCATACAAATTGCCCTTTAGACTACTTATAAAGGCTGGGAGACAAAGTGTAGACATAGTATTATATGGAAATTTTCTAATAGGTAGCAGGTTTTCTGGTAACAAACAGGATCACTATTGTCAAATACATTTGCACACAGACACCAGGCCCAGGTTTCATATACTCGGCTTCAACTTGAAGTCTCAGTGTACTTTTCATAGAAACACATGCTTTTTTTTTAAATTCATAAACAATAGAAATGCTTAAATACTGTGCAGACTGCAGACTATTACTACTGGGGATGAAGCAAGAGTTCACTGCTGGCTGAATTCAGCCTGAGACCCACAGACAAGCACCTGCTGTGGGAAGAAATTGGCCTGATGGCTGCTAGGGGCACTGAGAAGAGAGAACTTGCTGGAGGAGCCTTCATGCTCTTCTGGAAGAATCCAGCTGATTCAATTGTTTGCTGTGGTTCATAGAAGCACTTTATGAATGGGAAATCTGAGTGGATGCATGCTAGTTAGGTTTACTGAAGTATAGTTTACATGAAAGAAAATCTTCTCTTTTGTACAGAGTTTAGTACACAAACATCCGTTTGTGAAAGGGCACTGTACTGAAGATACTGAACAATTTTATCAACCTCTTCCAAATTCCTCTGCACTCCTTTGTAGATAAGTAGTTAGTTTCCTACCCACATTCCCTAGCAGCTACTGATTTTTGGTTTCTTTTCTAAAATGTCAGATAAATCTAGCCTTTGGAGCCTAGCTTTTTTTTTTTCTCCAGGGGGCATTATGCATTTAAAAATGTATCCATGATGTGTATGCATATGCAATTTGTTCCTTATTGTTTCTGAGTTGTATATCATTTGGTTGATATGCCACAGTGTTCCTATCCATCAGCTGAATCTTTTTACCAGACATCCCATCATCCACTTTCTGGATCCTTAGGAACAAAAGCCATGCTGCAATGAGAGCCATGAAGGACTAGGGTCCAGAGTCCCAGACTCCATTGGGGAGGTAAAGATTTAAAGAAATGGTTATTTATGATCTGTACAGGTAATTTATAACATGGGGAATTTATGGTCAAAATTTCATTTCCAGAACAAATTTCATTTTATTGTTGAAAAGTGTTCTTAAAAAATGTTAGACAACATATGACTATGTTATAGAGTGACATAACACAGTTCCAGAGATGTCTCCACCTACCACTTTTATATTACAGAATCTCCCTGCACTGCATTACCTTTTCTATTAAATGAGTACCATTTAAATGAGCACCATTTTTAAGTCAAATAATAAGTGATAATCATCTTCAGTGAGAAGGCACTTAGGTAACAGTACTTCAATTCACACTACACTGGTATACAAAAAATTATAGACATTCTGATAAGCTTACTTTTTGTAGCATTAGAGAAAATGAACTCAAAGTTGATAACTGACCTCATTATAAAACCTAAACGTAAGCAGTCACGGTCCTCCCGTTGTTCATCGATTTGCTCGAGCGGGCCCAGTAACGTCTCCATCATGAGACTTGTTGTTAACTGTGTTTGGCATATTGAATATGTCATGCGGAGCTTGCCAAGCTTCGCCGTGTGGGCGAGATACTCTCGGCAGCTTGCCGGACTCTCCGGGAGGGGCGGAGAAATCGAACTCGGGTCGGCCATGTTGGCTGTGTGCAAGGCAAATGCCCTACCCGCTGTGCTATCCCTCGAGGGCTGGAGCGATAGCACAGCGGGTAGGGCATTTGCCTTGCATGCAGCCAACATGGCCGACGCGAGTTCGATTTCTCTGCCCCTCTCGGAGAGCCCAGCAAGTTACCGAGAGTATATTGCCCTCACAACAAAGCCTGGCAAGGTAACTGTGACGTATTCGATATGCCAAACACAGTAACGATTGTCACAATGGAGATGTTACTGGGCCCGCTCGAGCAAATCGATAAACGTAAGCATCCTGAAGAAAATCTCAGAGAAAACATTTATAAAATTAGCTTTAAAAAAGATGTTAATTATGAGATCAAAATATAATTTTTTAACTATTGTTAATTTACCAAATAACTCTTTGAAATGCCTGTATTGGGCTTGATCCCAGCATTGCAGAGAAACAAACAAACAAAAACTCATTAAAAAGAGAGACGATATTTGCTGCTATGGATGGATCTGGAGAAAACAGTGCTGAGTGAAGTTAGAGGAAAAGGATAGATGCAGAATGATCTCTACTCATATGTGGGATATAAAGAATCAGAGCAAGGAAGTAATAAATGGCCAAAGGCAAGAGAAACTAACAACTAGTTTTTATTAGGAAACAGATTATTACTTATTAGGAAACATCTCTGTAGAGGGCTTTCGGGGAGGGGGGCTGGAAGGTGCATAAGACAATGGGTGAGAGGGGGAACTGGACAGGGGTATATCCCCTCTGAGTGGAGGGAAGCTGACATTCTGGTGACAGTGTGGTGTAACCAGAATATTTTATGCATGAAACTTTGATATTATCATATTGTAAATCAAGGTGTCTAAATTTTTTTTAAAGTGAATCACCATGAGAAACAGTTGCAAAGTTGTTCATATTTGGGTTTCAGTCATATAACGTTCCCCCGCGCCTGGCTGTCCTCGCTGGGGCCCCTTAGAAGGGAGTGAGTTGAGTTTCCCTCCCCACCCCAACCAGGGCTCTGGCAACCGAAGACCTCCAGAACCAGCCACCACCATGCTGAGACCACTCTCCATACACATGAAGGTACTAGCAGAGGAACAAAGGCATGCGGGTCCCGGGGCTGAGATCTCCAAGCCTGCTCGGATTGGGGCTGAGCATCTTCCACCCAGATCCTCCAAATTCCAGTAGGCAGGGGTCACACCCACCAACTGGCCCCTGGAGCCGTGTAATCCCATCAATGGCCAAGACTCAGAGACTATATCCCAGCTTATTATCTCATTCCTACTTTGGACAAACTGGCAGGCTACCGAATGTAACCTGCCCACATGGCAGAGACTGGCAAACTCCCCATGGCGTACCCAATATGCCAAATACCAGTAACAATGATGGGTCTCATTCTCCTAACACTGAAAGAGCCTTGAATATGGCACTTTTTAACAAATCTCAGGGATAGGACAAAGGAGACATTACTGGGGCCTGCTCGAGGCAATCGACGAATGTTCCAATACCTGTTCTTTCAAGGTGTCAAAAATTAAAAAAAAAAACAGTAAGAAAGAAAGAAAGAGAAAAATGTAACCTGGGAGAAAACTGTATCATTTCAAATAATAAAGGATATGTATCAGTAATATGTCAAAAACACTCAATAGATGAGACAATTTTAAAATAGGCAAAAGTATTTAAACCATAGTTAACCAAAGAAAGGACACTGATGGCAAATAACCATTTTGTTTGTTAATTGCAGATACACTGTGAGTTTAGTGGGCTTTGTAAATTAGTTTGGAATCATTATTATCGTTTATTACATACTGTCAATCATAAGGTCATCCTGAATTCTAAATAACTTACAAATTGATGCATTTCGAACATGACTCACAAATGCAGGACTATCTAAATCTAACAGGCTCTAATATCACAGTACATCTATGTAACTGGGAGAAAAAAAAAACCTTGGTTGAACCCTGTAATTTGAAAAATCAAATCATTAGTACCAAAGAATATTTGGAAAACATGACCAATAATTGGGCTGGGCAATAGCACAGCGGGTAGGGCATTTGCCTTGCATGCAGCCAACATGGCCAACCCGAGTTTGATTCCTTCGCCCCTCTCGGAGAGCCTGGCAAGCTACCAAGAGTATCTTGCCCGCACGGCAAAGCCTGGCAAGCTACCCGTGATGTATTTGATATGCCAAACACAGTAACAATTGTCACAATGGAGACATTACTGGGCCCGCTCGAGCAAATCGATGAACAATGGGAGGACAGTGATACAGTGATACAGACCAATAATTGCTTATTATGATTTTTAATCTAAAATTAACATACATGAACTTCTATTTTGTGTAACACCAATTTTCAATTATCAAAATATTCTACAAGAATATGGTATGTGAATCATTATCTCAATTTTATTTACTTAAAATTTCAAAACATACTATTACAATTGATCTGACTTTAGAATTTACTGTATTTCCATTCATTCTCCATTTTAATAACAGAATTCAGGAATAAGGGCAATATAGAGGGTTTAAAGAGCTTGCTTTGTATGCCACCAACCCTGGTTCAGTCTCCAACACTGTATGGTCATCTAAAGTACTCCTGTGAGTAACCTTCAGCACTGATCAGGAAGTAGCCTGGGTACTACTTTCAGGAAGTAGCCCTGTGTAACCCTCAAACCATACCATCAAACAACCATATCCTCAAACAATATCATAAAAAATAAAAGCAAAATGAATAAAATCTAGGTATCAAAATGTCATTACTAACATAAGTAATGAGGGGCTAATATAGGATATAAATTCTTAACTAATTATATAGTGACAAACATAATGAAGGATAAGTACAATAGGTAAATTCTAACAGGAGACATTAGATATAAATCTTTCTCTATAATTGTAGGTTTACTGTGGTAAAGGATTCTCACATAGTAGTATTGTTTTTCAGTTAAATATTGGGAGGGAGAGGAAACAAAAAATTCAAATTCTATTTGCAAACCCTAAAATTTTGGTAGCAACTTCATTCCCTATTCTTGAGGAATAGTCTTATGACTGATCTTATTTTAGATATGTTTGTGCTGGGCACGCTGTTAAGATAAAGGCAGAAGGCGGAATATTGTTCTATAGAAAGTAAAGGATTAGTAAAGCTGATCAGGAGTCCCTGTGTTTGAAGTCAACGTCATTACTTAAGAGATATCTGATTGAGATTTGTTTTCTAACTCTGTAGGACTTAGCTGTCAGCTATTAGCACACACATAACTGACAGTGACACATATAACAGCAAATACCTCAGGACTTCTGAATTATTAAATGTGTATTAAGCATTTAGACTAGCACAATTAACCTTGTCATAATAGATGTTTGCTTGGTCCGAGAGAGCACAGTGAATAAGGTGTCTGCCTTGCACGCAGCTGAATTGTATCCCCAGAGACTCACCAGGATTGAGTCCTGAGGACACAGTCAGATCTCCTCCCACAAAAAAAAATATATTTAGAATATTTGTTCATTCACTACCTTTTAAAGTTGCTGTTGACAAACTATATTTGTAATAAGCTTGTCCTCTTTAGCTTATACCATCCATAATCATTTTTGTCCATTTTTTGCCTTAAAATGTATGTGGAAATATTGCAGAGATGAGATAGTGTGATTTCACTGTTTAGCTTTTAGAAAGAATGATATTTAAATGATGCTTCTAGACTAAATTTTATCACAATTAATCACCTAATAAATATTTAAAAATAATTAGTGAAAGAAAATTTACATCAAGGTAATGTATCTGAAATACCTATTTTTGTTTTATTTTTCTGTATATGTGTTTTTATTTCATCTCATTTTTATTCTTCACAGCAGAGCACAGTTATGAGTACTGATTAACAAAGCACATAAGTGTCTGGTCTTTTGGGTGCACAGTTAAATTCAGAATGAATGCTTACATATTTCTTTCTCAAAGGAACATTCATTCCTTCAACACGTATTTTCTGTTGCCAAGATTAAGAAGTTATTCATGTAATTTATCTCCCAAGGTAAGATGCTAACCAAACATTATGATAATGCTTATGATTGCTAAGTTTTGTATGACTTTCTATTTGTTCAATTTTTAAATGCCCTTCATCAATGTGGACTTTGTATTTATCCTGGAATAGTACTGGGATCATGTTATTGCCAGAGAAACCCCAATATAACAATGGCATATACTAAACAGAAAGAACTGTGCTACACATTCATGTAAAGTAGTAGGCAGTTTCAAGCCACGGGGCTCATACATGATCTTATGTTGCTTCCAGCTGACTGCTCTGTAGATGTTTATTCACCTTTTTTTGGTCCAGTTCTAAAAAAAGGCTTTCTCCTCTATGCAGCAGGAGAGAGGGAGAACAGGCAGACAAAAGAGAGGGAGAACAACAGACAGGAGAGAGAGAGAGAGAGAGAGAGAGAGAGAGAGAGAGAGAGAGAGAGAGAGAGAGAACAAGACAGACAGAAAGACAGGAGAGATGGCTCAAATGGCTGGCATGCCTGGCTGGAGTGCCCAGGCATTGAGCCTGCTCTCTACACCAGGTATAGCTCTGATGGCAACCAAGTGCCAACCATCCTCTGGACTCTCTATTGCCTTTGTGGAAGTCCAGAGAGAAAAAAAAAAACATATTTTAAAAACAAAATGTGAAAAGCAGAGATAATAAGGGGTCCATGTCACTAAAGAATTCTTCGATTCCACTGATCTTCCTGTATTAACATATGCCTCAGAGAACTGGGCCCTACCAAAACAGGATGAAAACGCTATACAGGTCTCTCAAAGAGGAATCGAAAGAGCTATGCTTGGAGTATCACGCTTCACTCAGATGAGAGATAGAATCCGGAGTTCGGATCTCTGTCAAAGCTCAAGAATCAGGGATGCTGTTGTCATCTGCCAAGGCATCAAAAATCAGATGGGCTGGACACATAATGAGATTTAGAGATGACCGCTGGACTAGAGCCATTACTGACTGAATTCCACGGGACATCAAAAGATCGCATGGACGCCCACCTACAAGATGGTCAGACTTCTTCGTCAAGACCCTGATTGATCGGTTTGAGGCTCTTCATGTTCCTAGAATGAGCAGATGCCATTGGGCTACGCTAGCACGCAACAGGGATGAATGGAGACATTACTGGCACCCGCTCGAGCAAATTGATGAGTAACAGGGTATCAAGTGATCAAGTAACTAAAGAAGATGGAATAGGCAGAGAAAAATAGCTTTTCAGAGCGCATGCTTTTTTATATACTTAATTTCCTCAAACATCAATTGGAGCTATTCTTGAGTTCCTGATCTCCGCATGGCCCTCTTTAGTTTTATCTGGAATGTGACAGTGGCCATTAGCATCACTGGTTGTGGCCTCCAGAACACCACTTGTTAACTATAATTCAATTCTTATATGATCTTTCATTGAATCTCTGGTTAAAAATGTATTGTGATATATGCGCATACAAAAATTAATTAATCGTGAATAGATTAATCTGTCAAAACACAACTAGTGTACATGTAACATAATTTTTATCATTTTTCAAGGTGAAGGGGCTTGTGTCACACCTGGTTGTTGTCAGGGTTTACTCCTGGCTCTATGCTCAGAGATCACTTCTGGTGAGGCCAAGGGACCATATTTGGTGCCAGGGATTTAACCTGGGTCACCCATGTACAAGACAAATGTTCTACCCACTGTTCTATCACTTCCGCTACACCATCTGTATCATAAATGATAAATTATATTTGAAATAGTAAACATTTAACATAAACATTAAAAATTTAAATTTACTAAAATTTTAGTTTCAGATCATTAACTCCTTTAACCGTTATTAAAAACTGACTGTTCATCAGAAGGTCAGTTGGCAGAATAAAATGCAGTCATTTGCATAGACTCTTGATAGGAATTTTCTAGATGAAAAAATAAAGTACCAGTAAAAAGTTGAAAAAGAAAAAGTACAAAACTCAGAAACCAAGTTATGTGCCTCCTTTATCAAAAATGCTGATGAAAATGAACCTAAAAATGGAAATTGAAAATGGAAGAAAATTGATTTGATGATAAACAGAGAATAGATTAAACAAGTACCATATGGCAATTTTAGTCCAATCTTCCTAAAGTGTGCTATAAACATAACATTAGTACAAGTGATTCTGAGCAAAACATTCCAAAAGGTGATTTTGCCTGCAGGATCACTGCATCTGGTAGAGCTTTGAAGTCATTTTCAAAGACCATTGTTTTCCCCCACAAAGATTATATCTGGCCTACAACATTTTTTTGGCTCCCTCTACATTTACAGTAACATTTTCTGGATTATTTCGATACTCAAAGTGACTGAATCCAACAAATTTAACACTCTCCAACATATTTAAAACAAAGTAACTGAAGAGTCACAGTCAATCTATTATTTTCTATTCTCAATAGGTTAAGATAAAGAATAAGCTGAAAAACAAAGTTTTTCAAGTAAACTATTAGTTGAAAACCTAAATCTCAGGAAAAGTTTCCTGAGATTAGCAATGAGGTTTGCTAAATCAAATTCTTGCTCTTTAAAGTACACAGACCTATAGTACCAAAATCATCTGGCTGCTAGTTAGACATTCTGAATCCCAGCAACCATAATCCACAATCCAAACTTCATACCTAGCCCTGCTATACCTACTAATTAAAAATCTGTTTTAAGATAACCAGGATACATAAATTTCCTAAATGAAGTTTGGAACTTTGAGTTAAAAACTTTGAGTCAAAGTTTGGAACTTTGAGTTTAGGATTTTAAATTGATTCTATAATGGCTTTTGGGATCTTGTGGGCATGATGAATACATATGGATAGGAATCTTTAAAGGCCCAAGGGATGAATGTGACAGGGAGGATAACTACCACCCTCTTAAAGATGTCTACATCTAAATCCTTCAGACCTGTGAATTGCCATGTTAAAGACAAACTAAGGAAGAAGAGGGATACGATTTCTAGTCAGGGGCCAAAGAGGCCATTCTGGGGTGAAGGCATTTGCTTTATATATGGCTGACCAAACATCGATCCTTGGCATCACATCTGGTTTCAAAATCCACCAGGAGTGATCCCTAAGCACAAAACCTTGTGCAAGCTCTAAGCACTGCTGGATGTGACCCAAGATTCTCACTTCACCCCTCAAAAGATTGAGTTTTCGGGCTAGTAGACTATTTTGGATTATCTGGGTTAGCACAAAGTAAACACAGTGCTCCTTAAATATGGAAAAGTGAAGCACCAAATAATGGCAGAATGATGAAAATAAGGATTTAATTGCCCACTGCTGGCTTTGCAGAGTGTGGAAGTCAGGGGCAACCTTCTAAAGTGGAAAAGACAAGGAACAATCTCCACTACACTCTCCAAAAATAAATGCTGTCCTGCCCACACTTTGACTTTAGCCAGGTGAGAGCCATTAGACTTCTGTAAAATAAATCTGTGTACCATTTTAAGCCAGCATATTTGTGGTAACTCCTTAAAGCAGTAAAAGAGAACTAACACAGAGACACATGTTTCTTTTAGTTCTGTAGCCTTCTATGCTGGCGTTAAAGGACAAATTTCTGACTGAATTGAAAATATTACTTTAAAAATGTATTTTTTTAAAGCAACATGGTTTACCAAGGTATTCATAATTGAGTTTTAGACATACAAATTACAGGGATCCCACCACCAGTGTCAATTTCCTTCCACTAATGTTTCCTGGCTCCCTCCCATATGACCTCCTAACCCCCAAACCTTCCCTCTAGACTTTTCTAAGTTCACTGTTAAAGTTTGGGTCTCTTGATTTCAGTGTTGTTGACTCTCTGGTTTGGCTATTTGGTCCTGTAATTTCCTAATAACCACCTTCTCACCTCAATCCTCTGACCTGGCCCTCATTACTCACTCATATGTCTCTTCTCTTTCCCTCTTCTCATTCTTTCTTTTCCTTATACTCAAACATTACTTCTTATTTCCTTGCTTTACTTCATATTCATATTGCCTTGCTTTCAAAATGGGACGGATAATAGATTTAAAAAAAAATCTCTAAACCTAATTTAGCTTTTCCCTGAATTCTTCCTACAGCAAGTTTTAAAATGTTCCCGTGTTAGCTTTCAAGCTGCTGATTCTTTGTCTTTTCATAAAACTGAGGTTGTGATGAATTAAAATATTTAATAATAAGAATAGAGAAACTTGTATCCTGTAAAGTTTTTTATGCTTCTGAATAAGTACAAGTTAATTATATTTATATGTCTATAACAGAGATGAATACTATTTTCATACTAGTGGAAGACAAAGGTGAACAAGCTGTCTGTGCCATTGTTACAAAGAAAGTCCACATGGGATCGGTCCTGTTTTCTTCATGTCACCAGGCAATGAGTACATGAAAAGTCTTTATGGAAGGCATTATTAGGCATTATTCTCTATTGCATTCTGAGTAATATGAAACAAGCAGAGCCTTTCATTATGTTGGAATTATTAGGCAGGCACTTAGATATATCAAGTAATTATACATTTGGATGTCTTTAAATTAAGTAAGAAAAATATTATCTCTGAGAAACATTTTCCTTTGTCATAGTTACTCTATCCTTTGTGTAAAAACCAAAACCTGCCCTCATGGTTCATAGCTCTAAGTTTGGGCTTTTGAATCAAACATTCAGCATGGCACAATTTGTATTCAAGAATTCACATACTTAATAGTGAAATGCTTTTAGTAGGATCAGTACAAGCCAATAACACTAACAGTATGCTGAGAAAATGAGCAGTTAAGCTTCTAAAATTGCTGAGTATAGATGTAATTCTCAATTATAACACCAACGACATTTTCCAGAGCAAAACGAAATGACACTAAACCTAAAGATAATGAACAATTGGAAAGTGAAAAACTAACAAAATGGCTATGGATTATTGTATA
The DNA here is from genome assembly GCF_029834395.1 of Sorex fumeus. Classification (NCBI taxonomy): domain Eukaryota; kingdom Metazoa; phylum Chordata; class Mammalia; order Eulipotyphla; family Soricidae; genus Sorex; species Sorex fumeus. The sequence continues at coordinate 65,456,719 of NW_026606155.1, read as the reverse complement.
CAACTTGATAGCCTTTGAATAAAAAAAAATGTATTTTTTTCTGTGTTCAAGTATTCATGTAACCAAGAATTTAAGCAAGCAATTTGACTTATTTTCTATATCATTAAGTCCTGTAGAAACATAAATGTCATGTATGGAAATAACTATTAGATATGATAATTACCATGCATTTTTCATATAGTATTTCTTAAAGTGAGGATACTGAACCACATGTATTAGTAGGAGAAAAGATGGAAATTAGAAGACTTTTCCTCTATCTCAAAGGTTTTGCCTAGAGCTTCCCTGTGCCTGAAGGAACAAATTGTACTCAAGGTCTTATTAAAGAATTTTACTTCTCTTGCTAAGTTTCAAATATCCTAAGAGCTGAAACTTTCCACATAATTAGTATCAGATTAAGTATCACTTTCCTGAAATATCACTTTCATCGATATCTTTTCTTTGCTTAACATTAAGTGATTTTATGTTTCTCACTGCATTATTCATTCAAGAAACATTTGTTGAGCAGCAACTATATGGACATAGTGTTAGGGAGTGGGCAGGGAAGGGGAGGTGAGGCTGCTAAGGAAAGTAAAAAATGATTCAGATGCTTTCTGAGCTTTTGATCTAGCAGAAGAGATAAAATGTGCAGAGAGGCTATAATCAGCAGACTGTGATAAATACTGTAATAATGGAGGGCTAACTTCATGCATAATTTAGAATTTTAGCTATATCTCAAATAGTCGATCAAACTAAAAAGGCAAATCCAGAGTTATAGATATAACTCAGTGGTAGAGCACATGCCTTACATGTCAGATATCCTGGGTGATGCATGGCATCATCAAAACAAAACAAATTTGTGGGAAAGCAGGTGTTTTAAGAAGAAGGATGCGCCATGAAAAGCAAAGGACAGTTCAAGTAGTACTGCTATTGAGTTTGATGCATGTTGTTTCTAAATGTGTTTTATGAAACATGTCAGAGAGAAAAATGAAAGGTGAGCAGGACTTGTGTAGCAAGGATTATTGCCTGATTAAAGAAATAGTTGTTACTAGTATTCTTCAGATAGAGAGTAAACATGAAGGGCCTGGAGGTTTCAGAAGTGAGGTGGAACCAGTCAATGGTAAATATTATGAAAGATAAACAGGTAGAACAATGAGCATAGAGCAGTGTGTGTAGAGGGGCAAGAATACTCACTGGAAAGAGTTACAAGGATCCTATGGTGGAAACAAAGAAAGAAAAGGGAATATGGGCTATAGCTTTTGACAACATATATAAGAAATTGAAGGGAAAGTAGTAAACATAGCCTTACAACTGACTGAAAACTAGTTGGTACCATTAAGGATGACTGGTACTGAGCACTACTGAGTTGAGCTGGAGAAATTCCGACTCCTCTTCTTGCAAGTCCAGTAGGGTATTCTAGTAGAAAAGTCCAGCAAGTGGTCACATATTTCCATTAGGAGGGAGATAAGGGAAGAGACTGAGAGGAAGCCATTCATAAATAGTTCCTATTGACAAGGCACTGAAAAGATCAACAGTAGTAAACACAAGTCAGAAGAATAAATAGGCAGAGTTGAGGTCTCAGAGAAAAGGGTGAGCCACAGTAAAAAGAAAGAAAAAGTTCAAAGAAGTGAAAGGAGCAACAATGTCCAAATAAAAGGGTTTTTGAAACAGAAGCAAATGTTGAAAATATGATTACTAAATTGGATATGGGATCAGAAAAATAAGTTAACTTCATGCCATAGTACCATAGTTTTCACATAGACATAATATGTGAAGCATGTAATAATTTTTATTGCCGGTGGCCCCAACTCTTAACCTGGTTTAGGTTACAAACCTTACTTTTATTAAAAATACATGAGAAAGCTGATGCCTTCTAGAATTTAAGGGACTTAATGCTGGACACTACTGCTAGAACAGGGAAGCAACAGAGGTACAGGACTCCCAAGATAAAAGTTTCAATTACAAAACTCTTGCACTCACATACTCAACTCTACAGTATTACTTTTGTATTCTCATACCACTCCTCAGAGGCATGTTCAAACTCATTTTTCAGGTGGACAGAAGCTGACACTGGTAGCATGTTGTTGATAGAATACTGTATTTCAAATATCCAACTAGAAAACTTTGTGACTCATGGTGCTTTAATGAAATAAAATCCAAACATTAAATAATGTTTAATGAAAAAATTAAACATCATTTTCCAGATTTTGCATTCCTTCCGATATCTTCTCTTTAAGAATATTCACAGCACTTGCTCTGTATTAAGTACCAATAACTTGAGACTAAGGACCTTTCAGACACAGATTTATCACTATTTACATTTCCTCGGTATCCTACAAAGCAACTTGTCTGTAAACTGCATGATGTACCCAGTGAGGAAATAGTCAACTAAAATAAACCTAAGCCTCTGGATTCTGGGGAAAAAATTAGTGGAATGAGAATTAAGGAGGCAGAAATGTTCCTGGTTACATGGATTTACTGGGACGATTCTGAGAGAAACTGGACATTGTCAGTCTGCTGAGCAGCCTGGCAGGCCTGAGTGAACAATGAGTAGGAAGGAAAGACTTTGCTCACTGGGTGGGGTTCAGGAGGGCTGTTCTGAGCTAAGTTTCTGAAAATATATTTGGCTCCTCCTCAGGCAGTTATCACACCCCTGAGAGTCTGTTCGTAAATTAAGGCTTGCTATTTCTTCAGTGGACTAGTGGTTTCGGCTCATTTTAAGAATATCTCTCACTTTCCAGTCTTTGCTTTCTGAATTAAAAAATATTCCCACTCCAAACTCTGCCTGTCTTGTTTAATAAAAGAAAGATGGAGGGGTTAGATGCCTTTAGGCACTTGCCTTGCATGATGCCAACCCCCTTTCAATCCCAGACACCACATATGGTGCCCCAACTACCACCAAGAATAGGATGTATATTCTTGAACACAAAGTCCTAATCACAGACAGGTGTGGCCCAGAAGTCAAAACCAAACCAGCCACACACACACACACACACACACACACACACACACACACACACACACACACACACACAAAGATGGAGTCTTTCTTTGGCGTAAAATTTAGACAGACACCAAATGTGAGCTCTTTAGATTTCCTGGCTCAGACACATTTGGCTCATAGCAATTTTCATACCACAGGCATAGTGGGACTCTTGCCATTTCTCGCAAAAGGGGGCACACTGGGCAGAAGCCGACTACTTTGGGATTTGGGATACTTATAATATCAAATTTGATAACTGCAACAATGTTATTTCTCTTGATTATATATATGCTTTTGACTTGTTTTTAAAATACTTCACATTGTTGTCTCTGAGTATATCTGAAAAAGCCAACTCCTGATGCCTAAATGTGTTAATCAATCCCGTTTCTTTCACTGTCTGCAGTGGAACTTCACTCTACTAGAAATGATAGGATACCACACACCAACAAGTAAAGGTTTCTATTTCGGTGAGAAAAGACCACAGGCATAGATCTCTTTAAAACCAAACTTTCTTCAGATGCTTTAAGATTGTTATCTGTTAATATTTCTGTAAATTATCATCATTTAAGTCTCTGAAATATTAAACCAACTCCTACTCTTACCTAAAAACAGGGTTTCTCGCTTTTAGTCTCATGGAAATGAAGTGATAGCATAAATTTCTGTTATGATAAGGGAAATGCTTCACTCAGCCTTGGCTGGAAGCTTAAGATACTCTAGAGAGTTTTGCAAAAATGTCAATGGTTAAAACTCCCAATAAGGGGCTGGAGCAATAGCACAGCAGGTAGGGCACTTGCCTTGCACGCGGCTGATCCGGGTTTGATTCTCAGCATCCCATATGGTCCCCCTAGCAACGCCAAGAGTAATTCCTGAGTGCAGAGCCAGGAGTAACCCCTGAGCATTAGTAGGTGTGACCCAAGAAGCAATAAATAAATAAATAAAATAAAATAAAATTCCCAATAATGTGATGAATGCACTCACATATTTTCCAGTGACAGTGTTGAATCTTCCAAGGTACACAGCAACCTTTGAGAAGTTTCAGTCAAAATGCTTTTGTGAGATGAAGAATCAAATTTTAGAGAATAAGCAAAAGAAAGCATTTTTATTCTCACCCGGCATGTGTGTGCGCATGCAAGTCTTTTCCAGGCAATACTGGACCAGCTAACTATAATTCAAACTTCAGATGTTTATGCTTGGAAAAAAGTTTCTATTTTAGACTGTATAGCTCTCATCAGCATTTAGTTTTAGAAATAGAAAGTTTTTTAACTCCAAATTTCTAACTGTATGACAGATTCTCATTTTGATGATGACAGCTGATTTGGGAAAATGTTTATTTCCATTTTAAAGTCTTCAAAGACACACATATAATAACTTTCCATAATAACAGTATTATAAAAGGGGAGACACGATGTAGATTTAGTTTAGATTTGGTTTGCTCAATTTTTACAAGGGCTTCCTACTTTAACAGTTTTATGAGAGAGAACATAGCGCTCCTGTCCCACAAATAAATTGAAACCACTCTATTCATCCCCCTCTTCTTAATTTGAATCCTTCTGGGTTTCTTTACAATTTGAGTGGAGAGTTTGTGCCCTAATGCAGCTCAGAACAAATGTGCCTGACTGAAAGGGTTATAGGCAAGCCCCAGAATTTTCATATAATCTCTGGGTTTTATCACATAGTAGAATCATTTATGGGAAATGACTATGGAAAGTATGGTAAGTTGGGCAGGAATCAAGGATTTTTAACTGTTCCTCTGACTTGTTATCCACTTCACAATGGAAGTCAACTGGGATAGGTGTGTTTCTGAAATCTATGTCACAATTAGGCTGAGAGTTGCTTTAGTCTTTATTAGGTTCCACATCTAGGTAATTCCTTTATGTCTATTACTTGATATTGAGTTTGTTGGCTTTCTTGTAAGAAGCTTAGCTACAGACATTAATCAGGAGCTGGCTCTTGCTATTATCTGATAGAGTTTCTGGATTCCCAGTCAAGGGCTTTGCCTGCAATCTCTGTATCTACTTACCATGAACCAGATGTGTGACCATGACCGAAGTCATAAACCTCTTTGTGACTCCTTTTTTCTCTCTCCGTAAAATAAAAATGGCAATTATATTGAATACTTAGCAATTTCCATGTTCTCCATACAGTCAGGTCATGTATCACTGGGGGACACCTTTTAGTGGAAACACTTTTGTGAGATGAAGGGAGAAACTTCCAGTGATGAGTGACACATGGCCTGGCTGGGCATGGGAGCAAAGGAAGAAGCTGATGAAAGATGATTATGGATTCAGTCATGGTGAAAATAATTTAAAAAAACAACTAAGAAGTGACAACATTTAGATATATGTTGAAACAGAGGATTCCATGATTTAGCAAGATGGCAAGGTATGAAAGATAGAAAGCAAAGACAATTTCAAACTCATAAACTGAGGAACAGGACGTGGAGATGCCTGTCACAGAGATGGGAAGAGTTGGAGTAGCAGGCCTAAAGGAAACTTAGACAAATTCTCTTTGGGACACAGTGTTTGGAAATGCTTGCTAGACATGTGAGAGGAATCACTGAGGAGGCATTTTGATATGCAAGTCCTAAGTTCAGGGGGGATGTATCTAACTGGAAAGTACTTAGAGTGGACCTCTGTGAAAATATCAGAAAAGAAGATTGCTAGACTATGCAAACTGGTACTTGTAATCCTAAATTTTTTTAAAAAGGAGGAAAGTAGAAAGAAAGAAAGATAAGTAAACTTAAATATTTCTTATTTGATTTGAGCCAGATGTAGCCACTTTGTTTTAGTAGAGTGTATGGCATAAACGGGAATGACTAATTATCCAGGAAAAGATTCACAGGCCAAACTAATAACTTTAAAACAAAACTTTATCTGAACATTCAGTATGTATATTTCTACTTAACAAATTGATAAAAACCACAATTAAGTATCTACTTGTATTACACAGAGCTAGGCAACTGCCTGTATATATATGTATAAACAGGTTTGTTGCTTTATTTTCTTTTCAAATAAGTATTTTAGATGAAGGAGGAAACTTGGAGCTACATACAGTATGTGAAATCAAGTTTCCCAAATACTAAAGTCAGATTTAGTTTACAGACTAAAGATGATTTCTTTGGTTTACATTTCTGTCTGGTCCATACATTTAAAAGTAAAGACTGCTAATTGTGATGAAATTTCATTAGAGCATGAGGGCTTCCTAAAATTAGACAGCAGTGTGGGCTATAGGATTCTGTAAATATACTGAAAAACAATGAGTTACAATTTTAAAAGATTGAATTTTATAGAATATAAGCTGTATCTAAATAAACACAGTTTAAATATCTTTAAGACCACACACACTCACACACACACACACACACACACACACACACACACAAATGGCTGACATGAATCACTTTAAACTGTTCGAAAACATTTTGCTTGAAACATACAGCTATTTGAATTTTGAATTTTGTGTAATTTGTCATCGTCATGGTCAAATTGTTCTGAATTATGAGCATTATCACTTATATTTACAAAAATGAGGACTTAATTCTTAAGTGGGTTAACAGGAAAACAATAGATAGTGAGTGGAAGAGCTCAAGGCCTACCAGAAGAGAGGCGAACTACTCTTGGTGTAGGCAGGCAGAGAATGCTGAGCCAGTCTGTCTGTTACTGCTCAGAATTTTCAAGGAAACCCTGGCGATCAGACTTTTATATAAAATAATCTCCATATTTCAAAATGCCTGTTCTAATTTTCTGCAAAAAAACAAAACATTTTGTTGGCTCAACAAAGCACATCTGCAGGTTGTTGTTTCTGGCCCATGTACTGAGTTTGCAACCAGATTCTGACACATAGTCAACGGGGAAAAAAAAATCATGTACCCATATTTGTCTACGCCTACTCTGATCAGATAATTTAAACTCTCAGTTATCTGGTGCTACAACATACGGATGCATCTTTTGAAAACTATTCTTACACAGTGCTACAAGGCAGATGGCCACTTCTATTCAGATGGCAAATAACAGTATCAACACAACTTCTAGCACTTCTATTGCCTAAGTGAATATATGCACACAAGTTTAATTAGAAGTTAAATTTTTATTAAGTGGGTAAAAAATATACCTTTTAAAGGGTTGAATGCATGCTTTGCATGCAGGATGCCCAGTTTCAATTCTTGGAACCACTTGATATCTTCTGAGCAATGACTCAGGTATAGCCTGTAACTTCACTGGGTAAGGCCCCAAATCAACACAAAACAAACAAAAATGTTAAATTTTATCTGAATCAGTATTTTCTTAAATAAGGATAGTCTGTATCATGTACTTGGTTTTTACTTTTATCACGTTTAATTCATGAAGCTCTCTTTGGAAAGTCAGTGATTAAAAGCATGTTACACCATTGAAAACATGTACTTTATTGGATCTAAGTGTAAAATGATTTTAAGAGTCAATAATGTTTACTCTAAAATCTGGTTTCATGAACTGGACTCACAAAATTTTAATCACTTCTTGTTTTCATAGTTTTACATGACTGTTCTTGAATTTTCCTAGCAATTTCAGCAAATGTATTTTTAACTTTAACAAACAGTAAGCTTTAATGTATTCCTGTTTGACATAAAGAAATTGCACAACTCCCACAGCTTTCTGCTTTTCTGATATTATATAAGAACCCTGTAATTTTTATGCCAGAAAAGACAGAGCACCTGAGAATAAATGCCTATTCAAATTTGTAGAGCAATATCTGAAGAAGCACTATGCGTTTTAAAAGTGACCCAAGATCAAAAATCACAAGAAAACAAAAGATGCTAAAAAATTTTTACAGAAATATGTCTCTATGATTACACTTTCTATTTCATTTAAAAAGCTATTATTACTTATAGTAGATTTGTCAAAGGGTTGATATTTGGAACACTAACTTAGTATTTCTTCAATTCAGAGATTTGAATATCTAAAACTAAACCTGAGGAAAATTGAAAATTGACATCTGAAACATATAGGTTTCTAATTACTATCATTGAAATCAGGTTACAAATATTAAATTTGTTAAATTATCAAAACTACCTAAGGCAGACACAGTTTTCTAGGATATAATTTTCAATGAGAGAGGAAGGAAAAAGTATAATTATTATTTATAAGCAAAGCTTTTCACAGTTTTTATTTTTGATAAAGTTAGGTTTATCAAATTGTTGAGTTTGAAGAAGAGCACATGAGATATTGAAAAATTGGTTTATTGAGAAAAAAAATCTAGATTGTGGATATAGTTTGGTCTTCCAAACTCATTTCTGCTTTCACAGGTTGTCACCAAAGTTTAAATACTCCAGGATATCCTGGTCTCATTAGCCCAATTGCTTTCTAGCACTACAATAATGAAACATTTATTACTTTTAAAATTGGGAGAGAAGTGGCCTCTCATTGAAATATTATTCTAGCTCTCCGTGTGCATGCATGTAAAGTGATTGGCAATGGCCTTCCAGAAAACTACATCCATTTGTGATGGTAAAGATTGCTGAATGTTCACATTTTACATTCAATTATGAATGTTGATACTCAAATCTGATTCCTTTGTCCAAAAAAAGGGGAAAAATCGACTGCAGTGGGGTCTTTGAATAAATAAATCACAGAAACAGAGTTTAGCTTGCACTACAATAAGAAAGTCGAACTGTGTTTGGCACAAGTATGGAAGCCTCTTTCTGTTAGATGCTGAAGTGTATATTAATGTGCAGCGTTTGACAAACTATACCACAATATCATAGAATAAGTGTGTTTGCTTTCTTTTCCACTTACTTCAAAGGCATGGCATTTTATATGTAACATGTATAGGTCTCTTTCACTGTTCCTTCTATTAGATATTACAAGGCAATACAGAATCCAATTTATTTGTTCTCTGATACTCACTTATAGAGGGTTACTGACTAGTCACTAACGTCATTAATAAACTTATCAGCACTTCTGACAAACAGTATTTCTTCTTTTCCCCCTATTTTTCTGTTTGTTTTTCAGGCAATACCCAGATGTTCTCAGAGCTTACTTCTGGCTCTGATTTCAGGTATCACACCCAGCAGGGCTCCAGGACTATCAGGCTGCCAGGAATCAAACTGGGTGTGCTGAATGCAAGGTAAGTCTTACCGGCTGACTACACTATCAGTCCAGCCTCTTTGGTTTTATTTATTTATTTTTTGGTCCACACATGGCTGTACTCAGAACATACTTCACTTAGAAGTCACTCCTGGTGGACCTCAGGAACCATATGTAGTAACAAAAATCCAGCCCTAGTCATCACAAGCAAGGTAAGTGCCCCTACTGCTCTACTCTCACTATAGCCTGGAATAGTCTGTCTGAAAAATAGAATGCCAAAGAAAAATGTCAAGGTTAACAAATTTTCTTTTTAAAATGTCTGAAAGAACAATTGTATGAAAGAAGAAATGTCTGAAAGACCACCAACTGGTCTACCAACATGTTTAGCAATCAATCAGTTTGTAAAACTGTACTTCATAGTATTCTTATCAGCACTGGTCATTGTCTTGAGCTTCTACTTTTTGACAATCTGTTAGGTGATAGCTTTAATTTTCGTAATTTTGTAGATTACAAATGAGACTGACCATCTTTTTAAACAACTTAATAGTAGTATTCCATTTGTTTTCATATATCTTAATTCTTCTTTTGAGAACTGGCTACCAGACGTGTGCATATTTCCCTTTTAAATAATTTTATTTGTTCTAATTTATTCAGCATATATCAATTGATCACTTGACTTCCCGTTAATCGTCGATTTGCTCGAGCATGTGCCAGTAACGTCTCCATTTGTCCCTGTCACGTGCTAGTGTAGCCCAGTGGCGTCTGTTCATTCTAGGAACACGAAGAGCCTCAAACCGATCTTTCATGATCTTGATGAAGAAGTCTGACCATCTGGTAGGTGGGCGGCCACATGGTCTTTTTACGTCCAGTGGAATCCAGTCGGTAACAGCTCTAGTCCAGCGGTCCTCTCCAAACCTCATTACGTGTCCAACCCTTCTGATTTTTGACGCCTTGGCAAACAAAACAGCATCCCTGATTCTTGATCATCAATGACAGAGGTTGGAACTCCGGATTCTTTCTCTTATTTAAGTGAAACGTAATACTCCAAGCATAGCTCTTTCAATTCCTCTTTGGGAGACCCAAATAGTTCTCATCCTGTTTGCGTAGGGCCCATGTCTCTGATGCATATGTTAATGCAGGAAGAACAGTGGAATCAAAGAGATGTGCCCGGAGCCGGAGGTTTTTCATCCTTTTAGCTATTTCTTCGAAGCTCTTAAAGGCGTTCCAAGCCGCTCTCTTCCTCCTGTGCAACTCAGGTGCCAGGTCATTTGTCATGTTGACTTCTCGACCTAGGTACACATAACTGTTGCATTTGGAGATGGTCGTTCCATTGAGAGCGAATGGAGCGTCAGAAACAAGGCTATTTCTCATAAACATTGTCTTCATAAGATTCAGCTGTAGCTCCACTACCTCCACTACCCAGCCGCCATGACACTCCAGGATGCTTTCTGGACACATTATAAGACACTTAATATCCTTCTTCCAGAATTGCCGTACGTTATTATGGTTTGAACCCTGGGAACACCTACAAGGGTGAATAGAGGCCACCCCAAAAGCCTGGCAAAGAGAGCCTTGCAAGCTACCGGAGTATTCTGCCCGCATGGCAGAGCCTTGCAAGCTATCTGTTGTGTATTCGATATGCCAAAACCAGTAATTACAAAGGGTCTCATTCCTCTGACCCTGAAGATGTCACCAACATGGCAGTGTTGAGAAGGATGAGAAAGGAGAGGCTGATGAAATCTCAGGGCCGATCTAGGCTGCCAAAACGAAGGAAGACAAAAATGATCGTATGCACTTCCAATGCACGTACACTAGCATCAGATGACCCATCGAGGACCTGATGGTACAAGCACGAAAGATCAAGTACGACATCATTGGTCTGACCAAGACAAGAAGGCACCAATCACATCACGCCGTTTTCGACACTGGAGAAGAATTGTTCCTTGGAACATGTGATAATTCAGTGTGTGTGTGTGTGTGTGTGTGTGTGTGTGTGTGTGTGTGTGTGTATCCCCATTCTTTATCTTTTGCCTTTTATGACAGAAATGTGAATATTTCATACTAAATGTATATTTACAAATGTCTCTAGATCTGCCAGGCTCAAACTGTTAAGCAGCGAGGCTTGCCTTCAACAGATATGGGGCCACAGGGATTTAAACTCATCTGTATGCTTTAAAAGTTGCAAGGTAGATTCTTTTAGCCTCTACATTATTCCTCCAGGCCTATATATAAAATGTTTCAGTTTTTCATAAGTTGAAATATTCCCTAAATTCAAACCTCAGAATAATGCTTCTACTGTGAATTTAGAGTTGTGTGTCATGCTCCAAAGGTTTCATCTATCACTTAAAGATGTGTTCTTTGTTCCTGGACCTTTTAGGATTTATTTTCTATGTGAACATCCATTACTAATTATATAATACATTATTTTTTCTAATGATTCAAAATGAAACTATATTTTAAGACACAAATTGTTCTCCTTATCTATGTTTTCCTAATAATCTTCCTCCGAGTCAAAACCATATAATCTTAACTACGTAAAGCACTCTATAACCTGATATCTAGAAGGGGAAGTGTTTCCTCTGAGAGGTACTACTAATTAATCTACTGAAAAATATTTCAAATTTTGAGAAAGAAAACCAGCACTGTACCAGATTTTAAAACCTCTATCACTAGATTTTAAAAATAATCAAGTTTTATCACATTGAACTACCTTTACTTACTTTTCCACTGCTTATGCATTTTTTAAAAATTTTTTAAAATTTTTTTATTAGTGAAACACCATGAGGTACAGTTATAGACTTACAAATTTTTGTGCTTGGGTTTCAGTTATACAATGATCAAGTACCCATACCTCCACCACCACGGGTCCCAGCATCCCTCCCAAGCAAATTCAAGACCTTTTCCAGAATGTTTTAAAATAGATATCTTTATAATAATCACAAATGTAATAATCATTTCTATTGAAATTTAAAAAATCGCCAAAGTATCTGCAATAGTTTTCAAAGCTTATTTTGCAATTGATTTCAATAATGTCCAGAAAACTTCAATGCATCACATTTGATTGTTAGTGAGCCAAAGCCAATGAAGCAGTAATGATACTGATTTGAATAACACATTGCAGAAGCCTAATCTCTTCTACCTCTTTACTCATTTAATTAGTTTCTTTCCTTTGTGCTTAAAAAAAAGTAAGTTCTGGTGCCTTGGTTAGATTTGGGTTTGACTTTTTTGGCAGGAACACTTTTTATTAATTTAATTTTGTCAACTTGGTTAAGCCCAAGTAACCACATATGTTCAAACTTTTTTTTAAAAAATTTCATTGTAAAGTTATTTGAAGGTGAGGTTAACAGGAGGCTGTGAGAAAAGCAGATTACCTTCCATAATGTGAGTGGGCATCAGCCAATCAGTTTAAACTTCATGAAAGAAAGAAAAGGCAGAGTTCCCAGAAGGAAAGAGGGAATTTTGCCAGCCTGTGGATGTGAACAGAGCTGTCCATCAGCTTTTCTCTGGGTTTCCTGCCTGCTAGACTTGTTGCAAATTTTGAACTTGCTTGCATCCATAAATACATGAGCCTATGCCTGCTGATATTTTTAATAGTAGATTATTTAATTATTTTAACGGTGGTTAATAAGTACTTTTTCTTTTATATGCTACCTTTGTCTTACATATCATGAGCTCACAGACTTTTATAATATTCACAGTTTCATCAATTTGACTGAATTTATTGAAACATCCTACAAAGGAATATGGAACTATCGTCTTTGTTCTTTTCGTATCTTCTGTAAAATGTATCCTAATTTTTCTTTTAGAGCTATTAATACCCTTAAGGTCTATTCCTAAGTTATATGGACATTTATGTTTATGTTTTCATTGCCACCTTCTTTTAAAACCATCTAGTTACTTCTAATAGCTTTTCTGCTAAATTCCTTAAATTTAACTAGTAGAAAATAAAACTACTATTAAATTAATAGCTCATTTTACTCTTTTCTAATACAGGGAACTGTTTTCATGTGAGTAGCTAAGATTTGCACAATATTTAATGAAGAAGCATTAGAGAAATCTACTGTGTTTTATTTTGACTTGAGAATGGTAAGACTCACTTCCCTGTTGCAGAGAATGCTTATACTTTATCTATGTTATATCTCTATCTCATTTCATTTGCCTCATGATCCTTCAGATTGAAATCCAGAAATTTCCCTTTACTGTAGGATAACATTGCTTTGCCCTTCTTCCACAAGAAGCTTAAGTTTATCTGGTTACAACCATTAATCTGGTTACACCCATCACAGTGCTCCTGTGGCACTTCCACTTCCATTGTGTTAATCTGTAAACAGTCTTCCCTATGCTCTCCTTCCCACCCAGTTAATCAGCTTTCCCTTAATCAGACTGTTAATTTGTAAGGTCAGTTTCCCAGAAATCTATGATTTTATATGTATGAGTGAAATATTGCCTTTCTCCTCTCCTTATGCCTTATGAACAGTTTACCTTAAAGTAATATGCTTTTTGTATAGATACAGGAAGACTGTTAACATTATGCTTTGTAACTTAGGATTTGATTGGCTTTGAATATTATTCACTCTCGGGCATCTGTTTTCTCGACTTAAGCCTCAGTTGCCCTTAGTTCCTAACACCCCAAAAGCAGGGTCCCGACAAGGGACTGAATGGACCCAGGGCAAGCAGTGAGCTACCCTGGCATCGAAATGGGCCAGGCCAAAGTGCCATGATTCTTAACTATAAGTTAAGAGTTTGATCATAGACAAATGCTGTCATGATCCAAAGGTAACGATGAGACTAGGATCCTGCTAGGGGTGGGAAAGACTATCTGGCCTGAGCACTGTAGTCTGAGATCAAGATGGCCGTAGGAGAGCAATTCTATAAGTTTAAGATATTTCTTACTGTATCCATACAAAATGATTTATATCATATATGCTTATATGCTTGTTGGACAAGGAGAGGAGAGACACCCTTGGGATTCCGCTCTAGGGTGGGTCCTCCTGAGAAAGGATCTGTTTTAGGAGCGGCTTTCCCTGAGGCTAAGATTTCTACCCCTATTGATTTCTACCCCTATTGATTGTGACCGCAGCTATGTGTGATTGTTTCCCCAATTCCTCTTGGAGAGAGATATAAGGAGACTGTAGGTCAGAAGAAAGATGCAGAGGAAGAGAAGCAGGATGAAGGGGAATGTAGAAGGAGAATGAAGTAGCTGGGGAGCAAGAATGGGGAGCAGAGACAGAGATGAAGAGAGAATCAGAATAAACTATGACTAATACCTACCAGCCTGGCCCTCGTTCCTTCCTCCGCCTGACCATCACCATCGACCTCTCCGGGGTGGAAGAAGGGTGAGACTACTGAACGCGGGTGGCGGGAGAGATAGAGCCACCACCGCTGAGTGCTGTGCCCCCTCTTTGTGTGAGTTTACACACTTTACCTTCTGTGCATAAATCATAATAACATTAAACTTAAGCATTTTTAAGTTTCTTAAAAAATGCTTTATAGATATTAAGGACGCTTATATTTATTTCTGACTTGCTATAGATATAGTTTGGCAGGCTCTCCAAGAGGGGTGGAGGAATCGAACTCGGGTCGACCACGTGCATGGCAAATGCCCTACCCGCTGTGCTAACTATGCCTGGGCCTGCACGGCAAAGCCTTGCAAGCCACCCGTGGCATATTCGATATGCCAAACACAGTAACAAGTCTCACAATGAGGTGTTACTGGGCCAGCTCGAGCAAACAGATGAACAATGGGAGGGCAGTGGACAGTGCTACAGTGCTATAGATATATTACAGAAATTGATGTAAAACTTTCCAGTACCAACCAAATTCATAATATTTTAGTCTATTAATATGAAACAACCTAGATTAATACATTTATAGAATGTAAACAATCATTAATTTCTATAATAAGCCCAATTAGGAGCTTTAAGTATTACTGGTAAAAATCTTCTTCAAGTTTTACTGGTTTCTTTATTTTAGTGTTTACTTATATACATGTAGACATGCTCATGAATGGAATAATTAGATTATTACTTTCAAACATTTTTGTATTCTGTAATCCTTTGATTTTATCTGAAACCTAATTTTTTGCATAGATATCTTAAAGTTTCTAAATTGATTATACTTTCTTGGTCTGTTTTCATTGTACTGAACTGAGGTTGAAAAACATAGCTGGATGGCTTATACTTTAAGAAATGTATTAAGATTGTCTTTGTAATGTGGTCAAATACATGATTTTCTTGCACAAGTTTTTATTATACTTTATCAATGTTTTGTCTCTACCTCATTTCATTTGCCTCATGATCCTTCAGATTAAAATCCAGAAATTTCACTTTACCTTCTGTGCATAAATCATACGAACATCAATGACTATACCAAACCCATTGTGAACTAATACCCCCCATTTACTTTCTTTGCTCATCTTTCAAGAAACCTACTTTAGCTTCTCTTAAGCCCCCACTGAATCAGTTATAGCAATTAAATTCTCAAGCTTCATTTTGCTATGCAGACTATGCAGAGTGCTATGTGTGAATCATCATAATCGATGGTTTTAGTGTTTATTCTTGTACTCTTAACTCACATGAATATATAAAAATTTGTGAGCTCACTATGTAGACAAAAATAGAGCAAAAATGAATACTCAATAGAACAATGAATTTTACAATAAATAATTAAGTGACCAGCTAATTATTGTGTGTATAAATACAAATGTGACCAGACCCATCACAATTCAGTCCATGCAATATTTTTTGTCCTTCGAAAGCTAGAGAGTTAGGACCGTTCCACTGCAATATCACTACATAGATATGTTTAAGTTCAGACTTAGGTCTGCTGTGGTAAGAACAAATTACCACTGTAAAGGACCAGAGCACATTGTATATCAGAATTGCAAGATGCTATACTCAAATCCTTCGGGCTACACACATTGAACTATTACCTAAAAGTGAATAGATTTTTAAATGATCCTTCCTTAAATAGGACACAAGATAAAACCTTAATTTCAGCTTCCTGCTGTTAATGCTTTTACATTCTAAAGATAGGACACAATAACATTTTCTCTTCCTTCACTATAAAACATTTATCCTCTAGCTAAATAGAAAGCTAAATTCTACGTAGTTCTTTCATTTTTATACTGTTTGTATCCCTATGACTGTGTCTATGTCTTAGTAAAGAAATCAAAAATAGATAGCCATGTACATAATTTAAAATAATGGATACTGTTCTTGGGAGCTGGAGCAATAGTATAGCTAGTAGGTTGTTTGCCTCATTAGCCGTGCATGTGGACCATGCAGGTTCAATCCCCAGCATCCCATATGGCCCCCCAAGCACTGCCAGGAGTAATTCCTGAGTGCAGAGCCATGAATCACACTTGAATATCACTGGGTGTGATCCATAAAGCTAATCTATCAATAAAATAATGGATACTATTCTAATGGTTCATCTATCAAGATACATATATCTGTACTTGATTTATAAGGATAAATATTCAATTGAATAAATATATCACCTTTTGTTTATTTATTCACCTGTTATTAAACATTTAGATATTTCCAATACGGCCACAGTGACAAATGATGCCTCAAATATAAAAGTTTTATTGCAAAAGTTAAAAAAGTGTAAAAGTTTTATTGCAAATCTGCTTTTTCTTGAGTAAACACTCAGAAAATTAATTGCTGGGATAATTTTGAGGCAATATCTCTTTCCAAAGTAGATGACACCATATTTTACAGTCCTATCAGCAACACTGAAGATGCCATTTACTTACATATTTTGCTAAAATTCTGTCTCTCCTAATAGCCAACCTAGTGGGAAAGAAGTGGTGTTTCTTAAGGCTTTAATTTGTTGCCTCTTAGTGACAAGTGATATTGAGCATATTTTCATTTGTTTATTGATGACACACAACTTGTTGGAAGAGATTCTTTTCAAATTCTTTTCCTTTTAAAAACATTTACAATACATATTTATTTTTAATTTTTAAGTTTTGAACTTCAGTGGAAATTTAATCCACATGCTATTTTTGAGGTTGTAGGTGCTGTGATGGTATGGAATAGGAGAGAGAAGGGAAACACAGGAGTCATTCATGCGTGCAAGGAATCGAACCCTGGACATACATGACATTTGTTCTACCACTTGAGCCTGGACACTGCATGTTCTTTATTTCTGTTAACTACTGAGTATTTTTCATTAAGCCCTGTTTGTAAGTAATACTAAAGTTACACACTTTAAAAACTCACATAAGATCTTTACAGCATACAGCCGCAGAGAAGGGTCACATGGAGGGCTAGCTCCACAGCTCCCGGAGAAGGCACCAGCTTCCAAAAAGAGCCGAGATCACCGGGAAGTCCCAGATGGGGTAGGTGCCGCATCTCACCTCCCCCAGATGGAACCCCGGCGACCAGAAGCCTCCACAAGCATAGCTCGAGTATGCGGGAACTAGGACTTTTCCTCCAAACTGCCAGGACCACCCTGGCTCCCAGGTACCCTCTGATTTCGGAAGTCACGCCCATGACCCGCCCCCAGGTGCCATCTTTACAGCATACAGCCGCAGAAAAGGGCCACATGGAGGGCTGGCTCCACAGCTCCTGGAGAAGGCACCAGCTTCCAAAAAGAGCCGAGATCACCGGGAAGTTCCAGATGGGGTAGGTGCCGCATCTCGCCTCCCCCAGATGGAACCCCGGTGACCAGAAGCCTCCACAAGCATAGCTCGAGTATGTGGGAACTAGGACTTTTCCTCCAAACTGCCAGGACCACCTTGGCTCCCAGGTACCCTCTGATTCCGGAAGTCATGCCCACGGCCCGCCCCCCAGCGCCATCTTTACAGCATACAGCCGCAGAGAAGGGCCACATGGAGGGCTGGCTCCACAGCTCCCGGAGAAGGCACCAGTTTCCAAAAAGAGCCGAGATCACTGGGAAGTCCAGGATGGGGTAGGTGCCGCATCCCGCCTCCCCCAGATGGAACCCCGGTGACCAGAAGCCTCCACAAGCATAGCTCGAGTATGCGGGAACTAGGACATTTCCTCCAAACCATGCGGCCGCTTACATGGCCATGCAACATCTCTGTATATACAAAGTGATCAATGGGAAGTAAATCACCCAACATTTCTCCCTGAAAATCAGAGTTAAGTTTGGAGCACGGCCACAGCCCCAGAAGCACAAGGACTTAATGCAGAACCCAGCAGCTTGGAGCAGAAAAGTGAACGGATTATGCGTTAATCCAGGCCATCATGTCTGCCCAGAGGGGAAAGGGTGTTGCCCCATTCGCCTCTCCTCTCTGGAAAGAAGGATGGCAGCCGCATGGGAGCCTTGTGGAGAACAGGTATAAGCCGGGGATGCGGGGCGACTAAAACCTCATGGGAAGGGCGGCTTTCCGGTCCATCCTTCACGCCCTACCGAGGCCACCAGTTGCCCCCCACGAGCGGCTCTCCAGCACGGCCACAGCCCCAGAAGCACAAGGACTTAATGCAGAACCCAGCAGCTTAGAGCAGAAAAGTGAAAGGACTATGCGTCAATCCAGGCCATCATGTCTGCCCAGAGGGGAAAGGGTGTTGCTCCCTTCCGCCCTCCTCCCTCTGGAAAGAAAGATGGCGGCCGCATGGGAGCCTTGTGGACAGCAGGTATGAGCTGGGGGTGCGGGGGTGACAAAAACCTCATGGGTAGGGGGGCGTTCTGGTCCATCCTTCACGCCCAACCGAGGTCACCAGTTGCCCTCCACGAGTGGCTCTCCAACAAGGCCACGGCCCCAGAAGCACAAGAACTTAATGCAGAACCCAGCAGCTTGGAGCAGAAAAGTGAACGGACTATGCGTCAATCCAGGCCATCATGTCTGCCCAGAGGGGAAAGGGTGTTGCTCCCTTCCGCCCTCCTCCCTCTGGAAAGAAAGATGGCGGCCACATGGGAGCCTTGTGGACAGCAGATGTGAGCCGTGGGTGTGGGGGCGACAAAAACCTCATGGGAAGAGGGGCGTTCTGGTCCGTCCTTCACGCCCTACCGAGGCCGCCAGTTGCCCCTCACGAGCGGCTCTCCAGCACGGCCACGACTCCAGATCACAGAAACCAATCTCTTAATTATCTGACTCTCAGTAGAAATACTTCCAGGGTTAATTAGCAAAATAGCAGAAATCCAAAACCAACATTTAATTCTTGAACCCAGCTGTAGAAAGCGAATCACTTCACAATGCTTTCTCAGTATGTCTGATTTGGGGGGAGGGGGTAAACTTTAAATAATAGTGGTGCATCTTTTATTGCAACAATGAATCTAATCAAAGCAGATAGAGTGTCAACTAGAATTCATCTGCCTCGCAGGCATTGGGAGGGGCGAGGGTGGGGTTTTATTGGGCTTCTTTGTGGTAAAAAATAAGTAATGGTAAAGGGAAAGGTGTTTGATACTTGCATGACTGAGACCTAAACCTGAAAGCTTTGTAACTTTTCCCACAGTGATTCAATAAATAAATAAATTATAAAAAAAAAAGAAAGTAATTAGAGGGCCAGAGAGATGCTACAACTCAGAAGGCTCTTGCCTTGCATGTGGCTGACCTGAGTTTGATCCCCAGAACCACATGTGATCCCCAGAACCACACCTGGAGTATCCGAGTATGCTCAGTATCCCAGAGGATAGAGTCAGGCATAAGCCCTAAGCACTACTGGTTACGCCCCAAGCAAACAAAAAAGTATTTAAGGGATATAGATGTTCTGAGCTGCTTTTGAGCCTGCTGATCCTAAAATTTCTTCTCATGGAAGCGTGTTGGATACACAGATTACCTTCAGCTCTGCTTCGGCATCATCCTATGACATTATATCAAAAGACAAATTGAAATAGGAGACTAACACCCAAGAATGGCCGAGATTAGTACCAGGAATTTCACTCCATGGCTTGGAGGCCAACCACACATGCTAGGGGAAAAGGGAGCTCAGATAGAGAAGGGAACCAAATAAAGGGTGTTGGGAGGATTATCCCAGGATGGGAGAAGCATGCTGAAAGTAGACAATAGACCAAACATGATTGTCACCCATTGCCTCTTTTGCAAACCACAACACCCAATAAGAGAGAGAGAGCAAAAGGGAATGCCCTGCCACAGAGGCAGGATGGGATGGGGGGGATGGCGGGTGGGAGGGATACTGGGATCCATGGTGGTTGGAAATGGGCACCGGTGGAGGGATGGGTATCTGTTCATTGTATAATTGAAACCCAAGCACTAAAAATTGTAAGTCTACAACTGTACCTCATGATGTCTCACTAATAAAAATTAAAAAAAAACTCACATAAATATCTATTTAAAAATACTCTGTGGATTGACAATATGAAGTGTTCTAAACTAGTATCTGGAATATCACATCTAAGTTAAAATGTTATTTTTGTGCCTATGATCATAATTAGTATGGACATTTCATATAAAAATCGATAATTACTTAATGACCATTTAACCAAATGGCACATATGTACTAGAGAAGATAATGAGAAAAGTTAAAATGTATAAAGCTATATAGTAGTATTCATCACTGTCACTGTCTTCCCGTTGTTCATCGATTTGCCTCAGTGGGTCCAGTAACATTGTGAAACTTGTTACTGTATTTGGCATATCGAATGCATCACGGGTAGCTTGCTAGGCTTTGCTGTGCGGGCTAGATACTCTCAGTAGCTTTTCGGGCTCTCCAAGAGGGGTGGAGGAATCAACCTCCGGTTGGCTCTGTTGGCTGCATGTAACGCAAATGCCCTATCTGCTATGCTATCGCTCCAGCCCACATATTACCTTTAATTAAAATATTCATGATACTATTAGACGTGAAAATTAAGAAGCTATGCTACCTTCTGTTATAAGGAAAAATTACTTTAAAAATCAATACAAATGCTATCATAAACAGTATAATAAATGCTAATGAAGAGAGCACTTGGTATGAAGAGATGCCTGACCCAAACGTGATGTTGCTGGTAAGATTTCACAGAGGAGAATATATATACCAAGTCATGAAGGATGAATACACACTAGCAAAGCAAGGCAATAGAATGGAAGGGAATATAACTAGTGCAAATTGCAACTGCAAGGGGTGTTAGCAGCAACACAGTACATTATAATATATATGAAAGATTTGAAAGAGTTTATGTGCCCACATACTAGAGCTGGGTAAGGTAAGAAGTAGAATAGGAGGAAATGTGGATGCAGAAACCAAACCACAGTTTCATTAGTCAAAGTAATATTTATTCTTTGTGCTATTGAAGGTTTATATGGAGGAGTGATATGATTCAATTCTGGTCTAGACTTTTACTAGGATTCGGCTGGAGTGATAGTACAGCAGGTAGGGTGCCTGCCTTGCATGCAACTGATCCAGATTTGAATCTTGGCACTACATATGGTCCTATGAGCTTGCCAGAAGTGATCTGTGAGTGCAGAGCTGGAAGTATACCTTTAGCACTGCTATGTAGGGCCCCCAAACAAACAAAAAAAGAATTTTACTAGGTTTTAATAATGAAGGAGAATGGATGAAAGGGCACAAAACTAGCACAAGAAAATGATAGGAAACTCTTGTTATGATAAGGATGTGAAAACATGGAAACTGAACCAACAGATAGTAAAAACTGCGAATATTTGATAATAGGTAATACTAGCAGAATTAATTGCTATATTAGTAATTCTTAATTTTGCATATTGGTTATGCTTATTAGGTGTCAGGTTCTGATCTAGATGCTGAGGATAAGCAACAAAGAAAAGCTTATTTTCCAGAATATTACATGGTTGTAAAAGAACATTATCAATAACTAAGTATGGAACTGATATAGTACACAGAATAGGTCTAGAACCTCTGTCAAGAGCTTCTTCCCAGAAACAATTCAACAACTAAAGTCATGCCTTCAAAATGGACCATATTTACCATTTCAGGCATTATTTTTGTGATTTGTAGCACTCAAGTTTCTGATGATTTCTGATATGAGTTACTTTCCCTGGTTTCCTGGTCCTAAGGTATCTTTATTGGTTTCCTGATTGTTGACAGATCTTGCAAACTAATTGCTTATTCATTACTACAAAATAACCCTGAGATACAGTTTTCAGGATGTCACAACCTTCTGAACTATCTGGCCTCTAATATTTTATTTTTCATTAATTATCGATTACTTCTGACACTATTCAAACACTATCTCCTCAGACACACTTTATCATCACTTTAAAGCCAGTAGCAAATCCAAAGTTTTCATAACTGAGTACAAAACATTCCTGGCCCTAGTTTAAAGACAGAAAATACCACATTGACTCAGTCTGGAGGGTATTGTAATATATATTGTATATGTAATATATATAATATATATAATTATATATATATATAATTTGTCTTTTTAAAGTTTGTTAAGGTCAAATCAAAACAAACAAAGACAGTCTGCAAAAATATCATACCACTGGAGAGTAGAGAAATTTAACAACATACTGCAATGTGGTATTCTGGACAGGGTTCTGGCATCAAAGCATTATGAATATTCATAGGGGAATTATTATATCATGTCACATTGTTGAGTCCTTAGTTTTGACCAATGTACTATGATCATGGAAGATGTTAACATTAGAGAAAAGTAGATGTGGGTGAGAAAAATGCGATAGTATTTTTGTGAATTTTCTGTAAATCTAAAACCACAACAGAATTTATAAGTTTACAACACCAGGTTTGACTGTTAACGTTTTTAGAAAGGTGACACTGATAAAGGCCATTCTCATTTCAAAGCCAGAGAGAAGTATCTGAGCTCACCTCACTCATTCTGCATGTTGAATAGCCCAGGAGATCAAAAATAGATTTCAGCCATTAGAGATGGTTGAAATCAAGACCTCTACTCATCAGTAAATGTTTTTAAAAGCACAAAACAAGCAAGGGTAGAGATCTACACATGAGATGATACTGAGGTTGCCGTTAGGCTTGAAGGATAACAAGATGAATCTATTCGGCTCAATCTGTTAATAGTTAAAAAATTAAACTTTTTTAAATATAAAAAAGTATTTGCTTAAGATAAAAAGCTAGCATGTTAATAATATATAAATATTTTATTAATTTATAATATTTATTATATGTGTCATAAAGTCTAATGTATTTTTTATATTTTAACTACTTAAAACCCAAGTTACTTTTTTTCAAATTGAATTACATTAAGAAAGTTTTAAATTGCTAAGAAAACCAATTATTGGAAGGAAACATATTGGCAAGAAAACATACCAATCACAAGAAAGAGTTTTCAGATTGACTTAAATTTTTCCAACATTATATGAATTTTCTTTAAAGAACCCCAACATTATGATGGGGATATGACTCTTATGGTAAAAGAATGTGTACTGTGTGTCTGAGATCCTCCCTTATATGTGTGAGATCCTAAAATTGATTCTTAACACTACATTGTCCTCTGAAGGCTACCAGAAAGACAATAACAATACAATTAAAATTAACAAGGGGTTGGAGAGACAATATATGTTTTTTTTAGTTTCATGCTTTCCATAAAGCTGGCTCTGGTTAAATTCCTGCACCACATGATCCCTTGAGCATGGCTGAGCATAGCCCTGCAGGACAAAGCACTATCAAAGTGGGTCCAATGATCAAAATGCACATAATTTTCAGGATATCACATTAAACAACTGTTAAATTGGCTCAAGAATGGGTGAGAGGACCCAAGGCCTCCTGAGCACTGCTAGGAAGGCACCCCTAGCCCCCACTATATTTAAATAATTGTTAATGTAAAATGATAAGAAACTTTCAACACATTGCCCTACTCTTTAGAACGGTTAATCTCACTGGGTATGTAAAATAAATGCACCTCAAGTATATCCATTTAAGCAAACTTGTGACTTCTTACCATTCATTTTAATGCCTCTATTCCAGAGAAAGAAACTTTTACAGGTCAATTCTTACAAATATGAATGATTTTTTAGGGTGTAAGACTTGTATGCTAAAAGATCTCACATGGAGGAAACATTAGCACCTAACAAAATAACTTCTACTGAGCTCTCTAAACCTTTCATTTTGATATAACTATCAAAATGAGAAGGCTGGAGCACACATATTCAAACCATTAATCCTAAAATATGCCTTAAAGCTACTTACCCTTTCAGTTTAAAGCAGTTCTGTATAGTTACTGAGAGGAAAGACATCTCAGAAACTCACTGTTCCCTAAAATCTATCATTTTAAAAATAATCTAATGGTGGAGAACAATAAAACAATGAATAGTTTGCTCTAATTTTGTTATTTTTTTCAGCATCACAGGATTGCTCTCTGTTTTTCCTTCATTTTTTGGCTAAATAGTGGACTAATTGCTTGGTCTCAGAATTCTTCTTCATATAGTTCTACATTATTATGTTCTCAGGTTTAACAAGTTATAATTATCAGAGTCTTAAAAAAATCTGTGAAAAATGAAAAGAAACTAGGATGAGACTCAGTGTTAGGCAGAAATCTTTCATTTTCCAGAGGATAAAAAGTTGCTTTATAACAGGGAGGGAAATAATTCAGAGCTAATTTCACTATAATTCGTCTATTAAAACATATGCAGGAATAAGATATTTGGTATGTTTATGAGTCAACTTCACTTTGAATCTAAAGTCAACACTGGTAACAGGATACAGATGACTTAAAAATGGTTAGAAAAAAAATGAGGTACAGATACATTCTGTTATAGCATTGCTCTTTTCAAATGTATCTTTCTATTTTATTCCTCCACACTGGCATAATGAATAGTGCTATTGCTGTTTAAGTCTTAAAACAGCTGCATTTCTAATTTTGGCAGATTATGAGCGATTTTTATATGGGCTGCATGTTAAAAGCAAATAAACGGCATGCCAACCAGCAGAAAGAGAGTGTGGGGCAGATGGTGGCACGGCTCAGTTACTGAACTGAAGTTCTATTTGCCACCAATCAAAAAGGGATATTTGGCAGTTTTTCAAGTATAACCCAATCTTTTACCTCAAGCAGAAATATTTCACGTCCAATAACTCTTCAGACAACCGTTCAGTAGCCATTCTCTAACTGGCCTTTGTAATTCAAGTATGTGTTTATTTCACGGATTACATAATTTGCCTTTCCTTCCTTTCTTTTCTCAGTCAGGTGCTACTATCATTCCTTCATATGTGCATATAAGAGAAATAAATCTAGAAAAACCTGTATGTTATAATTTACTCATTTCAAAGAGTATCAACTATGCTTTGGGAAAAAACAAAGGAAGAGAGCATTCAGTATGCCCTCAGCAAAAAAAAAAAAAAAAAAAAAAAATTAAACATATTAGAAAACAAAACAATCTGACCAAACTTTATTTTCAAGGCTCAACCTTGATCACTATCGCTACATTTTAAAAACTGCATTGAGAATACTAGCGTTTAAATTATCCCCAAATCCAGAGAGTTTATTTTCTGAGAATAAACAGCTAGCTACTATTCCAAAGAAAAGTTTGGCCTTCAATAGTAGATTGTTATAATAGTAAGTAGAAGCCTTAAAATTTTAATGAAACAAATAGAATATGATCCAGAAATGCCATTTCAAAAGTATTTATCCAAAGATAAAACAACTTCAGTTTGAGGGGCTGGAGCAATAGTACAGTGGGTAGAACATTTGCCTTGCATGCGGCCTACCCGGGTTCGATTCCCAGGATCCCATATGGTCCCCCGAGCACCGCCAGGAGTAATTCCTGAGTGCATGAGCCAGGAGTAACCCCTGTGCATCGTCAGGTATGACCCAAAAAGCATATATATATGACACATAATCTCTCAAGTGGTACAATGTACCTACATATATATAGGGCTGGAGCGAAAGTACAGTGGGTAGGGCATTTGCCTTTTATACAGCTGGCTCGGCCAAGCCAGTTTTGATTCCTCCACCCCTCTCAGAGAGCCCGGCAAGCTACCGAGAGTATCTTGCCCGCACAGCAAAGCCTGGCAAGCTACCCGTGACGTATTCACACTAAGTAGTTCCTCCCTGTTCTAGTGTGAGAAACTCAGGCAGCGTGGTCCCTTTGATTTTAACAATAAGAAGATTCTGTGTAGATGGTAAAGGTAAAGGCCCTCCCGTTGATCGTCGATTTCATCGAGCGGGCCCAGTAACGTCTCCATTGGAGACTTTGTTGTTACTGTGTCTGGCATATCGGATACTCTCGGTAGCTTGCCGGGCTCTCCGAGAGGGGCGGAGGAATCGAACTCGGGTCGGCCATGTTGGCCGCTTGTAAGGCGAACGCCCTACCCGCTGTGCTATTGCTGTGTAGATGATTCTGTGAAATAAGATAAAACTGGGAAAACTGAATGTTATATCTACCATAAAGAATACATATAGCAAAAACAATGAAGAACTGACTTGAACATCTATTAGAGATAACCCATGAATTCAAATTTGAGAGGGTGAGACCAAAGCAAGAAGAAAAATGAGATTTCATAAAGAGTTAATTTGTTCCTAAAACGTAGATACTTGGGGTACTAATGTCTGAGAATTTATCATGTAGGGAATTCATAAAGGTATAGTAGACAATTTCTCCTATGAGATAACTGCACCACACTATCAGAATTTTCATTCATTACATTCTTCAATATGTTTCACCAAAAAACTTTTCAGTTTAAAACCCTCCAAAATTAAGTCAGATAGAGAAAACAAGATATATTACTAAGATATATTATGTATCTTTTCCAGAAACCAATTAATGTAAAGAGGTCAAGAAATAAAGAGCAAGCTAATATTTTATTTCTTCAACAAGAAAGTTCTGAAAATACAAAACCCTATGAGATACTGTTGTTCCATCAAGGGGCAAATTTGGTAAGGTTCACATACATTAGACTGTTAAACCTCCACTTAGGGGAGCAATTGTTAGATTGTTTGGCTATACAGAGGCTAGAGAAGAAACTCTTTGTGTGGTTTTTATTACTCTGTATTCTTTTCCTGTTTATCTGAGTGAGTTACAATACTGTCCTCAATTAGAGACATACAAGATGAAAAGAGAAGGGAGGGCAAAACTATGATTTCTGGCTGGATAGTCACTTGCCAGATGGTGAAGAACTAGGCCTTAGGCTAATTTTGTGTGAACAGAGGGGCTTGATATGTTCCTCTCTGAAAACCACAGTATGTACACGAACAGAGATCTATGGAGATTTAGACTCCAGTTTCAGAGCGCATGAGTCAGCTTTTCCTATAGATCTTGCCAACTGACCCTACGGCACAGACAGCTGTTCTGCTGCACCAGTAAAGCTTCAATGTGAGGAGTGGGAGGGAGAGCAGCAGGAAAGGTCAGCCAGCATCTCAGGACAACAGTTTCTGTTCCTTCTAGATACTGAAATAATAAAAACAGACCCTGGAGCAAGCTATGAGCTCAAGGATAGAGCACTAAGGCTCCAGGTGAAGTAATGAAAACAGTGATTGAAGGGAAAGGACGCTAGTCTTGGAGGGCAAATACATTAGTCACTGCTAAAAGCTTCTTAAAGATAGAAAGAATATATTGGAAAAAAGAGAAAAGGTTAAGAAAACTGATTTAACTGAGTGAACTGAGTTAGATGGTAGAGAAAGTAACTGTCATCATGATGAACATAATAAAAGAGCAGTAAAATTAGGAAAAGAACAAATATTCTGCTAATTCTCATTTTACATAATAAATGTGAAAAAATCTCACTCTGTTTGAAAACAGGTCTAAATTTTTTAAATAAAAAACTGCTAAACAGAATAGTTTTATTGACAATAGAGTAAAAGATACTAAGATTCAAGGGGAATTAGTCACATGATAGTATTAATGTTATTAATAGGTTAGACAAACAAAAGCCAACGTAGAAAGTGAAGTTTAATTTCTACACAGCATCAGTAACTTTCAGATATCATATATAGACCATCAATTTAATCATTCATTTTGAAATTGTGCTAAATCAAGTATTCATTTATTTGCCCAGAGAATAGAACATTGATTGCATGTGCTATGCCAAGTAACAAGGATTCAATACAAAAATAAGTGGTTTTCATTTCGGGAAATGTGTGTTCTAGCGGTGTCAATACGGTTTGAGAAGTTTGCTTACTTCACATCTGCCAGATAATCTTGTGGAATCCATTGTATTTAATCTTAGGAAATCTACAGCCAGACCATAAAGATACTTTTATTGCTATTTGATTGATAGTTGATGGATCAAATCTCAGGAAAATTAGTTGCTTTGTGCAACATTATGTGAGAAACACATGACATCTGAGGAATTCAAAGCAAAGTCTTTGAAAGGGATTCCCATAATTATCAAAGTGAGGTTATATAAAAACATACTATCAAATAAATACTATATAAATACTATAAGTGATTTCTGAATAATATCTATAGAACACACAGAATGGTGTTCTAAGTATTTTATAGGCATTATAAAACATGTTTCTGTAAAACATTTTATAGAAACTATAAAACATATCATGAATGCTGTGTGTCCTCATATTACTATTGTTATTGTAATCACCACTTGATAAAGCAATGATATAGAGGAGAAGGTACTTATTCAAAGTATTTAGTAAAGAGAATTAAAAGGAGTACAAATTAGTGAGAGGAAGTAGAAAACAGCAGAACAAAAATGATGACTATTTTTAAGTCACTGCCTCTGTCACTGTCTTCCCGTTGTTCATCGATTTGCTCGAGAGGGCCCAGTAGTAAGGTGAGTTTTTTCAAGGAATTTTAAAATTTGTTTCACGTATCCTGTTACATGAGCTTACCACTTTGACACTTAGGGATACTAAGGTGAAAAGTAAGGTCAGAGAAACAATGTACTAATTTACCATATCTTTGTAAATAAGGGATCTACTAAGAGGGAAATAAACAAACCATCAAAGGAAGGAAGTAGTGCATGAGAGACCCTATCTCCACAGACTTCACAAGAGGGGGAAAGGTGGAGAGTCTAGAAAACCTGCATGCTCTTTGCATGCCCTTTCTTAGGATCAAGGTTTTGTGTGGCACAAAACAACAAAATCTAGGTTTACTTTGGGGAAAAAAAAGGATGTAGAGAGAATTAATATTAGCATAAATATGAAGGAAATACTAAAATACATAGCATAAGTCATTGTTGGAAGAGAAATGACCTGTAGTCTTAAATGTGCATAAAATTAAACTATAAAAATAAATTAAATTACATAATTTTCCTTTCTCACAAAAACCACCTGCATAGATAATTGTAACTAATGTTGCATTGGAACTGGCATAATTTAACTAGACATTTTTAAATGTTTAAGAACCACAAAGAATTATTAGTTAGGGACCGGAGCAATAGTATAGCGGGTAAGGCTTGCATGTGGCTGGCCCAGGTTCAATCCCCAGTATCCCATGTGGTCCCACAAGCACCACCAGGAGTAATTCCTGAGTGCAGAGCCAGGAGTAACCCCTGAGCATTGCTGGGTGTGACCCAAAAAGAAAAGAAAGGATTAATTAAATACTAAAAGCCAAGTGTTTTTCCACCTACCTTACCTAAACAATATTAAGGTTGGGGAAGTGCTTCCCATGACTAGACAAGCTTTCTTAAAAGCAAACAAGCAAAGCTATATCTGTGTAATATACTCTTCTTGAACTAATAAAACGTTGATTCTAGTAATCACTCTCAAAATTTTTCTCCTCCACCCGTATCTCAGAAGAGGATACAGGTGTTAAACACTATAATATCTGACAAAAAATGAACAAGATGGCCTTAATGATATATAAATCAATAATTTATGACTTTATGAAACAGTAAGTAGGGCCTTGCTGGAATTTCTTTTAATCATATATTTCTTCTGTTTTTTGGAGTTATCACTAAAGCTTAGTGATATAAAATCATGATCATAAAATATATTTATAGTGACCCTATTTCAGTTTGATCAGACTTGTAAAATTAAATGTTGGAATTCTATTTGAACAGGGACATGATCGCCTTATTATTTCATATTTTATATTACAGCTGTGTAGAGAAAAACCTGCAGAGTAGCTTAACCAGATCACAATTTATGCACTTATTAAATTTCTATTTTCCATAAAAAAGAGGCAGGTAATGGTTCTAAGACAATTTCCCTGTGAAAGGAAGCTGTAGCTCACTGCTGGTTTTGTTGTTACAAATACCATCAACTGTTTTTCTGAAATGTAAACTCTTTCACTGTAGTCAAATTCTTTGAACAGGTTCTCAAGAATTCCTGTTTATTGGTCCAAGTTCAAAGAACTAAACTAAAGTTGAAGAGGAGTAAATAGTGGCCTAACACTGAGATTTAAACTCTGGTACTACCACTACTTCCTGCAGGATGTGGACAAGTTAAAATTTATATTCCATAGCTTTTAAGGTATCTGATTTCACTACCTCTCAGAGTCCCTGCAAAGGAAACAAAGTCACTGATGTAAACTGCTTCAAAAGTTTGCCCGACTGTGTAAACAAAGATTTCTTTCTTTCTAGCCCTTGTTTTTTACCATGGCTCAAATATTTCCTTTAGTGAGGAAGACGAGCCAATGGGAGGAGAAAAGAATTATTTTCTCAGACTCTTTGGTCCATGAGCACGAACCACAGAGTATTGCCTGAAGAAAGCGTTGGGCCCACAATTTACAAGGTATCCAGAGGAAAGTAAAAGTATTCTGTGTTAGAGTGAATCTGAAAGTGATTTTGCAGAGTTTCACTTCAGAAATCTAACCCAAAAGTTCTGAAGTCTTCCAGAAATTTCTTTGATTTGTTTTAACCCAATAGGTCTCAAAGTTGGGCTGGAGTGATATCACAGCGGGTAGGGCGTTTGCCTTGCACATGGCCGACCTGGGTTTGATTCCTCTGCCCCAGAGGAGAGCCCAGCAAACTACTGAGAGTATCTCGCCCCCATGGCAAATCCTGGCAAGCTACTTGTAATGTATTCTATATGCCAAACACAGTAACAACAAGCTCACAATTTGTTATGAGAGGTTACTGGTGCCCACTTGAGCAAATCAATGAACAACGGGAGGATAGCGCTATAGCGCTATATCTCAAAGTTATCACACCACAATTTTCCTCTGTAATACGTTGAACAACCAAGAATATCACAAAGAAAAAAAAATCGGCTCTGAAGAAGAATGAAGAAAAACAGTCACAGTAACAGTTACTGTGCAGAAACTCTGAAGAGCTTTCTTTGCATATATTTAACTTTTTTGTAATAACCTTTCAATATAGCTACTAGTACTTCTCTCATTTTACACAGGAGGAAACAGGCAGATAAAATGATGAAATGTCCTGGAAACGATACAAATAGCAAGAAATAGAGAAAAGGATAGAAGTCATCTGATCTGGCTCTGAAAATTTTAGTGAATAATCATGCATAGGGCTGGAGCGATAGCACAGCGGTAGAGCATTTGCCTTGCATACGGCCAACCTGGCTGACCCGAGCTCAATTCCTCCGTCCCTCTCAGGGAGCCCGGCAAGCTATCAAGAGTATCTCACCTGCACGGCAAGACCTGGCAAGCTTCCCGTGACGTATCCGATATGCCAAACACAGTAACAACAAAAGTCTCACAATGGAGACGTTACTGGGCCCGCTCGAGCAAATCGATGAACAACAGGAGGACAGTACTACAGTAATCATGTATATCTCTTACATGTAGATGTAAAAAGAATAGACTGCATTATTAGTGGTGTATTAGGCTTTTATCCATTCTAAGAGTCTTATTTAACAGAACAACAAAAATAGTGAGAATGGAGGCTGTAAAATCACTTATACAATCAGAAAGGCAATCAATATACCCAACAACAGAGTTCTTTAGCCCTTTAGAGCAGCTCCCAGTTCACTGGGCAACAGAGTGAATGGTACATACCGGCAAGAATTTGCATAAGGGAAAGGAAATAAAACCAGGCTACAGGATCTGACGTTCCCCCATGAGTTACATTTTCTCATTCTTAATCCTCAGCTATAGAAAAATGGTTATTGTAATCTTCTTAATCTCTAAAATATTTATTGATCGCCCTGCTGCTCTATTTTCAGGGGCTTTTTTTTGGTCTTTGAGTTTTCTTGTTTTTTGGTCAAGGCCATGAGTCCCCCGTTGGGCCACAGCACTAGCTTTCTCATGATGTCCCAATCTCTAGATAATGGCGAACAAACACGAAGTGCTTTGCAAAGCAGTGTTTTTCAAAAATTACATAGCAATACAGCATCCTCTATTTAAAAAAGATAAAGTCAAAAGTCCAGAAAAATGTGAAATTTTGCTATAAATAAAATATTCAGAATGCAGTTTTTCAACTTAAAAACTGTGTTTAAAAATTATTTTTAGAAATCTTGTGGTCTCTGTCTACATCCCATTAACCACACCTACAAGACAGAAACACACAGTTACTAACAATAAAGTCCCCTCCACCAAAATAACAAATCCAAATAACAAAAGTTCAGACATATGAATGTAGACCTGTTATTAATTTGCTTTTATATGGTTGAGTTCCCAGCCTATGATAGAGCCCCATCATTAAGAAGACTTCAGATAAATTCCATGGACTTTATTTTACAGTTCAGTACCATACACTTGACCTTGGTTTTGGCTCTGCATTAGAGAAATTTCCATTTGCTGTTTTTTCCCTACTATATAACAATAGCAACAATGCTAACCCTTTACTTAAAAGCAGACAAAGAAAATTTACCAGTGCTGGGTGTGTGTAGTAGGGAACCTCCATGCAGCTATTTTTTTCTCCAAAAGAGCAATCTTTTCCTGGGTTACTGTGTTCAACTGTCTAATACAATCTGTGTTGCTCTTAATACTGTTATTATTCCTGCTTTAATAAAATGAGGTAGGTATCCCCACTGAACGTTATCCAGGAGTGGTCAGATTAGATTTAGATTTCAGAAGTTACTTCCAGATGATAGCTCTCAGCAGAAAATGACATAAACAAGAAGATATAAGAGTATCTAACATTTCTCAAAATAAAGCCCTTCCCTATATTCTTGCATTTCTACTATAGTCTTATGTCAGAAAATGTTTCTGCTGGTGACTGCTGGTTAAATGTAAAAACAACAACAACAACAACAACAACAACAATAAAACTAGACTATATGTTGAACTACATGAAGAAATTTACTTTTTGATGAGAAAAGCAATATATCTAAATGAATTTTAACAGAAATAATGATCATTTGAAGAGGAAATCTGCACCACATGTTTATAGTCTGGGACTTCCTAAAGGCAACAGAAAAAAAATGATCAGTATTTGGCCCCTCCTAACCCCTTACCCTTTCCAATTTGAATGAAGCTGATTTTTAATCACACTTCCAGGAAAGAGTGTTTGTCTATTCTCTTTAGGCTTCATGAATTTATTGAAGGAGTGTGTGTTTACAAGTGTTTTTGTACCCATTACCTGAAGTACTTAGTAGCCATCATTCGTCCTGTTTCACACTATCACACAATTCAATATTACCCAGGCACTGATTTCTTATCAGGGCTTAATGAATTTATAGCAATAAGTAAAATTGAGGATATATTTAGAAATGATGCTTTTACCAAAAGAAAATCATTTTAACAGTTCTTTGGAACTAATCTGATATCCATTTGTCAATCAACTCACACACGTTTACCGAGAATTTCATGTGTATACAAGCACAGGGATGATTAAGGAAAAAAGCCAGGTGAAATCTGTGCTCAGGAGCAAAGGCAGGACACTACATGATAAATCATGATGTATGGCTCAGGGTCTAGGATGGAAAATAGGGGTGGTATAGTAACTCAAATTACACACAGGTATGGCAGATCTGACTAAAATAAATACGAAGTAAAGACTGCCTTAAATGGCATGCATTATAGGGCATGTATTGTAAGAATGGGGGGAAAAAGGCAGAAATACATCCCCAAATGATGAGTCTACGACTGAAAACTACAATGAATGAAAGAACAGATGGATATAAGCACTTGATCACCAAGGACAAAATGGAGGAAGAGCAATACAAAGCAGAGAATTCAGATTTGTAGCCATGAGTTTCCGGTGAGGTCAGAAATGGGTGGGACCATGCTGCAAGATATTGACAATAAAAAGTAATTACAAGGAACAGAAGAGTTCTCAATATGCATGCTAGCAACACAAATCATGGATGGGTACTCAATCTAGAAAGATCAAGTGTAAAATGTTCATGTTATCAATCTGGCTATAAAAAGAGAAATGAGCCTTTAGAAAAGCAAATCACCTAAATGCAGTATTACAAAATGAGAACTTCTATGATATGGGTATTATTGGGGGTTGATAAGAGTGGCAGGAAAGTAAGCCAAGGCACTGGAGAATGAGAGGAAGATCCGAGAGTGGAGGAAAGTAAGAGGCCTAGTACTCTGCACTGAAGCAAATGATTACACCATCTTTATGCAGGGATACCAGAGCACAAGTGAGGCAAGAAAACAGGAAAAACACATCAGATCTTTGATCTCAAAGACTCAGAGTGTGAAAGAGTCAGGGAAAGAAAGCAAGAGATGGGGGTGGAAGGGGATATGCAATAATGCAGGGCATGGGGTTTTTAAGGAAAACTTACTTTTAACCTTTATTAAGAAAAATAATGTATTAAATTAGAATGGAAGAGGAACTAAGAGAATATTGTGACCAAGGGAGTGGCAGCGTAGACTGTGGGAGATGGGAAAAGAATGGAATGCATATATGCAGGCATGTATATTATCCACGACATGTATTTATATTTGAGTATGTGTCTGAAAGGTTTTTCTGAGGCTTTAGTGAGAGACAGTTGAGACAATGAGCTGCCTTTAAAAGTCCCCACAGTCACTGATGTCAGGAAAACAGGAGAATAAAAAGGGTTGAACACAGAGGTGTTGATCTTTTGCAAAGAAGACGGAATGCTTGTCCTGGTGTAGCATGGGCATCCAGAGGTTTCAACAGGTCAGGGGTGGTGTGGGGGAAGTAGGATGTCTCACAGAAACATGCAAATGGGCTGCCCTCTCCACCATACACACTCCCACACACAGCCTGCATTCAATCTGCTTCCTAAAATGAAGCCTTGGATAATAAAAGTAAAATCAAAAGAAAAATAAATGTAGAAATGCAATTAAAAATCTCAGATATTTATGGACATTGCCATAGAGAAAAATAAGATGAGGAAAACACATTGCAAAGCAGCCTGACTATAAGTTTAATCTGAATTATGCAGAGAATAGATTTAGTACATGATTTCCTTGAATAATTTACTTCAGGCAGCCCCTAGTGTTCAGAAACAGGAAACTCAGAAAATGACATGTCTAGGCACTAGTTTAATGAAAAAACAAACAAACAAAAAAATATGGAAGCTTTGGCTTTTTTGTTTATTGAGTAACCGGAAATTCTATAAACTAGAGGAAAATTATTATTTCTATTTAGCAAAGCCAAGTGGTTGTTTAATAGACCTTATTGACACAATAAAAATGTGGAAAACACAGGACCACACAAAAACGCAAGATGATCAATAAAGACAAAGTGAACTAGACTGAATCACAGCAAAGACAAACAGAATTATAATTAGTGTACCCAAGTTCTGGACTCTGAACTATTTGAGGAACTGGGAAAAAGAAGTTCAAAATCATTAAAGCTAATGGATTTCCACTAGTCAAAGAAATAGCAGGCAAAGAAAGGCAGAGAGGAGAAAAGAGTAAAATGTTCTGTTTCTCAAAAATGATTGTGTTAACAAAAATAAACAGTAAATATCTAGAACTATTCACAACCACTGATTGACTTGTACGGTAAAGATATCTGCTATAGGTCACCTTCTGTCTTTTTTATTTTTTAAAGATAAATGCATCCTCCCTTCCCTGACCCGCATGCTATTTTGATAGGCAAATTCTGATTACTAATTTCTAAACCCTAAGAACACCTCAATTTGAGTGAGGGAATATGGCCATTATTCAGGGAGGACTAAAGTAACAGTAATTGATATGTACAGACCAGTTAACTCCTCACCCCTAAGCTCTGTTTCCTCCTTGGTACTGGCTAATAACTATAGGGATTTTGATTTTGGCTCAACTAAAGTAATGGTTTTCTAGTATTAGTTTTATTTTTTTGGCTTCCAAAACATAATAGGTTTTTGACTTCTATCTTCACTTTTCTTATTTGTGCATTGCTGGGATGATAAAAGAAACGAAACTAAAAGAAGTGACTAGGTGTGATATCTTCCAATTCAAAAGAAATGTTTTGCTTTTACAAATATAATTATAATTGATTACGAAAGCAGCCTTAAAATTTCACTTGAGATGAATCTGAGATGTATCTCATGTTCCTTAAAAAAGTTTCTTAAAATTTCATTTGAAGTCTCCGGCTACTATTGTGTTGCTAGCAATGCCCTCCTTAAAATCTGTTAGTAGTTGTTTTAAATATTTAGCTGTTCCCTCATTAGGTGCATATACATTTAAGAGTATGATTTCTTCCTGTTGTACGTATCCCTTGATGAATAGAAAATAGCCTTCACTGTCCCTTCTAATCTTTTTAAACCTGAAATTTATGTTGCTGGATACTAGTATGGCCACCCCAGCTTTTTTGAGGGAGCTCTTTGCTTGCAGGATTGTCTTCCATTCTCTAACTTTGAGCCTGTGTTTGCTCTGACTGTTCAGATGAGTTTCTTGTAGGCAGCAGAATGTTGGGTTCTGTCTCTGAATCCATTTTGCCACTCTGTGTCTCTTGATTGGTGAATTTAGACTGTTGACGTTGAAAGAGATTACTGTTATGGGGTTTTATGTCATCTAGGAAACTGACTGCAGTAGGCTGAGTAAGCAGAGGGACAGTACTTGTAGTTATCAGGGCCCTGTTCCATTTTCATTTTCAACAAGCTGCCCTGCCATTAACAGCACTCTGAGCTCTAAGCAAGAACACACTGGGATGGTGACTAAGCATTATTTTTAAGTTTTAGGTTTCATTTATCAGTTTACTTCTAAAAATTCAATTGGGTAACTGAAGAGCTATTATAGGGATTAAGGTGCTTCCTGCATGCAGCAAACCCTAGGATGATCCCTGGCACCACATATGGTCCAGTGAGTATTTTCAGAAGTGATCTCTAAGTGCAGAGCCAGGACTAGCCTTGAGTACTGATGGGTGTGGCCCCATACTCTCCCCTACCAACCACTGAATTAAACTTTTATTTGTTTAGTTCCAATCAAGCAAATCAAGAACAAAGGGTAACCTTGAACTCTACTGGATGTGGCCTCAAATTCCTCTTTTCCCCCCATTCATTTGGGCTTTTTTTTGGTTTTGTTTCATTTCAGTAAATGGAGCACAAATTAAGATGTAAAAAAAAAAATTCATTTGAGATGAATTTAAGATATATTTCATGTTCCTTAAAAATAGTTCTTATGTCCAAGAATTATTTTAATACTATGTATTAATCTATGATGGGGGGAAATACAAACCTGACAAGACAACTTCAATAAGATCACCTTCCTGGATATCACTTGCTGCTTTCACCAGTTGAAGGATGTTTTCAGAGGTAGGGTCATGGCGAAAAAGCAGGATCTTATCATACATCCCATAGAATCCACATTCAGGGAACTGTAAAAATAAAACAACAGGTTAAATATCAAAATCCTCCTAAATTTCAAATAAAAAACAAATAACAGGGCATCAACACAAATTAGAGAAGTTTAAAGTATGTACAACTAGTAAAAATAAAAACAAAATCAGCTATTTAAATTGAAATTGACAAAATTTCAATTTAGGGGATTAAATATATGCACATATTTACAATAAAAGCAATGGTGACAAACAATCTTTTAATTAGGAGAGCAAGAAAATAGACTATACCATAAAATTAGAAAAATATTCTCGCCTTAAGATAGTTAAGCAGTGTGCATTTTCAAATACAATCTGATGTAATCCAATAGCATGAATGATACCAGGTTTATTACAATCCCATTACAATTATTGACAAAATTTGTTGCAATAAAGGGAAATTTATTTTGGCAAATTAAAAACTTAAAGTCAGTAAATCTAAAAAAAATATTTTGTGTGGGAGGATTGAGGAGGCAGGTGGTTTATCTATATCCCTTAGACTTGGGGAACTATCAAAGGTGACAATTTCCTCTTCAGTTGCTGCATTATAGTGCATGCAGTTTTTATGTAATCTAACTAAAATAAGTAAATAAGCAAAAATATTTTAAGCTTAAGGGATGTGTGTTTTCTTTACAAGGACAATGTGTTCATCACTAAAGTATACCATCTAATAATACATATAATAAAAACCAAATGAATGTTATTTTTACAGTGGAAAATTCTGGAAAATTAAAAGAGTAAAAATACAATTATAAATCAATAATATTAGTTTTGCATTCTCCTTTTCTTTCTAATAAAAGAAAGGACCCTATGTTCAAAATATAACCAGTTCCATTTTAAAAGAAGAACTTTTTGACTAAAAAGGACACCCTTAAAGCTCTAAAAGAAAATTAATTCCAACCCACAAACTCAGTTGAAACATAGAAGAAAACACATTTGCACCAGCATTGAATATTTTTATTAGAACAAATAAACAACCCCAGATAATTTCTTATGTGAATGAACTCTTTTACTGTCTATGACATCCACATAATGATTAGGGGTAACAAGAACTGTATATGACATCCACATAATAATTAAAGACTACAAGCCTTTAATAAATTAGTATCTGTAGTGTAGTGGGAAAAGGTTACAAGAAGAAAAAAAAATTTCCTTATTGGAGGAGGGCTACCAAGCAGTACTCAGGGTGTCACACCTAGAGAGGCTGATGATGTAACACAGAGTCTCAGGAAGAAAAGTTGAGTGGACCCTGAGTGCAGGAGACTACCAAGTTCACCTTGATAGAACTTAGGGGCCACCATATTACACTCAACAGTGCTTGGCGCAGAGGTCATGCAGTGCCATATACTGACCCTGTGAAACTCTTATTCACCTCTGAATCCTGTAGTGCCTCCGGCCCCTCCCCCAATTTTTTTTTCTAGTCTTGACATCTGGTGAAGGATCTAACATATATGACAGCAAGTACAGAACTTAAGGAAATATTACTGGACGGCTATATCCAGAATGAGATATTATTAACATTCCAAAGATAAGTATAACATTCCAAATTCTTCTTATTCATAAAAACTGAGGCTATGATGACAGAAGACTTTTTGTTTTGTTTCAGGGCCACACCTGGCAGTGCTTAGGCCTTACTTACTCCTGGTCTGGGTTCCAGGGATTGAATCTGGTTGGCTGCATGTAATGTAAGCACCCTACTGGCTGTACTACCTCTTCAGCCCCATGGAACATTTTACAAATTAAAAATAAATATACTCATGATATTCACTTGCTTTCAAGAGTCTGTTAACAATCAGGCTTAAAACTGTCCATTACTGAATATTATTCAGTCAGTTGGCATCCTTAAAATAAACACAAGAGCTAAATGATGTCATTGCTTCTACTGTGCTAATTAAAATAAAAATATAATAGTTCTCTTTTTTATTTTAGTAATTTCTCCAATTGGAAAAAAGGGGGAAAAATTCCTGACCCCAATTGATAAACAACTTGTTAATTTACATATGTTTTAAACTTCAATTAAAATAAAATGAATATGTATATATATCTATGAAGTTTGAAAAAACACAAATAGCAGCAAAATCACAATAAGGTCACTAACTGTTTTTATCAGCGCCCTGTGAGTTTTACTGTGGTTCCGTATAGTCATTGTCATTCACAATCTGTACTCTCGCACAGATCTAAACCCCATAATCAAAGGCTAGTTTGTTAGTAAATTTTATAAAACTAGAAACTATGGAGTATGTGTGTATGAAAAAGAATATAAGCTTCTACTACACATTTCCTTTTGCTCACTAGAAATTTTTTGAGTCTTACTTAGACATACTGCATTTAAAACAGATTTTGTTCTCATTATTTATAATTCCTTACAACAATTTAGATTAATTATTCATTCTTTCACCCACAACAGTACATTAGGTACTTTACAGTTTTTAATTAAAACAGGTAAAAGTGCTTTATGTACAATATTTATGTACAAGATGCAGTGCTTTAATACCTTACATAAGTATTCGTGTTCCTGGAGCGAGCAGATGCCATTGGGCTACACTAGCACACAACAGCGACGGATGGAGACGATACTAATGTCCTCTTGAGCAAATCGAAGATGAACAGGATGACAAGTGATACATAAGTAAATAGGAATATAATTTTGGATCATATGAGACGCGTATATTTGATCTATATGTCTACCTTTATGCCAATATCACACAGTACTTATTTTTTTACTAAAACCTTAAGTTTTGGTTTGTATCTTTTCCCTTTTCATAGACTGTTTTACATAATGTAGGTCTTCTGCGTTTTGGTATACATTTTAGAAACCACCAATTGCTACAAAAAATCTGCTCTGATAATTTTTAATGATTTGTGTTGGAGTATAAATAAGTGTGTAAAACTACCTGCGGACACATTGATTTTGTGATGAACACAGTATGTTGCTCTATTTATTAATTTCTTTTAACTTATTCTCAAAATGTTTTATCTTAGATTATATTTGTTAAAGCTAGAGAAACATCTTATTTTATTCTTAAATACTGAGAAATAAATATGTAGTAAAATTCACTGTCATATTGTATAAACAATTTTTGAGAAGTATATACTAATATGATAGCACAGCGGATAGGGAGTTTGCCTTGCACACAGCCGATCCAGGTTCGATTCCTCTGTCCCTCTTGAAGAGCCCGGCAAACTACCAAGAGTATCCTACCCACATGGCAGAGACTGGCAAACTCCCTTTGGTGTATTTGATATGCCAAAAACAGAAACAACAAGTCTCACAATGGAGATGTTACTGGTGCCCACTTGAGCAAATTGATGAACAATGGGAGGACAGTGCTACAGTGCTATATACTAATATGCCACACATCCAGCATATACCCCACAGCCAAAATATAGAACAGTTTCTTCATTTATAGTAAAGTTCTTCCCTGACACGTAGCCCGAGACAAGCACTGCTGATTTGTTTCTATTCTATAATTTAGTCTTTTTAAGAAAATAAGAGAGAGAGAGAGAGAGAGAGAGAGAGAGAGAGAGAGAGAGAGAGAGAGAGAGAGAGAAGGGCTGGAAAGATAGCACAGCGGGTAGGCATTTGCCTTGCATGCGGTCAACCCGGGTTGGATTCCCAGCATCCCATATGGTCCCCTGAGGACCGCCAAGAGTAACTCCTGAGTGCAGAGCCAGGAATAACCCCTGTGCATCGCCAAGTGTCACCCAAAAAAGCAAAAAAATAAATAAATAACAGAAATGCTATAGAACTTAAATTTTAAATTAGCAATTATTTTACTTAGCATAATAAATCTGAGATTGGTTCAGCTTTCAAGGACCATAAGTATATCCCTTTTCATTACTAAAGAATTTTCTGGTTTTTTTTTATTTGTTAGTTGAGGGGCATTTGAGTTAGTTCCAGATATTCAATATCAAAAGAAGATACTGTAAATGTTCACTTACAAATTGTTCCATGATATAATTTTTCAGATTATACTTTAATATAATAAAGTATATTATATTTTACTACTTCTACTTCTACTTCTACTCAGATCTCTTTAATAGCCACATCCACCTGCCCACATACCAAATTCCGCAGGATGGATCTGTCATTCCCAATGTTCTTCCTTCCGAAATCCGACACGCCATTTCGTCAGTAAAGAAACAAAAGAGCACCTGGTCCAGACAAGGTCAGACCTAAACACCTGAAAAATCTACCATCAGTACTCATCAATACATTGGCTCGGCTTTTCACATGCTACCTGTCTGAATGCAAGGTTCCGTCCCAATGGAAAACCAACAGGACTGTACTACTATACAAGAAGGGAGACATCCATGACATTGGCAACTATCGCCCAATCTGCCTATTGTCTGTCATCTACAAGCTGTTCACTCGAGTCTTCCTGAATAGGATTGGCAGAACACTAGATGAAAGACAACCATGCAAGCAAGCCGGGTTCCGAAAAGGATTCAGCACCATCAACCATATCCACATGGTAACCAAACTCATTGAGGTTTCTCGGGAGTTCAAGATGTCACTCTGTTTAATGTTCATTGATTTAAAGAAGGCCTTTGATTTTGTTGAGATGGAAGTGGTCATCGAAACCCTAGCCAATCAGGGCGTTCAAACTCAACACATCAGGTTCCTCTGTGAGCTCTATTACAGATTCACTACCAGGATCTCACCATTCTACAAAGAAGTGATTTTCGATGTCAAGAGAGGGGTTTGGCAAGGTGATACTATTTCACTAAACTCTTCAGTGCCACTCTCGAGAACATCATGTGACAACTGGAATGGGAAGGAATGGGAGTGAAGATAGATGGTCGGCAACTACACCACCTCTGCTTTGCTGATGACATCGTCTAATAACACCAAACATCAGCCAAGAGGCACAAATGCTGACCGACTTCAACTGTGATGTGGAAATGTCAGACTACAAATGAATCTCACAAAGACAATGTTCATGAGAAATAGTCTTGTTCCTGATGTTCCATTTACTCTCAACTGAACGGCCATATCAGAATGCAACAGTTATGTGTACCTAGGTCCAGAAGTCAACATGACAAATGACCTGGCACCTGATGTAACACAGAGTCTTACAGGAGGAAGAGAGCATCTTGGAACGCCTTCAAGAGCGTCGAACAAATAACTAAGAGGACGAAGAACTTCCAGCTCTGAGCACATCTCTTCAATTCCACTGTTCTTCCTGCATTAACATACGCATCAGAGACCTGGGCCCTACGAAAACAGGATGAGAACACCATTCAGGTCTCTCAAAGAGGAATCAAGAGCTATGCCTGGAGTATCGCACTTCACTCAAATGAGAGAAATAATCCGGAGTTCCGACCTCCATCAACGCTCAAGAATCAGGGACACTATCTCGTTTGCCAAGGCATCGAAAATCAGATGGGCTGGACACGTAATGAGATTTAGAGATGACCGCTGAACTAGAGCCATTA
Source organism: Sorex fumeus (assembly GCF_029834395.1). Lineage (NCBI taxonomy): Eukaryota > Metazoa > Chordata > Mammalia > Eulipotyphla > Soricidae > Sorex > Sorex fumeus. The sequence goes on along the minus strand of NW_026606155.1, from coordinate 65,413,868 downwards.
CCGACTGAATTCCACAGGACATCAAAAGATCGTGTGGCTTCCCACCTACGAGATGATCAGACTTCTTCATCAAGACCCTGAACGATAGGTTTGAGGCTCTTGGTGTTCCTAGAATGAGCAGATGACATTGGGCTACACTAGCAAACAAGAGGGATGAATGGAGACACCTGCTCAAGCAAATCGATGAGTAACGGGATATCAAGTGATCAAGTGATAATTTTTAAAATTTTTAGGAGTTTATAGAATTATCTACATAACTTCTTAAGCAGCCAGTAAACGGTTTACAAATTGTTTTTACCAATATGAGAGCTAAAGTTTCTCTGTATCCTCATAACAGAGGGCAAGGGTTCTTCGAATTTTAGACCATCTAATGGGAGTATCATGTTTGGGCCTGAATGATAGTACAGCAGGTAGGATGCTTGCCTTGAAGACACTTGGGTTTAACCCTGGGCAGCACCTATGGTCCGCTCAGCACTGGTTGGAGTGAGACCTGAGCACAGAACTAGGAGTAAGCCCAGAACACTAATGGGTATAGGAAAAAAAATACAAAACAAAAATCACAGCTATAATTTACAGTCTTAACAAAAAAAGATGTGAAATATCTTTGCACACACTTGTAATAAACTCCTTTGAATCAGTTTTTAAAATTGTTTTCTTGTTGTATTCTAATAGTTCATTATATAGTCTAAATAAAAGTCATGTCTTTCACAGATATTTGCTTTAGTCTGTGACTTGTCTTTTCATTGTTTGCTGAAGTTCTTATCCACTAGAAAATAATTTTAAAAGAAGCGAAAATTATGAATTTGTGAACAGTTTTCTCATGTTATGCAAGATCTGCATAAAAATGAGATTAGCTCTTCCTTAAATATTTGGTAGAATTCTCCAGCAAAGTCACCAGTCTGATTTTTTAAAAAGTTCAGACTACATATTTAATTTACATAATTGGTATAATACTAGTTATATTTCAATTTCCTTTAAGTGAGATTTCAGCAGTGTATGTCCTCAATGAAATCTATTTGTTTCATCTGAGTTGTCAAATCCATGGGGATTTTTTTAAGCATATTTCCTCATGACCCTTTTAAAATATGTTGAGACTGGAGAGATGCCACTTTAATAATTTCCTATATTTATAATATTTATTCTCTACTTCTTCCATGATTAGTATGACTGTTGATCTATGTAGGTATTTTTATGCTAGTAATATAAAGTTTGATTATTATCTTTTTGATAGTAAGAAGTTCCATGCTTGATGTTTAACTCTACTTTCTCAAAATCACCTGGTCTAGTCAGAGTTTATTGTAGTTTCATGCTAACTTTAGAGTTGCATTTCTAGTTCTGTAAAAAACTGTTACTGGAGATGCCAATGAAATAAAACAGCAAGAAAGAAGCATGCCTGGCACTCAGTCAACCAGGGCTTGATCTCCAGTTCTCTGAATGCCACCAGGAGTGATCCTGAGCACTGGACCCTGAGCATAATTAGGTGTGACCTCGAAAAAAAACAACACAAATGTTACTTGGATTGCTAAGGACATTGAGTGTGCAGATATACATGGGTAGTAGTCTATTTTAATAATATTGTACTTTGAAATAACAAACTTAAGATGTTTTAATGATTGTGTCTTTTTAAATTTTTTTCAGTAATGTTTTAAAAAATTTAGAGCATAAATCTTGCTTCACGTGTTTCCAGGTGAATCCCAGGAATCTTTCTGGCTAAATCCATCACCTCTAACATTTCTGGTCTGTTTGTATTAACTCTTTTACTCCTGGTTATGGATCACTTCTTTTCTGCTTTTACACATGTGTACTTTTAAAATAAGATGCCAGATATGATGATTAATGAGAATGCTTGGAATTAAACATTAAAGATTCTTCCTGTAAAAAATGTTGATATTTGTTTTGGCAAAACATCAAGGGAATAGTAAATCAGTTTTATCTTTCCAAGGCTTGTTTTAGAAGTGTTGTTAGCACAGCTCTAGAGTAGCATTTGCTCTAGGGATGGCTTAGATCTGATACTAATGCAAGACTCTTGAAGATCTTTGTAGAACGCCTAAGGATCTCAGTGAAACCTATTTGTCAGAAACCCACTCTCTCAGCTCTATCACCTGGAGAGTGATAATTTCAGAGCACTTTGTTTTTCTTATAGATAGATTTCCACACAAATTAAATTCCAATACTCACTGGACTACAAAGTATACTTTTTGTTTGTTCTTCATGTATCTTCTACTTTTCCAACATTTCATCCTTAAAAATGTCACTGACTTAGTATCCTTGAGCTCTGTTCTTTATCCTTTCCATGACATCAGTTAGACTCTGTTTGGCTTCTCTTTTTCTACTCTATATTCTGTATCCTGGCTCCATGCAGAAAGCTCAGATGATTGTAGTATTCAGCCCTGCTCAGTGCCTTATCTCACAGGCCACAACTTTGTATCTAAAATAAGCTTTTTATTCATGTTGTATTACTTTCTATGACTGCTCCATATGAGATATTCCTTGTGAATAGAAGTCAAAACTTCTTGTGCTTTTAAAAGATAGCCTATTAGCCTCTTTATTCAATAAAAACACAACTAAATCATTTTGTTTTCATCTGCAAGAAAAATAAATAGAAGAAAAATAAGATAGCCAGGAGCTGGACAGATAAGTACAATGGGGAAGGTGGTTTGCCTGCCATTTTGCCAACCCTGACATAGGTGCCCTGAGCACCTCAGGACCAATCTCTGAGTAGAAATCCAGGACTAATTACTGAGCAGAGCTGGGTGTGGGCCACACCCCTCATAAGAATATATCCATAAAAGGGAAGAACCTGGCTAATGCTAGTGAACAAGAAATGCTAGTGACCATTCAATGACAGGCATCAAAACTAGGGCTGCACACATGTGAAGTATGAATGAGATCTTGAACAATATTCCTGACTTTCTCATAACATGTTTTTAAGGAACTTGGGGTTGACTAAGTGGTACAATGTCTCCCTTGTATGTATGAGGCTGAAGAGTTAGCCCTGACCCAAAACACACATTGGGTGCAACTCCCACAGTACCACTGTCTGTTCTCTGTGCCACAGCGTATGTTCTCTGGTGCAACTCAACCAGGTATGTGTGAGCACCACAACCAAATGCACAGTCCTTGTTCATGACAGCAGCAGCAGCATAAACAACAAATGGAAAGAAAATGTGCAGAAATTACATTTTAAAAATCAATAATGAAATAAAAATACAAAGTTTGGTCATCACTATATAGGCTTCAAATATCAATGTTAAACTACATCGAATTAAACTTGAAAGATTAAGGTGCTGTCCTTGATTTATTATATAAATGTTCTTCAAAATATAAAACATTAATTAATATGCAAAACCTTTTAACCTTTCCACAACTATGAACAGTTGATTTTTATTTGAGACAGAAGAGATCCAATGTTTGGGTTGAGGTGAACAAAGACTGACAAGAGACAGAAAGAAGATGTGACAATAATTAGTTCTCTGAAAAAAAAAAAAGCTTAGCTGCACAATGTTTTCTAGTTAAAGCCTTTCAATGTACTTGTACACTGGAAGGGTTAGTTGGGAAAACTGAGGGTTCTTAAGAGACAAGGACCGTGGCAGCTTATCACAATTTCACTGCAAACTGACCTTATCCACATTCACTTGTTTTCTTCAAGGACATAGCTATATTCAATTTCTCTCTGATCCTGTGTGGCTGACATTCTATGCTGTGCCACCTTATAGATTTAAGGGTAGAATGTAAAAAATAATTTGGTGTTCAAAGAAACACTGTATGTTTCATATCAGGTCTGAATATCTCATATCCTATATATGTGTGTGTGTGAAGTATTACATGTTAATCTATTAATACATTCATTACATGATGTACGGGCTGGAGCGATAGCACAGTGGGTAAGGCATTTGCCTTGCACACAGCCAACATGGCCGACCCGAGTTTGATTCCTCCGCCCCTCTCGGAGAGCCCGGCAAGCTACCGAGAGTATTCGATATGCCAGACACAGTAACGACAAAGTCTCCAATGGAGACGTTACTGGGCCCGCTCGAGCAAATCGATGAAAAACGGGAGGACAGTGACATAATATACATATATACATCACATAAAACCCTGACAATAATTATTGTTTCTTAAATTACAATTACTCTGACTCAGAAAATATTTTTAAAGTATAATAATACCAAAATGAGTTACGTAATAAAGATATTGAAAAAAGCCTAAGTCTTTTTAAACAAAGTCAGAGTTATATATGTTCATGAAGGTAATAATTCCATCATAGAAGTGATAGCTGTGTGACTATTATTGCTCCAATACTCCTTCTTAGCACATCATAGAGCTGGTTTTTCTCTCTCATCAAGTTATTCAGAAACTGGTGTAGAGACCTGTGACCCAGGCACAGGTTGAATTCTAGCTTTTCAGGACAGTTGTCATGGCCGTGAAAGATGAGGTCATAAATTTATTGTTTTATATTGCACCTTATTATGAGGTAGAAATAAACCCATACACCTTTATCCTTTACTCTTAAGGGAAAAAATCTTTTATGCAACATGTTCTGCTTGAATAAAAACTATACACAATAAGACTTTCAAAATTATATTTGAAATGGATGTCTACAAGGTGAAAAGTGTAAGGGAACAATGCCTGACAACTGAGAAGAGAACATATTGGGGGAAAACACTCATAGAACAACATTCCCTAATTTGGTCATAATCATCTGTTTTTATGTGAAGGTGTGTGAGCTTTGAAATCTGAAAACCCTCATTAAACTAAATAGGCTTTCAGAAAGGCTCAGAGGCTTGTAAACTCAGCTGGAGCTTATTACAAGATCAGTTCTGTGTTTCTCAGAGGCTTTGTGGTTGCAAGCGCAAACGTCTGAGATAAGTGATTTCAAGCTCTCTCCACATTTGACTCTAACAAAACTGGCCACTGTGAAAATATGGCCAACAATCCCGGCACTGGTCCTAAGCTCTTTAATTCTACCCTATGCTGGAAACCTCTGTGCTGCTGTGTGTATCATTTGGCATTTTTGACCACAGAGCACAATTTACTGTTACATTTCACTATAAATTCATGGCTGGCCAGACAATGTGCTCCAGAGTAGAATAAATACATGTTTTAATGAGTAGCTGAAATGTGACCTGGCCAACTGGAACTCGAAGGAACAAAGGGTCCTTTTCCATAGTTGAGGCCAATCACAAAGGGCGAGGAGCAAGCACTACCAGAAACAAATTAATCCATGACTAAGTCCAACAGAAAAGGAGAGATGGTCTGACTAGGAAATAAAAATACATTGCCAGTTTCCTTTTGCTAAAAGGTGATGGAACTTCTGAAATTAAAATTATTTTGCTCAGTAACTTAGTATCTTGGGCCCTTGAATATTTTAGTTGTCTTATTAGAGATGATTCCCATAAAGTCATACTCCAATGTAGAGTCTCAATTAGAGAAAAAAAATTAAAAGATTTCTTTGCTTCTGAACTTAGCCAAAATACTTCTCAAGTGATCTCCCAAGAAAATGAGGACAATGCAGATGTATGTTTAATATTTTAATAATAAAAATATAAGGTGAAATGTCTCTAGACTCCTTTGGTGAAGTTTATGAAAGTGTCACTAGATTTAAGATATAAAAATGCAGGAAGATTGGGCAGTTACAGATGGTTTTGAAAGCAGTCAATTTTAAGACCAATTGTGTTCTTCTGGAGGATATTATAATAGAGAACTAAGACAACAAACAGATCATAAACTTATATTATAAAATTTCTTTAAGACCCAAACCATTCACCTTATACACCTCTCAATTTAAAAAAATATAAAACTCAAATGATATATTAAAACTTCTGTATACCCATTAAAAACAAACATTTAGTTGAATAACCAATGGGTGATAATTAAATATAGTGTACAACAACTCTAAGGATTAATTATTAGTTGGTTCAATCCTTATAAAAATATGAACACTTAAATTTTCACTGACAGACAAGTTACCACATGTAAATAAAAGGGGAACAGAAAAAGTGAATAATCTATATTCTCTAGTGACATCTTTCTGAATTGTGTTCCATCTGGGCAAGTCTCATTTAGTTGGTGATTTCATATCCTCAAAAGGAGGAACATAAAAAGAATTCCACACTATGACCACACAGCTATGTGACTAATTTCTGACTTTAATCTTAGGAAACAGAAATTCAAAAATAAACCTTTTAACTTTTGCTTTTACCCTCATCCTTCCCTTTTCACAACATATGTCAGTCCCAAATCCAAACAAGGCAAAAAATAAATAGTATTCCATCACAATAACTAAGAACTGCTATCAAAGAGAGGGTGCAATTGTATCTTTTTGTGTCAATTTTTATTATAAATTCCATCTGAATGATGTCAGATTTGCGAAGATAATTCCATTTTCAAGCAATATTTTAAAGCTATATTTGTTTTTGAAATTATGAACACTATCTGATTATGATGAAATAGGAACATTCATTACATACATTTTCCATGAAAAGCAACAAAATTGTCCAATAGCATATGCATTTCTAATTCTATTTGATATTTTCTGGGCCACACACATGCTGTCCAAGTGCAGATAACCTTAGTAAAGAATTAAACCAATGGCCTTGCTCTCTCTGCAGTTTCTCTCATACAAACATCTCCAGTCATAGAGACTACTCCACAACCTACAGTTTCCTTTGGGAAAAGGAGGCATTGAGAGGTTGGAGAGATTGTACAGAAGATAGGGGCTTACCTTGCATATAACCGACCAGGGTCCAATTCCTGGTTCCCCATATGATCCCCTACACCCCGCCAAGAGGGATCCCTGAGTGCAGAGACAGGAGTAAATAGCAAGCACTGCTAAGTGTGGCCCAGAAACAAGCAGAAAAAAAAAGGAAAGAATAAAAAAGGAGATGCCTTACATTAGGAATCTATAGACTTCAAAATCCTTCAAGGTCTAGATTACTATTTTTGGAGGGCTAGTACCCAGCAATGCTTGAGGATAACTGCTGTCTATGAGTTAAGCGATCAATCCTATTGGTCTTGGGAATAAAACCAGGATCAATCACATGCAAGAGAAGTGCCTTAACCCCTGTAATTTCTCTCAGGTGGGCCCCTACAGGTCTACATTTAAAAACATAGGTCAGTTTGGCTAATCTTCATCTTGAGAATCTATTACCCACAAGAATTCCCTTTCTCCTTCAAGACAAGACATGACTATTTTCACTCTTGCTTTCTTAAACCCAACCGAAGGCCTCTGACTTCTGCTTATAAGTTACTTTCTTCCTTTTTATTCACTTCCCTTTCATTACATTGAAAATCCCATACTTTAAACAATCATTTTTAATTTTAATTTTGAAATTAAACTTTAGCCTTACCCTCACTTATATCATAACAAAGGAAATAAAGGAAAAATATCTGAGATATCATAGAATTCATCAATGATATGCTTGAAATCTTTGGGAACTGGAATTTTCATATATTATCAAATGGCAGATTTTAGCTATGAGATATTTCTAAAAGCAGTTATGCTATAAGGCATAAAAACAAGAATCTATAGATGTCTATGGCTCTTGTGCGTGAGTCTGATTCCTAATCACAAACAAAACAGAACCATAAACGACATATAACATGTATATAACCTTAAGTACCTTTGGAGAATAATATCATAAAATTTTCTTCTGAGTATATAAGTACATTGATGTTATATCAAATAATGCTAAAATATGTTCAATAGGCTCAGTATATAGTAAAGTATATATATATATATATATAAAGTAACATGTGATTCAGTGAAATGCTGAACTGTTGACAGATTTTTTTTAATTTGAGTAATGTCATCTCTTAAAAATATAAAAAGCAATAATAAATAATGAATTAATATATTATTAACTATAATTCAGCAACTCTGTGTGTAGTGTTCCTGCAGTTATTTTAAATTACTGCTTTGTTGTATGTAATTTTTAAGTTCTAAAATAAATGTTAAAATTAAGCAATTATAGGTGGTAATAATTAATGAGTCTCATAATTGTTGTGTAAAAACATATCCTACTTTTTTAATACCTTGACAGATTACTAGTCAGTGTTAGCTATTAGAAGTCTTGGTAGAAACTTGAAATTATTCACACAACTGTAATTAAGTGTGTGGATGTGGAAATTTGGAAATGGGAAATAATGTATTTCATACTCTTTGTCTCACCTGAATAAAATTGTCATCATTACACAGTTTAGACTTTTATAAAGCTACATATTTGTTCATTATTTTAACAAAATAAAATGGATGCAAGTAATGGATAAAATGAATACTATGACAGTAACTGAAAAGTTTTAATAAAAATTTAGAATATCTTTGGAAGGAAAACTTTCCAGAACCAATTAACCTTCTCTTTTTAGAGATGAGAAAATTTATACCTAGAACATATCAAGTTTATCTGTTCACGGTCACAACATTATGTAATGCCAGAAATAGTATGAGTAACCTGGTCTCCTAAATCATACTTTTTAATTTTCCCTCTCAGTTCTGCTTCTTTTAGAAAGCCTACGTTTTCAGCAAATAGTGCTTCTAGACTGAAAATCTGGGACTCTTTATTGCCACAACTCTTTGCACATAGCCTTAAAAATTTTGTATTCTGAATAAAATCAAGGTAAATTATTTCATGAACTTTGTTGCAGCTCTTTCTGGCAGTAAGGTAGCCCTTGAAGTCTAGCTGCCATCAGAATGGTCAACTTACAGCACAAGAAAAATGACTGGGCAATTTAAAGAAGTAACTGGTCTTAAAATATCACTTTCAAAAAAAACTACAAAAAAAAGAGCATACACAAAATATTGAATATACATTTGAAAAGATTTACACTTAATTTTGTAAAATAAAAATCAAAAATAAAATTACATTTTTGTGGAAAAATTTTTACATCTTATGCCATCTTTATTGAGAACAACAAACGTGTGTGTTTGTGTGTGTGTGTGTGTGTGTGTGTGTGTGCATGTGGGAGCACAAGCGTGTGTGTGTGTATGTGTATGTATTACACTGTAGTATTCTAAAAAACTGATGCAAAACTGATACTTTTCTATTAAATTCAATGTAATCACTGTATTACTGTCACTGTCATCCCACTGATCATCGAACTACTCTAGCGGGCACCAGTAACATCTCTATTTTTCCGAGCCCTGAAATTTTAGCAACCTCTTTTTACTCGTCTTTTCCCAATGATTGGAGGCTCTTTCAGGGTTAGAGGAATGAGACCTATTGTTGTTAAAATTCAATTTAATAGAATTTTAAATTCTGAATTTTATTATTAAAATACATACTGAAGAACAGAGAATGATAAATTAATAACAGATCTGCAATGAAATATTTCTAGAACCACCAAACATAGCACTAGCACTAATATTGTCATGAAATTATATAGTTTGTCAATTTATGAAAGTCTGTTCAAAATGAATCTTCTGAGGGTGAAAATAACAGAGGAAGAAAGGAAGGGAGGGAGGAAAAAAATTAGGGAAGAAAGGAACATTACTTTTTAACTGCCCCTTATGGTCTAAAATGTGTTTTTAATAATTTAATTCTGAGGTAATTTTTAAAAAAATAGTAAGAAAATATCCACAATGATAGTGAAAAATCACCTGACAACCACAAAACACATCAAACACCAAAGATTTCTCCGAAGAGGTACGTATAGTCACATCCTGCCACATGGACTTATGTCTAGACCAAACTCCCCCGAATTCAGTGATGAAATGAACATTTACCAAAGTATATGTACGTATGCTATGAGAGGTTCTATGATGACAGGACTGAAATAAGTTTAAATTCTGTGAGAAGTAGGGGGTTAGAAATCACAAAAGATGAAGTACTGGCCTTGCACACAGCTGACACAGGTTTAATCCCCAGCACTGTATATGGTTCCTAAAGCACCCCCAGCAATGATCCCTGAGCACAAACCAAGGAGTGAGGCATGAGCACCATCAGGCATGCCCCCTCCCAAAATAAATTCAAATAAAATAATCTAAAAATGTGTCACTCTCTTCTTGAAATTTATCATGCATATATAATTGTTTATAAAGTAGCATATTTCCTAGTCATATTTCTATATTTAACATACATGTGTATAGCACACATTACATGTATATATGCTTACATATGCATGTATGTATACATATATACATGATACATGGAATATATACTGTATCACTGTCAACCTGTTGTTTATCGATTGCCTCGAGCAGGCACCAGTAACGTCTCCTTCGTCCTAGCCTTGAGATTTTAGAAAGTTCCACATTCGAGGTTCTTTCAGGGTCAGGAGAATGAGACCCATCACTGTTACTGGTTTTTGACATATTGGATATGCCACGGGGAATTTGCCAGACTCTGCTGTGTGGGCAGGATACTTTTGGCAGCCTGCCAGGTTCTCCGAAGTGAGAACTAGATAATAAGGGCTGGGTTTTATAGTCTCTGGGTCTTAGCCGTTGATGGGATTACACAGCGCTGGGGGCAGTTGGTGGGTGTAATGCTTACATACTGGAAGATAGGGGGGGTCTGGGTGGAGGAGGACCAGTCCCAATCCTAGCAGGCATGGAGATCTGCGCCCCGGGTCCCACACACCTGGGTTCCTCTGCCGGTTCCTTCATGCATGAGGCTCATTACTTAAAAGTGTGGAGAGTGGTGGAGAGTGGTCTTAAGCATGGCTGTAGCTGGAACCGGAGGTCTTCTGTTGCCGGGGCTCTGCTCGGGGTGGGGTGGGAAACTCAACCCACCCTCCTTCAAGGGGCCCCGGTGAAGACAGCCAGGTGTGGAGGCAGGAGACTCTGTGCTGTTCTCTTCTGGGAGTAGGGTTTTATAGTCTCTGAGCCTTGGCCGTTGATGGGATTACACAGTGCCGGGGGCAGTTGGTGGGTGTAATATATACACATACACTCCACTCATATGCTTGTTGACTGCTTGCCAGGAATGCTACAGAGATCAAGTAAACTAATATAATTTTTCTTTAATAGGTCCAGACCCAACATACTTTATATTTGTAAAATCAAGATTTTCTGGATCACTTTGTTCTTCTTAAGAAACTGTTAGGAGGGAAACAATTCTGCAGGATACATCAGGAATACACAGTGTTCTGCTGTATCTATTTGGCTCCCAACGCTTCAGTACAGCTTACAATGTTTTCTCTGGCTCTAGAAAGGTACTGAAACTAAAATTGCCATAAACTAAGGTTTTTTTTTCCTTTCTAGTTTTAAGAATTGTCTGATAAATATGTTCATCATACATAAGATGCCTTATTCCTCTTTAACACCATGTTTGTAGAATAACGATTTATTTATCTAGTTATTTAATACCATTCTGGTGTAATTTGCTTCTATTGTACTAGAACCAAGAAAGACCATAGATTTGGATGTTGGCATTAATACTGTGGAATTCCATTGTTCTGCTTTTGCCTGTAATGATCCCTTGGTTCCATGGATAAAAATCTCATTTCCTGAAGGCCAAATCCTCAAGGAGTTGGTGATTTTTTTTTTCACTTTCATACAGATAAGAAGGCAGTGCATCTGATTTAAAGGATCAAACTGAAATTATCTTTTTATATATTTTGATGTTCCTTGAGATAGGAAAAATTTATTCTCCCCCTGTAAAATGCTGCACAGCATCCCGAAAGAATGCTGTAGCTGTGGGAGAGACAGGAGCAGCCAAAGATAATAAAACCGGCCACAACCCCACCAGAAGTAAGGTTTAATAAATTGGCCTTCAATTTACTTCCAAATTGCCAGATGTCATCAGCTGTGCTCACATAAAATCAGGTTTTGGCCTTACCTACAAAGATATTTCTAAACTTGTATAAAATTGTATCTGTAAAGGCTTTTATAGATATCTGCATTATAATGGGACCACGGTTCAAATATAGAGTCACAGTTAAAGGGTTTGGGACTTCCAGAATAAATGATAATCTGATGCTATTTGTCACAGCAGACAGATATAAGGAACACACACTAACAAAATCTAAATAATGAGAGAGCGCAAATACATTTAACACCAAGAAAAGTGTAAAGTAAGCATAGAGGTAGTATAGTAGGCAGGGTGCTTGCCTTGAATGAGGCTTAGCTGAATTTAATTCCAGGCATCCCATTTGATCCCCTGACACCTGCCAAAAGTGATCCCTGAGTATAACTGGCCCCAAAACAAATCAAGCAAACAGAAAATCAAGAAAGGTGGAAAGTAAGATAATGAGGGGGATATATACACACACACACACACACACACACACACACACACGTCTGTTGCTTTGATGCACTAAAAGTTAATACAAAGACAAATATTTATACAAAGACTAAGTGCTATTTTTAATTATTCATATATATGAATGGTTTGTATAAATATGTTTATGATAAAATAAATTTTAATATTTTAAGAAGTAAACTATGGTGGCTAACTGAACAACAGGTTAATATGACTTTGAGACTATGAAGTTTCAGTCTTAATTTTATTGATTGCCTGGAGACAGCAAGGAAGACAAAAAAAATAGCCCCAAAATTCATTTCATGAATCTCTGATACTCTGATACCTCTCTGAGTTTGTTCTCTCTCTCTCTCTCTCTCTCTCTCTCTCTCTCTCTCTCTCTCCTCTCTCTCTCTCACCCTCTCTCTCTCTCTCTCTTTCTCTCTCTCTCTCTCACCTTTTCTCCCTCTTGCCCCCCTCTTCCTGTCCTCTCTCCTTCTCTCCCTGCCTTTTGGTTTTTGGGATACATCTGGTAATGGTCAGGGATTACTCCTGAAGCTACACTCAGAAACGACTCCTAGCAGCGCTCAGGGAACCATATGGGATGCCAGGGATCAAACGCATGTTGGCTGTGTGCAAGAGCCCTACTCACTGTACTATCTCTCTGGCCCCATATTTGCTTTTGGATGAATTTTCTACCAAAAGTTCATTAGTGCCCTAGAGATCCCCAAATAAAACCTAGTTTTATTTTTTCATTTTTTTTAATCCTGCTTCGTTTGTATTTCTGTGATTCAATTTGCTTATAATCACGAAACAGCAACGATGGAAGGAGGTGGTATAGGAAATGTTTTAATAAGACATATTGAGTGAAGTTTTTATTTGCCTTCAAAAGAAGGCAACACAAAATACTTTTGAAGAGAAGTAACAATTAACATTGTGAGATCTGAGAAATGTGGGTTATCTGAACAAACCAGCAATTAGAAGTCAAAAATCTCTTTTATACTGAAGCAACTTTAAGTTTAGAAAAGTGGGATCACATAAGTAGTAATTTTATCTAGATCCACTCACTGCATTAAATCATATTTCTTTGACTGGGAGGAAGGAAGTACATATACAAAACTTTTAAAAAGTTGTTAAAGTGATATTTTTAAATCATTATAGTGCTTTAAAGTCAAATAGATCATAGAGCAGTACTGAAAATCTGCTACAGTTTTTAAATACAGAGGACTGAGAAAGAGCCTCAAAATTTTCAATCTTACTCTAAACCCACAGAAAATAAAAATTCATTAATTGGGAAGAGATATTTTAAAAACCAGAACATTGTATATCACAAAATTTTTTTAAAAAGCCATCAATATTCAAGTTGTCAAGAAAACATTGCAACTATATTACACACCAAATTACACTCCATTCTCATCCCATTTATAGAAACACTCTTTCAACAGGCTGGAGCGATAGGACAGTGGGTAGGGCATTTGCCTTGCACGCAGCTGACCCGGGTTCAATTCTTCTGTCCCTCTCAAAGAGCCCAGCAAGCTACCGAGAGTATCTTACCCGCACAGCAGAGCCCGGCAAGTTCCCCGTGGCATATTCGATATGTCAAAAAACAGTAACAATGAGTCTCACAATGGAGACATTACTGGTGCCTGCATGAGCATATTGATGAACAATGGGAGGACAGTGCTACAGTACTACTCCTTCAATATCTATCTATAGTTACTGCATAACTATAACCAACTCTAGGGAAGATGACTGCTCAACTTCTTTTCTCAAACTATCTCAGACCTACCAAAATTCTTCAATGATACTAGATTCTATGGTGATTCTCAGCCCTCATAAGCAACAGCATAGCAATATTTAACCAGTTGATTGTATTCCAACACAACATCTTCTCTCAGAACAAAGCCATTACTTGTTTATGTCCTCTAATTACACTGCAGCTTTTAATCAACTTTAGTGAATTTTTTCTTTTATCTAAAATATTTCATAACATACCCATAGTAAAGCTCTTAATTATTAGCCTCTCACTAGTCTTCTTCACTGTTCTCAATCTCAAAAAAAAAAAAATAGCACTCACATCCAGTTGTTCTGACCAAGAACACTAAAATCATCTTTGAGTTTCATTTCTCTCATTTTATATCTAATCTACTGACACATCACATTAGCTCTATAATAAAAGTGAAGTATACTCCAAATAAATAAATGTTATCATAAGCACTGCTACCAGATTATATGGTCACGGTCCTCCCATGTTCATCGATTTGCTCGATCGGGCCCAGTAACGTCTCCATTGGAGACTTTGTTGTTACTGTGTCTGGCATATCGAATACGTCACGGGGAGCTTGCCAGGCTTTGCCGTGCGGGCGAGATACTCTCAGTAGCTTGCCGGGCTTTCCGAGAGGAGCGGAGGAATCGAACCAGGCTCAGCTAGGCCGACTGAGCACAAGGCAAATGCCCTACCACTGTGCTATTGCTCCAGCCCAAATATTTATGTAGGGCTTTTATTTTGCACCATGATTTACAATACTGTTAACAGGGTTTCACGCATACAATGTTATAACACCATACTCTTAACCAGAGTGGCCCCCCACATCCCAGTCTCCTCCCTCTTCTTTCTGCCACCATGGTATGGTAAGATCTGCAGGTAAATTCTCGGGTTCAGTTGTGTTGGCATTTGTTATTCCCTTATTGTATTTCTGGGCTGGAGCGATAGCACTGTGTGTAGGGTGTTTGCCTTGCAGGCAGCCCACCCAGCCGACCTGAGTTTGATTCCTCCGCCCCTCTCGGAGAACCCAGCAAGCTTCCGAGAGTATCTCACTCGCACCACACGACAAGCCTGGCAAACTACCGGTGATGTATTTGATATGCCAAGCACAGTAACAACAAGTCTCACAATGGAGACATTACTGAGCCCACTGGAACAAATCGATGAACAATGGGAGGACAGTGCTACAGTGCTATTGTATTTCTGTTTATCCCACACATGAGGGAGGTCATTCTGAATCTCTTCCTCTCCTTATCACTGACTTAGTCTGATATTCTCCAGATTCAATGTTCTGTCAGACAACTATGCTATAAACTCTACTACATAGTTGAACATTTTCTATTTTAATCACTAACCACTATATTCAACAGCTTGGAAAAATACCTGCTATACAGTACATGTGCCTAATATATAGTATGGAATGACTGAATTTAAGTCACAGCAAAATAAGCAATCAAATCTCATAAAATTTAGTAGATTTTATTATTTAGTAGATTATTATTTAGTAGATATTATTACAACTTTTGTTAATATTACCAAGCAATATAATACTGAAAATAAATTCATAATTTTACAGTGAAGGTTTTGGTATATACCTGGAGAAATTTTTAGAAATTGGCCCATATTATCTATAGATTAAAAGGTATTATCTTCAAATTTAGTCACACAATTAAAACATGTCAATGGCCTCTATTTACTTGGACTGTTTGTTCCCCTTTGACTCTTAAAATAAAAACAGTCGTTATTTTTAGAAATCAGGATTTCCTTTCCCTGCAGAGGTTACAGCCCAGACACATTTGAATGCTCAAATGTTTACGATGACTTTGGCAGACTACTCACACTGGTGAAGCATGTCTCCTCGCTGAAGAGACTCAGATAGAGAGGCCATTTCTCATTTTATTTGCTATGTTAGTGTTTTCAGCTGTCTTATCAATATATCTTTTGTGGGGTGGGAGTGAAGGGGAGGGGTGCCAGGTTCTCTAGTTAATTCAATATGTCACTTGTAGATCTCACGGAAAAGGTATCAAATCAAATAAAGCATGCAATGTCTGGGTATGGGAAATGATAAAGACACAACATAAAAGGAAACCCTGCATGAGGTGCTTTGACCCCCACACCCAAGCTGACTGCAGGGCAGAGGATTCTAATCCAGGTGCACACTGCTACGTGCAGCGGACTTAGGAAAACCAAGAGGACAGGGAACCATTGGTCCCAGGTCTTAAGAGGTAGGCTTAAGATGAAAAAAACATAATTTAACTTATAAATTATACATACATATAATATACAATTTTGAAAATGTTTTAGTACTATAGTTACAGAAATAATTTAATACATATAATAAGCTATGATTCTAGACTTCTAAGTATTAAAGGAAACATATTAAATACTCTATAACCAACCAAAGTTTATGTTAAATAAAATACTTACTACAGAGCACCAAGACAGACCTGAGCAGACTTGGATGATCACTGTCTAAAGGAACCAACTTGAAGCCCATGTGAATGTAGCATGGAACCTTTATGAGGCCAGCATGAAGAGGGAGCATAGAACATTGAAGGATCCAAAACTACTTTCTTGAAGCTCTTAAATAAAATACGATGGCTTCATAAATACCTGGGATTCTATATGCAAATCTTCCACACACTACTCAAGGACAAACTCAGAAATAAATTCATTTTCAGGATAACAATCTAATCGAAAAATGATAGAAAACATTATTCATTTATTTATTTATTTGTGGTGTGAAGGATTGAACCCAGGGTCTTAAACAGGAACAATATGCATTATACCACTGAACTATGTGCCTGATCTTCTAGAAAACTTGAACTATGTATACTCTGATTGACAAAATTCAATTGAAAAAAAAATACATGTATACATGTCACTGTTCTAGGGAAGCATCAACCATCTAACACATCTGGCCTCATTACCCACTGAATGAATTTTCACATATTTTAGAACTATTAAGAGCAGACTATTTTGATGCCTACTTTAGGATCTAATTTCCACTCTTGGATACAAAATGATTCACTTTATTGATTTGGAGAATATTACAGGAATGCAAACAAATAGTATTCACAGCTAGAGATTATTAATACACTTTAGTAAATTGAAAATGAACATACTTTAGGAGTCTATGATTCTAATTCACTAGTTCTCTGAAATAATTTCCCCATTTAGTTCTATAGGAATTAATGTAAATGTTTTTAATGCAAATAACTGCGAAGAATCACAATTTTGAAAACATAATTCCTCTTCAACACATAAAGAAAAATAATTCCAAATATATTAGGCACATGCTTATTTGTATAATCTGACTCAGAATAGTGATTTTTAATATTCTCCAATAAATTATAATTTAGAAAATGTTTTGGTACTATAGTTACAACAATAATTTAATTAACATATAAAATGAGCTATGATTTTGAATTTCTAAGTATTAAGGGAAATATACTAAATACTCTATAACCACCAAAATTTATGTTAAATAAACTAAAATTAAATAGTGTAAAAAATAAACCATGGTGGAGATATAGTATAGGCTTTAATGTGTTTCCCTGTATGCAGGCAAAGCAGGTTTGAATTCAAACCCCACCTATGACCTATGATCCCCTGAGTATTACCAGGAGTGATTCCTGAGTACAAAGTCAAGAGGAGAACCTGAACACTGTGCAGTGGGCCTTAATTTACATCCCTCTACCCAATCAGAAATATATATATATCTATATATATACATATATACATACATAGATATACACATATGTATGTATACATATATATACAGATATATATAATCACTGTATCATTGCATCACTGTCATCCCGTTATTGGTCGATTTACTCGAGTGGGCACCAGTAATGTTTCTATTCATCCCAGCCTCAGATTTTAGCAGCCTCTCCTTACTTGTCTTTCTCAATGGTGGGAAGCTCTTTCAGGGTTAGGGGAATGAGATTTGTTATTGTTACTGTTCTTGGCATATCTCATATACCACGGGGAGCTTGACAGGCTCTACCCATGTGGGCGGGATACTTTTGGTAGCTTGCCGGGTTCTCCGAGAGGCATATATTTATATGTTTCGCTTTATGATTTTGTTGTCCACTGTCTGAACCCCATCAAATATGGTGTGGGAATTATGGCAAATGTGTAGGAAGTGTCTTATGATGTGTCTTGCGGACTCAAAGTGGCCGCACGGTCCGGAAAGTGGCCTGGAGTGTGACAGTGGTTGGGTAGTGGAGGTTGGCTGCCCGGGCTGGGTCCCTTGGGGCACGGAGGGCTCTCACTCGCCCCATTCTGGGGTACCCCGAGTGAAAACAGCCTGGCCCGGAGTCCATGTGGAGTCTGCTTCTCCCCCTGACTCCTTGGTAGTTTGCTAGTGGAGACCCTCGAGTCTGATCCTTCACCTTCTCCTGTCCCGGAACCCAGCAAGTCCTCATCATGAGTGACTGCATCTCCATCCACTATGGCCAGGGTGGTGTCCAGATTGGCAATGCCTGCTGGGAGCTCTGCAGTAGAGCTGATGGCCAGAAGCTCACTGACAAGACCACTGGGGGAGGAGACGACTCCTTCAACACCTTCTTCAGTAAAACGGGTGCTGGCAAGCATATGCCCAGGGCAGTGTTTGTAGACTTGGAGCCCACAGTCATTGATGAAATTCACACTGGCACCTACTGCCAGCTCTTGGGATTTTATCTTAATGTATTTTTATGTGTGTATAACTATATTTTTTATGTGTGTATAACTATACTGTTTATTTTCAGTTGGGGTCAAGGGGTACAGGAACCTCAGACAAACCAGGCAACTGCTGACCACTGAGCTGCAACCTGCCTCTGTAGTCAGTTTTACACACTGTCAGCTGTGCAGGGCCCTATACACACCAGCATGTCAAGCTAGTGAGTGGGTTTAACACCACAAGGTTCCTCATGCTCTTCTAGAGTCACAGTCACCTCCTACCTGTGCCCCCACACTCCATCTCTAATTCTTTGCAACCAATAGTCTGTCCTCCATTTGTAAAATTTCATCATATCAAAATACTCTAATTCAATTTTCAAGACAACAACTAACAGCTCCGCTTGATGTCAATGCTCAACACCACTGCCTCTGCTGCCGCAGTAAATCAAACATGACCAGGCAACTCAAAGCGCAAAAGAAAGCCACCGGCCTCTCCCCAAAAAATGCTACAAATGAAATTAAAAGTCACAATCAAGAACTGAAATTCCAGTTTCAGCCTCCGGGATTTCCCTTCACCAGCAACTCCAATGCTGGGCTCTTGGGTCAAATCCCCAAGGCAAAGGACATGCCACAAGGAGGACATGGAGATGTCCTGCTGAACCTCACAGGCTGGCCTGAAGCACAGCTGCTACAGCATTAGGCCAATAGTGAGAAGTCAGGAAGTCTATTGGGGGTCCATGGGGGTGCGAGGGGTCCTGGCTGTAACTGGACAAAAAAAATATACTGCATATGTATATATATATGCATATAAAATTAGGCTCATTTTAATCACATAGTTCAAGGAGATTCCCAGATAAAAACATCAGATGAAGTATAAAAATCGACATTTAAAATTTTAAATTCTACTGAAACCAAACTGTAAAATACAAATGTAATATGATTCATGTGCCACTGTATATTGGAGCAGTGATCAATGATATAACACTGACAGATATAATACAAATAAAAGTTTGAGAAAAACAAATCTCCGATAGTTCCTCATATTTCATGTTCATTTATTTACATGGAAACTTTGCCTTGTGTTTTCCTCTGTATCAGGGAGAGCTTCCAGGGGACAGCAATCTTATCTGCATCATTTAGGTTAAAGTGTCCTATAAATATTTGTCTATTAGATGAATTAATAGCCAGTGATAGAAATTAAAAGAAATTAATCATGTCAATGTACTACCTTGCATTATGCCTTTCAGGACTCTTTTTGGACTTTCCTAGATATGATAGGGATTAGAAATATGAGAGAGAAGAATGGAAGGTGGAAGGGAACAATGGGTCATCATTGGAGGATGCAGATACTAGTGGGGACTACAGAGCTGGGATATTAAATTTCCGAAATTCTTGTACCATTGCAAATCATAAAGCCCCCAAATAAAAATTTTTTTAAAAAAATAAATTTAACAGAAGATGAAATAGTAGGGCTGGAATATATGAGAAATATGAAGAACTCATAATTTCCAGCCTCTCTTGTATGAGAATATTTTGTGTATGCTTGCAGTACCCATGTATCAGAAATAAGATTATGTACTGCAAACCATAATGCCAAGGAGAGAAACTGAGGACATTGGTGGCAGAAAATGTACACTGGTGAAGGAATGGGTGTTGGAATATCCTATTATTGAAACCCAAGCAAAGAACTCTGTAACTGTGCCTCTCACGGTGATTCAATTCAAAATAAATAAGAAACTGAAAAGCATATAAAAAGAAAAAATAGGATCATTTGAAGAGATGTACAAGTAAAAATGGTGTGTGCTTCTATTTTAGGCTCATAAATGGCACAGAGGACTTATTTATCATGAAACATAAATGACTAGCTAGAATATAGAAATAGAGTACATATTTTATTAGTATTTACAATTTATAAACTATAACATCCTCCATTATCTCCACTACCTCCACTACCCCAGAGTATCCTGCCTGCACAGCAGAGTCTGGCAAGCTATCTTTGGCGCATTTGATATGGCAAAGACAGTAAATACAATGAGTTGCATTCCCCTGATCCTGAAAGAGCCACCAATACGGCAGAGTTAAGAAGGATGAGGAAGGAGAGGCTGATAAAATCTCAAAGTCAAACTATGCTGCCAAAATGAAGAAGGACTAAAATGACTGTACTTTTAATGCACATATGCTGCCTTTGGATGCATTCATCAAGGACCTGATGGTACAAGCGCAAAAGATCAAGTACAACATCAATGGTCTGACCGAGATGAGAAGGCATCAACCACATCATGCCATTTTTGACACTGGATAAGAACTGTTCCTCTGAACATGCAACAAAAGAGGCTTCAGTGGTGTCGGTGTCCTTGTCAACACAAACTTGGCCATGAGGATTGATTCATTCAAATGCCTAACAACCCAAATGGGATGATTACACTTGAATAGATGTGCCTCACAGCTGGCAGTTACTATCTTCGTTGTCTACGCACCAACATCCAATTACGATGAAGAAGAAATTGAGAAGTTCTACATGGAGCTGGAGAAGTTCTATAAAGAAGACCACACCTTTTACAAGATCATTGTCAGTGATTTTTAATGCCAAGATAGAACCAAGAAGATCAGGAAAAGAACCTCACATTGGGACCCATGGAACAAACAGGGTGAGAGACAGTCTGAGTACATCATATCGACAAGACCATCCATGGTAACTGACAGTTCCAGAAGACTGAATCTAAAGGTTGGACACTGGAGTCTCCCAGTCTCCCGTTCCACAAGGAAACTGACCACATCATATTCAATTGATGGTTTGCCTGACCAATGTCGCTGTTGTCCCAAAATTCCAAATGGGATTGGACCACCGTCTCCTTCGTGCAAAATTCGCAAAGCAGTGCAGAGAAGCTATAAAGGAAGAGCTCAAAGAGAGAAGAGCAGCAGTGCTGGAAGATGTGGCAGAAGCCAAGAAAAGCATTCACAACACCTGCTTATTCTTCTCCAACTATAAGACCACTATGTCTGCCCTCCGACATCCTGATGGATCTATCACATCTTCCAGAAGGGCAATGGAGAAGATGACCCATGACTTCTACTCGGATCTTTTCGATAGCCACGTCCACCTGTCCAAATACCAAATTCCGCGGATGGATATATCGTTCCCAACATTCTCCATTCCGAAATCCGATATGCCATTTTGTTGGTAAGGAAGCGAACAGCACCAGGCCCAGAAAAGGTCAAACCTGAACACCTGAAGCCCTCAGTACTCATCAATATACTGGCTCGGCTTTTCACACACTACCTGTCTGAATGCAAGGTTCCGTCCCAATGGAAAACCAGCACGACTGTATTACTATACAATCCACGACATTGGCAACTATTGCCCGATCTGCCTGTTGTCTGTCATCTACGAGCTGTTCACTTGAGTCATCCTGAATAGGATTGGCAGAACACTAGATGAAGGACAACCATGCGAGCAAGTCAGATTCCGAAAAGGATTCAGCAGGATCAATCATATCCACACAGTAACCAAGCTCACTGAAGTTTCTCAGGAGTTCAAGATGCTGCTCTGTCTAACGTTCATTGAATTAAAAAAAAGCCTTTGATCCTGCTGTGACTGAAGTGGTCATCAAAGCACTAGCCAAACAGGACGTTCAAACTCAGAACATTAGGATCCTCCGTGCGCTGTATTACGGATTCACTATCATTCTACAAGGAAGTGATCATCAATGTTAAGAGAGGAGTTGGGCAGGGTAATACCATTTCACCGAAACTCTTCAAGGCCACCCTCGAGAATGTCATGCAATGACTGGAATGGGAAGGAATGGGAGTGAAGATAGATGGTCGGTAACTACACCACCTCCGCTTTGCTGATTACATCGTTCTAACAACACCAAACATTAGCCAAGTGGCACAAATGTTGGCCGACTTTGACCATGAGTGTGGAAAGTTCAGACTACAGCTGAATATCATGAAGAAAATGTTTATGAGCATGGGACTCATTCCTCATGTTCCATTCGCTATCAACGGAATGAACATCTCCAAATGCAACAGTTATTTGTATCTATGTCAAGGACTCATCATGACAAATGACCTGGCACCTGAATTGCTCAGGAGGAAGAGAGCGGCTCAGATTTCCCTCAAGAGTGTATGAAGAATCTCTGGCTCTTCAATTCCACTATTCTTCCTGCATTATCATATGCCTCAGAGACCTGGGCCCTATGAAAACAGGATGAGAACACTATTCAGGTCTCCCAAAGAGGAATCAAAAGAGCTATGCTCGGAGTATCACGCTTCACTCAATTGAAAGAAAAGAATCCGGAGTTCTGACCTCTGTCGATGATCAAGAATCAGGGATGCTGTCTCGATTGCCAAGGTGTCAAAAATCAGATGGGCTGGACACGTAATGCAATTTGGAGATGACTGCTGTACTAGAGCTGTTACTGACTGGGTTCCACGGAACATCAAAAAAACACATGGCTGCCCACCTACAAGTTGGTCAGATTTCTTCCTCAAGACCCTGAATGATCACTTTGAGGCTCTCTGTGTTCCTGGGGCAAGCAGTCGCCATTGGGCTACACTAGCACAAGACAGGGACGAATGGAGATGCTTCTGGCGCCCGCCCGAGCAAACTGATGAGAAGAGAATGTCAAGTGATCAAGTGATCAAACTATAACATGTTGTATCATTAAAACTTCCAAAATATTTTCAGTTATTGAACATTTTATATTCTGCATACAGTGGAATATACTATTCTGCCCCATAACTTGGGCAAGATTCTTCCAGTTCTCCATCAATAAGAGATTAAAAGAAACTTGCCTATGAGAAAGCAGTTAAACTTAACAGGGAAAAAAAGGAGAAATGATCACATAATCAGTAAAGTTAGGTTGCAACAACCTCATAAATCTGCAGAGAAAACAAAAACAATAACTGGAGGTGGTGAAGAGGTAGATTTCCACATAAAAGAACTTTGTGTATAACATATAAAAGATAGTCCTTGGAGTTTTTATTTTATCCCTGCTATCTGAAATGTTTAAAACAGTAAGAAATAAAAACAAGATTGCACTTTCTTATGTTGCTCTCATTTTTTTTTTTGCATTCAGGAACACATCACTGACTTAATGTGATAAAGCTCAAAGACCAAGGTCAAAAAATGATGTTAGTTGGTATAGTGATTACATTTCATTTTTCCACTTTTGTGAATCATCAAAGAACAAACCACAGCACTACAAAATGAAAGAGAAATATATTTGGAAATAAACTTTAATGATTTCCTGGTTTTATCATAACCTTTACTTTCTAATGCTAAAATACGTGCAAGGGAATAAAGATCAAGGAACCCAGTGGTTTATTCCCTCCCACAATTTTCCTCCTAAAGTCATATTAAGAGCAGAGTGTAGGAGGTGTGAGGATAGCAGAATAAGGAATATCAATTTCTTAGTAGAATGAAATGAAAAAGCCAAGCTGACATGGTGAAAAAATTATGAAATGACAGACCCAGGAAATGTGAATTATAGTGAAAAAAATAAAGCGGCATATAAAATAAAAAGGAAGAAAAAAGATGGAAAAGATTGAAATAACCATGATGAAATTAATCTTATAAGAGCCAAAGAGAAACTTCTGCGTGAATATGATTAGTTTCTGGTTTGATGAGCCATGATGAGTAAGTTGAGTATGTCAAAATTCATTCTGTAAACTCCTTGGCAGGGGAGATCTCAATCTGATAAAAACTAAAAGGGAAATCAACATTTGTTCCTAGACTAATAATTACACAATATTCTTATATGGTCTGTCTATCAAAATCTTGTCTGAAAGTTTTATTTGGCTAAATATGGCAACTGTCTACTTGCTAATGTTCTTTTAGTTCTTTCCATTTGGATATTTCTGAGACACTAGTAAGTAGAGAGTTGCCATTTTTAGTCAAAACTTTGTATTTTTTCATGTTGAATCTTAGTAAGTGAAAGGTAACTTTTCATGATTGCTATAAACTATTTATCTAATTATAAAATAATCTGAGGCAAGTGCTACAGTTACACTTGTTCTATAAGTTAGTCTCTGCCTATGGTGTCCATTAGTGAGTAAAACTCCTAAAAGTGATACCATTTTAGTCAACTTTTCATTTTATTGTTTTTTTAAAAGTTGCACTTAAAACATCCTTTTCATCAAGAGACCTGTATCATAATGCATATCTGGGTTTTTCTTCTACATACAGTGCAGATTTCATAAGGTAATTAAAATCATCAGGCTTAATCTTCCATAATGCAAGTCAATTTCCCTAGCACTATCTACTAATTATATTAGTAGATATTTCTATTTCTATTTCCCCTCATTGTGGTATAACACTTTATTATATATAAAATTTACCTACAGAAAACTATTTCTAAGTCCTTCATGCGATCTATTTAGTCTTTGCTTTTACCAATAAAACTTTTTTTTTTGGCGGTGGTGGTGGGAAATTTGTGCCACACCTGGAGGTAACAACAGACTATATTTCTCACTCCAATCCATCAACTATTTTTCTTATTAAAATATTACTCTATTAAGGACACTTGGAATTTCTTCAACTTCCAAAATATACAGCAAGATTTTCCATACAACATAGTTACTTCTGTAGGGTTTTGTATATAGTATTTATCAAAGGAAGAACATGCCCTTTTGATTTTTTTCTAAATTTTATTTTAGTCACTATGATTTACAATACTGTTAATGGTAGGCTTCATGTATACAATGTTAGAGCAACACACTCTTTATCATAGTACCTACTTCCCTCCACCATTATCTCAGTGTCCTGGCAAGCTCACACATCCCGTCTTGTCATAAAAGTTGTTTTCCTATGCCATATATTTTACAAATAGTTACTGAATTTTATCGAATGTTTCTGTTATGATATTCAGCAGTAATTTTTCCAAATGAGATCGAAAAATGAAGTTTTTCATTTATAGGCTAAGTGTCATAATAATATGAATCTTACAATCATAAAGGTCGAGATTGATCTTGGGAGGGGCTGGGAGCAAGTATGAATTCAACAAGGATGAATATTGGTAACAATAAGTTCAGGATAAAAATCAAATCAATTTGGATCCATTTATTTTGAAATATGAAGAATTCTTCAGGAAAAAAATCCTCAATTAGCTCCTAACATTTCTAATCAAATAATTCCTAAACATTTGCTGCTACTTTAGCCTTTCAGCTAATAATCCTCCTGGGCTACTAGTGAAATACTGACCTCTTGACCCCTAAAACATAACCGAAATGAAATTGTATCTCTTAGCTCTAGCTTAATACCCCGAGCTTATATTTCAGTTTGCTCTCGAGTGTATTCAGGAAAACAACTTAACTAGTAGTCTTGATCCCACTGTCACATCTTAACTTCCCTGGGACTCTTTGAGTCACCAGCATTCTTTTAAACATACTGCCATTTAGCATGGCTATGCAAGAGTTGTGCATTAGAACTACAAATAAAAATACAGATTTGTCATTTATTTCATATATTCATTAGTTAATTTCCATAAGTAGTCTCCAATTTTGACACTCTTTCATAGACTTCATAAGAAAGAAATAGGAAAATATATTTATAAATAGTCACATCTATATCTATAATGGCTATACATATGCATTTTCCTCTAGCAGGTTCTGGCACAACTCTATATTCCATTGAGTTTCAGGAACATATGATATCACTTCAAAGACATATGACAGAGAAACAATGTTTAGATTTCTGAAACTGACACAAACTGAATTTAACTGTAACAAACTGTTGTACCAAGCTATGTTTAAAAACTTTACATTTAGAAACAATGACACATGCTGCCAAAGTTCTTTCTCTGTACTATATATAAAGGCTTTCTGTTTTTTAGAATTAACTCACTGGCGTGAAGGTATATTCAAGATTTTGAAGATCCTTTTTTTGTAGAATTTGAAAATATGCATGTGGCAATTTATCCCTCACCAATGACTCTTTCAAAAACATAAACAATGCAAAAAATGCTAAAAGTATAAACAGCTCAGTGGAATGTAACTTAAAAATAAAGCAAGATGAAATTTGCACCAAAACTGTCCAGTGTTTGTCTTTCTCCTATCCCTGGTGGGCAGAGCAGTAGTAAGGATATTGAGAACTCCATGTGATTTCAGGAACTATGCCTTAGTCCCACCTGAACCTCACTGTAGTCTGGCGTCCTGTAAGTTGGAGTGCACAAGTATGAGTTCCTAAGGTAAAAGCTATGTGAGCCTGCATAGTGCTAAAATCTTAAGTGGTTGCCCAAAACTTTGGAAACACTTTACTTAAAATTTTCTCTGAAAGGTTCAGGACTCCTGAAATAGGACCTGTCCCTCTGAGTTATCTGTCTTGAGTCTTATAAAAAGGGAAGAGCAGCAAGGATTCCATTTATTTTTCTCTTTTTACCTGCTCTTTGAAAAAATAAACTACTGGATCTTAAAGTTTCTTCCTCCAGTTGGGCTGCTCTAGCAAAATTCTGTATAGTGGGAGGCTTAAAAAGAAACAGAAATTTCTGCTACCCAGTTGAGGAGCCCAGAAATCCAATACTGGGTGCCAACATGAAGGTGAGGGCCCTTTCTGTGTCCAAGCAAACTGGAGAGCTGTGGGGTCATTTTTCAAGAGCACAAATGACTTTCAGGATGGTTCTAGCCTTACTCAGCTACCCAGATCCCAAGGTCATAACATCAGCACATTGAGCAGTTAGGGTTTCAACATATAAATGGGCTAAGAGGATGGGGTACACAATCAGTTGCATTAGAGACACCATAGTTGGCTGGAGCGATAGCACAGCGGTAGGGCGATTGCCTTGCACGCAGCCAACATGGCCGACCCCAGTTCGATTCCTCCGCCCCTCTCGGAGAGCCCGGCAAGCTACCGAGAGTATCTCGCCCGCACAGCAGAGCCTGGCAAGCCACCCGTGATGTATTCAATATGCCAAACACAGTAACAACAAAGTCTCCAATGGAGACGTTACTGGGCCTGCTCGAGCAAATCAACAAACAACGGGAGGGCCTTTATTATAGTTATGCACATAAATGTCATTTTACTTTAGATTTGTATAGTTAAAGGGTCAAAAGGCATTAAATTATCATTAGGAATTTTCAATGGAAAAAATATAACCGTAAGATCTGGGTAGTAACGACCTTACAGGAGTCAATTAAAGTATGCAGATTTATGATAATAATCTGTAGCAATCCTATACACTGAAGGAATTATTGATGTCTGTTAGCTTTCTCATCCTTCTTAGGTTCTAGCACTATGCCCGAGTCTAGACATAAGCATCACACATAAGAATTCTGGGATGAAAGCTATTCCATGTTCTTGAGGATCTCACATGCAGTGAGAAAGCTACAAAAAAATGCCTCTTCTATGCTATGGTAAAGCGAACTGCAGGATGTCATAAAAGCAGATTAACAATTACCTACTCTCATCCAGAGTTGGAGAAAGCTACATGGAGAAAGTTCCATCTCATCTGAGTTTTCAGGCCTGAATTACAACAAAGAAACGGGAGAGGGCACTTTTGCAAAGACTTAGGACTCCACAAGAATAACTAATGATTGAGTATGACTATAATGAATCCCATGTCAGGAAGATGGCAGGACAAGTAGGGAACATCCTTCATTGCAAGAATTGTTTTATTGTGAACACAAAGTGGGATGGTTTACTTTTTAATGAGACTAAACCTCAAATACCTAATGTTTTGCACAGACCTGTAAGGGAGAAATAGAGAAGTATCCATAAAGAAAAGGAGACAGATGAAGGGCAGAAAGGAAATGTAATACAAAGGCCCAGTGTGTGCAGAGTATTGGCAGAGAGTATTGACTGCTTTCATGAGGGACTTCACCCACCACAGACACTGTGTCCATGTCCTCTAAAATGGGAGTACAGAAGAAAATATAAATTCGAAGAAAGAGTTGTGGAACTGTTCTTAGGAGCTAAGAAACACCAAGAGGCAAGGCTCTGTTTCCTGGGTGTGCCTGTCTTTCTGATTGCACTGTCCAGAAGCTAGTAATTTTCTGACAAAATTATACTTTCTGACTTGGTAAATAAAATTTTCTTTTTACCGGAGTGGAGGGATAAAAGCCGAAAAGAGAAGAGAATGGAGAGGCGAGGTGGAAAAGGAAGAGGAGTAAAAGGGTGGGGAGGGGAAATAAAAGGAAGGAAGGAAGAAAGGAAGGAGGGAGGGAGGGAGGGAGGGAGGCCAATGATCAGAGGGACTTTTGTAGAAGGAAACGGAAGTAATAACCACAGATAAGTAGAAAAAGAATCATTTGCAGCCTAAGAGAGTGAAAAACCTTAGGAGCAGTGCGAACCTGACTTCAAGGTAACTACAGTGGTAGTTTGAAAAATCCACAGCAAATTAAGACTAAAATTTCTAGACATGGCTGGCACTTCAAAAGGAGGTCACAGAACTCAGGCATCTCCTGCTAGCAAATCCCCATTCTCCCTGTACTTAATTCCTTTATTCACAGATGAACACAGTCAAAAAACGTTTAACTAGATAGTTTTAATTGTATTCTATGGGTTTGTTTTAATTATATTATAGAAACTAACATATTTAACTGAGTTCAAGGCACAAGAGATTAATTCACCAAGAACTTGGGCTAATTTTTACCAGTATTTTTTTAATGAGAGATTTCACATATTTTCTGAATCCTCATCAAATACTAGAAGATCTGACCAAAGGAGGCTCACCTACCCTTGACATCATCCAATACTGAGATGTAGGCTGGGATGTGTTTCTAAGGTAAAAAAAAAAAAAGGCTTGCATCTATCCCCACACAACAATGAAAAAACTGGGACTGGGAGAAACCTCTGTCTTTGGCGAATTAGGTGAAAAGTTTGTCAGCATAATCTAACACTCTTTTAAAAAATGCTCTTGTCAAATTTTCTTCAAACTGCAATTATATTTATTTGATATAGTTTTCACTTCAAATAGAAATAAATATCTTTATTGCAAACTCGATAGCACAGCGGGTAGGGCATCTGCCTTGCACGCAGCCAACATGGCCTACCCGAGTTCAATTCCTCCGCCCCTCTTGGACAGCCCGGCAAGCTACCGAGAGTATTCGATATGCCAGACACAGTAACAACAAAGTCTCCAATGGAGACGTTACTGGGCCCGCTTGAGCAAATCGATGATCAACGGGAGGGCCTTTACTTTTACTTTACTTTTTATGATGCCCAGAAGTAGACAGAGAGTAAGAAGGAAGGTGGAAGGGGGTGGGGTGGGGTGGGGGTGGCAGGAGGGATACTGGATATATTGGAGGTGGAAAATGCACACTAGTGGAAGGATGTATTCAATCATTATATGGCTGAAACTCAATCATGGAAGCTTTGTAACTATCGCATGGTGATTCAATAGGTAAAGGTAAAGGTAAAGGCCCTCCTGTTGTCCGTCGATTTGCTCGAGCGGGCCCAGTAACGTCTCCATTGGAGACTTTGTTGTTACTGTGTCTGGCATATCGAATACTCTCGGTAGCTTGCCAGGCTCTCCGAGAGGGGCGGAGGAATCGAACTCGGGTCAGCCATGTTGGATGCGTGCAAGGAAAATGCCCTACCGCTGTGCTATCGCTCCAGCCCATGGTGATTCAATATAAAAACAAAAAGGAATTTCTAAAAATAAGAATTCATGTTCTTACAAACTCTCCATTTAAATACTTCCAACACAAATAAAGTCGAGCTCCTGAGCAATGACACCTCAATGACACCTTCCACCACTGTGACTTCCTTATCTACTCCACCTGAGTCTTTAAAACTGCTGACGTTCACTGAAAAAATTTTGTAACGTTGTACCCAATTTTCAAATGACTAATAAACTGCATATTAGGCACTAACAACTTACTCTAGTTGTAAAAACTCAATGGGGGTGAAGGGGTCACACCCAGTGATGCTCAGTAGTTATTCCTGGCTCTGTGCTCAGGAATTACTCCTGGTGGTACAAGGAGGACCATTTACATATAGGACAAAAATTTACATATAGGTTCATTAGTCCTTAATCCGAGGTTCTCTAGTCAAAGGAGACTTGTAACTGTGTTGAGGTTTATGGGTTCCACCATCATGGTTATGACACATAAAACTAAGAACAGAGGCAGAGAGCGCAGAGAGAATATGCAGCGAAATATTATTAAGGAACAAAGAAATAAAAGGAGAGAAAAGAGTAAATGGACTTCGCAAAAGGAACATGGCATTCACCTGAACAATATAGGAATGAAGTGGCTGGGGAAGCACAGCACTGGTGCAGCATGAACTAACTGATTTTTTTAAAAGTGGTATTACTATTGATATTGACTAAGGTGAATCATGAAACTAGTCACGTCAATACAATTGTGTTAAACATCTTCAGACTTCAGGTGACTATAAATACTAACATCAAGTTAAAAATCTAAACATTCCCGAAGCCACTACAGATGGGAAACCAACTGCAGGAATAGCTCACCGCATTTTTGGCAGTCATTTGAAGGTTGTACAGTTTAGTGACACAGAACAGGGAATCATGTCATCACAAAAAAGATGGCTTCCATTAAAATGCACAATTCTCTGATGAAAAAAATAGGAGAGCTCAGCAAGTACAGAGTACATCTAAGAGCCACCAGCAGGGTGACAGATTTACCAAATAAATAAAAAGTGGGCACTATGGCAGAACTCACTACATGAAAATTCTTTAAGGGTTTTTTTCCCCAATAAATACAATTTATTATCTTAGGAAAAATCAATATTTACAACAATGTTAATATGATTCCATTTGATGAACAATGTTATTATATCACAACTATCACCAGAGTGCCCCAAATCCTTCCACCACTGTGACTAGGTCCTTCCTTATCTACTCCACCTGAGTCTTTAAAACTGCTGACGTTCATTGAAAAAATTTTGTAACGTTGTACCCAATTTTCAAATGACTAACAAACTGCATATTAGGCACTAACAACTTACTCTAGTTGTAAAAACTCAATGGGGGTGGAGGGGTCACACCCAGTGATGCTCAGTAGTTATTCCTGGCTCTGTGCTCAGGAATTACTCCTGGTGATGCAAGGAGGACCATAAGAGATGCCAGGAATTAAACCCAGGTCAGCCACATGCACAGTAAGCACCTTATTCATTGTACTATCAGTCCTAAAAAGCAGTTTTTAACTTTCAGAGATGTATGATCAAGAGTTTAAATAAGCTGATCAACAATATCTTTGACCGTAAGCATATGCAAAGCTTGAGAAACATAAATCTCCCAGTGTTATTAAATAAGAGACTATTGTGTCCACTTAATGGGCAAGAACCATTGTTTACTATTTTTGTATGCAGGCATTTTTCAATAGCTCACTTATGTTTCTTTTAATAGTCAACATTCCATTCAGCCAACCCAAAATTCCCTATTTTCTTCATACTGTAGAAACTGTTTTGTATTTTAGTCCAAAAAATTGCTGCATTATGCTACTAAGAGAATGCACTAAGTTCGATCCTACATTAAAACAGCTTCTGAACTCCACATTCATTTTAAGGACACGGGTCCTCCCATTTGGAACTTAATCAATTTTAAATAATACTAAATGTGATGGAAAAATACAAATTGCTGAGATTTTCCTTTATTACAACCTACTATTTCCACTCTACCAAGCTGTGTGAAACAACCTCAGACATTTCCAGGTTCTTTGTAACACATTCATTTGCCTTAAAAATGGGAGCTTCACATTGTCAAAATGGCAATACTACCGAAAGCATTGTATAAATTCAATGCAATCCCTATAAGGATACCCATGACATTCTTCAAAGAAATGGAGCAAACACTCTTGAAATTTATATGGAACAATAAGCCCCCACGAATAGCTAAAGCAATTCTTGGGAAAAAGAAAATGGGAGGAATCAACCTCCCGAACTTCAAACTGTACTACAAAGCAGTAATAATTAAAACAGCATGGTACTGGAACAAAGGCAGAACTGCAGACCAATGGAACAGGGTTGAATACACTGACATCTCTCCTCAATCATATGCTTATCTAATCTTTGATAAAGGTGCAAGTAATGTGAAGTGGAGTAAGGAAAGCCTCTTTAATAAATTGTGTTGGCATCACTGGACGGCTACATGCAAAAAAATAGGCTCAGAACTCTGCCTAACACCATGTACAAAAGTAAGATCAAAATGGATTAAAGACCTCAACATCAGACCAGAAACCATAAGGTACATTGAAGATAAAGTTGGCAAAACCCTCCATGACATTGAAGCGAATGGTATCTTCAAAGATGCCACGCCACTGGCCGAGCAAGTGAAAACAGAGATAGATAAATGGGACTATCTTAAACTAAGAAGCTTCTGCACCTCCAAAGAAACAGTGACCAAAATACAAAGACAGTCTACAGAATGGGAAAGGATATTCACCGAATACACATCTGACAAGGGGTTGATATCCAGGATATACAAAATACTGGTTAAACTCCACAAGAAGAAAACATCCAACCCCATCCAAAAATGGGGCAATGAAATGAACAGAAACTTTCTCAAAGAAGAAATCCAAATGGCAAAAAAGCACATGAGAAAATGCTCTACATCATTAATCATCAGGGAGATGCAGATCAAAACCACAATGAGATACCATCTCACACCTCAGAGACTGGCCCACATTCAAAAGAACAAAAGCAACCGATGCTGGCGTGGATGTGGCGAGAAAGGGACACTCCTTCACTGTTGGTGGGAATGTCCACTGGTTCAGCCCTTCTGGAAAACAGTATGGACGATTCTCAAAAAATTAGAAATTGAGCTCCCATTTGACCCAGCAATACCACTCCTGGGAATATATCCCAGAGAGGCAAAAATGTATAGTCGAAGTGACATCTGCACTTGTTTGTTCATTGCAGCACTCTTTACAATAGCCAGAAACTGGAAGAAACCTGAATGCCCAAGAACAGATGACTGGTTAAAGAAACTTTGGTACATCTACACAATGGAGTACTATGTAGCTGTTAGAAAAGATGAAGTCATGAACTTTACATACAAGTGGTACAATATGGAAAGTATCATGCTAAGCGAAATGAGTCAGAAAGAGAGGGATAGACATAGAAAGATTGCATTCATCTGGGGGATATAAAGTAACAAAGTATGAGATTAATACCCAAGAATAGCTGAGATCAGCACCAGGAGGATTACTCCATAATTTAGAGGCCAGCCGGGTATCCTAGAGGAAAGGGCTGTTCAGATAGAGAAGGAAGCACCAAATAAAGGATGTTTGGAGGATCCTCCCAGGAGGGGAGATGCATGTCGAAAGTAGACTATGGACTGAACATGTTTGCCACTCAATGCCTCTTTCGCAGACCACAACACCCAAAAGGAGAGAGAGAACACAGGGGATTGCCCTGCCACAGAGACAGGGGGGATGGGGGGATGGGGGTGGGAGGGATATTATCCATGGTGGTGGAAAATGGGCACTGGTGGAGGGATGGGTATCTGATCATTGTATAATTGAAACCAAAGCACAAGAAATTGTAAATCTACAACTTTAAAAAAAATAAAATAAAATAAAGGGAAAAAAAAATGGGAGCTTCTTATTTGTTTATGTTTTGGCAGCTCAGATTTAAATAACTATACAGTAACAAAACTCTGATAGAATCAGTGGTCCTAGACATGCCCTTGTTAGCTGGAATTTTATAATGTTTTACTTTTGAATACCATTTTAACCTTAGTTTAAGTATGCACTACTGGAATATTTATAGCATAGAAAACATGTTTCCTTGTCTCATTAAGCCTATTTTGTTAACATAATGTAAATTTTAAGCATTAGCGTGAAGTCATTGGAACAAACATCAGTGATTACCGAAAGAGAGTCACTGGAGCACCAACAAGCATTTTCAATCCCTGGGCTCAATGCCCAAATTCATCAAATTACTTGGGCGTATACTGAGCCTTGGACTGCTTATCCAAAAAATGGGAATAAGAATACATTTCCAATATAACTCTTCGGATGACTGAATTAGATAATTAACAACACTCAAATGCAATGTCTGCATCATTCCACTTCAAGGCTGGAGTGCTCTCAGAATCTGCTGATAGAGGAAATCTGTCTCTAAAAAGCTCTAGTCTAATACACATTTAGTTCTCAAGCTTGATTTGATTCTTATTGTCTATTTTCCTATGCTATAAAAGCTCGTGCTATCATTGGTATCATCTCATCCAATAAGGGAAAAAATGGTACACAGCATAAAATAAATGAAAAGAATATTCCTGGGCAAACAAGAAAAGAATTATCCTCTTTCACTCTTTCCCTCTACAAGCAAGAAAAGCTAATTTTTCAAATAAAGATACACTTGAACAAACTAGTAGATGAGTGTAGAAAATATCTAATTTATATCAATCAGGCCAGTAATGACTTTAGTTTTTTTGATGACTAGGAGTACTTTCAGATAATCAGTAAAACATGTTGTAATGAAAGCAAGTTCTAGACTAAACTTGGCCAAAAATTCAAATAGACATTAATAGGCAGCCAAAATACCTATTAATCATGGATTCTTAAACTCCCCTCCTGTCATCTTATTAGGTTCTCTAACCACCACTCAGCATGAAAGATTCACCATTCCAGAGGGATCAACTAACACTCTAGTCAAATTAGGAGACAAAATGTTTCTTTCCATTAAGTCATGAGAATCATGGAGCAAGGGGGTTCAGAGTGGGGCATGATTCTACAACCCTAACTATCCTACTTTCTAGACTCCTAAGTACTTTCATGCAACATGGTCTTAGTAACCTTTGTAGATGGCAGACACCCAATGAAGTCATCACATAACTGATCATGCATACAGTAGCAAGCAAATTGTGCACATACATATGCAAGGACACATATATTACCATTGAAACTGAAGGGGAAATTTTAACAATGATATTAGTTACATATTACTAATGGAAAAGAGGGAGAATGTGCAATTCTTGCTAATTCTGTTTTCCCAGTGGTAGTAGAAGGACTCAAGAAGAAAAGGGTCAGCAGTTTCACAGCCAAGAGATGTACCAATCACAGCTTTGGGTGTGCCCAAAGGCTTCCATCAAAACTAAGATTTGACTTCTGCCTCACAGAAGTCACTGAAAGGACAACAGACAGGAAACTGAACAACAGAGATCACCCTTTTTCCCTGTGGCCATTCTTCCTGCTGCTTGCCGGTTCTCTCCTCTTTCTTACAACTTGGTCTTAGGCTATGAATTTGTATAGAGTAGAAAATGGCTTCAGTATCCAGATCTAGTTAAGATATATTTTCAGTTGGATTTTGGCTTCTTCTGAATTCTAGCTACAAATACACAAATGTAAACAGATCATTATACTACATAAAAAGAGACAAGTCACTACATTACTTACGATTCAACTCAAGTAAAAATGGAGAAAGCCTCAATATTGTTTAGGAATGAACAGAAGATGGTATGGAGAGTGAAAGAGGAAGTTTTAAATGGGAGAGATACACAGGAAAGTTGGCACTGATGTATTTCATGATCTAGTGATGATTTCGGGGGCTGTGCTTTATAATAATAGTCCATT
Source organism: Sorex fumeus (assembly GCF_029834395.1). NCBI lineage: Eukaryota > Metazoa > Chordata > Mammalia > Eulipotyphla > Soricidae > Sorex > Sorex fumeus. The sequence goes on along the minus strand of NW_026606155.1, from coordinate 65,377,781 downwards.
AATCCAGTATTTACCTAAATAGGAAAGCAAGTACAGTTCCCCTACCCTAAGGCTGGGATAATCCAGAGGGACAGTGACAGCCTCAGGCATAACAGGTGTGTTTCCTTAAAGGTAGATTTCCAGAGTGTTGAGTGATTTCTTCCTGAAAAAGTGGTATTGTAGCAGATAAATTTGGAAACCTTTGCTTTAACTTTTTACTTTCAAATTTATGGATTTTCCTGTTACATTTCATAAGAAAAACAGCAACAGAAGAAGCAAAAGAAAGTTTAGGGAAACTTAGAGGACAAGTTAACCAATATGCACAGCACCAGTAACTATAGCTTTTCCTCAGGTGGAACATCAGATGTGTCTTATCTACCATGCAGTGCCTTTTCAGTAATCCTCTCAACTGCCCTGTTATGCAGAATCTTGACACCTGGTTATCCTTGGTAGCTTTCTCCAATAGCAAGTCTATGCACAATACATCCGGAAACAAGGATTCAATGAGCAGGGCAAACAGGGTATCACAGAATGACACTTACTTAATATCATTTTAATCTCATTCAGTCTTAAACATATCATTCTTACAGGTGTAACTATAGCTTTGGTTTCATAGGTATTGTCCAAGAATCTCATCAATGCTAAATGGACTAATATAAGACTGTTATGGTTCACTGGTTTACTTTAAGGAAAGGAAAACGTGACTTCTGTTGAACTTCTGTTAGAAGGAGTAGAAAAGCTACCTGTAACTAAATTGTATATGTGTCCACAGCCTTGGCTTTTTATTAATACCTTTAAAAATACAATTGGAAAACTGTGCTGTTCAATGTTAACTCATGGATTTTAACAGATGTTAAGGTAACATTTAAGTTCCAAAGAAATGTGGAAAGAAAATTCTTTTGAAAATAAAAATTAAGTTCAACATTTGTGATTATAATTTTTGGGGGGGGAAATAAATTCCTTACTGAAAAATTTGTTGAACAAGTTGCTCATTATTTGGAAGTACCTTCATAACACTCAGTGTACTGGAATCAGAAATTCACTATTATACCCATACGGTGACTCAAGTAAAAGACTCTAAGCTTAGGCATTTATTTCATTTCCCCACTAAATCATACTTATTCAAAACACACTTTGTAAAATGGAATAGTTTGTACTCCACATCATATTATTTTTTTAAAGTTGTGGATAGTTAATCCTATATTACTCCCATTTATAGTTCCCAGCTTTGAACCACAAATTCTAATTTTTGCCATGGCTAATTCTCCTTAATCTTTTCAGTCCTTCAAATAAAAAGCCTGTCCATATTTTCTGGCTCACCTGGGCAATATACTCATTAGTTCATTTATTTATTAATGAAACAAATGCCTATGCTTAGTCTTTTTCTTACGTCACCTTATGGATTTAATAGTGAATTTCTGATTCCAGTACACTGAATGATATGATACACCCATTGTATTCCTGACTCTGTGCTCAGACATCACCCCTGGTGGTGTTAAGAGGAGCTGAGTGCATACCAAGAATTAAGCCCAAGCTGGTTGACTTCAAAGCAAATGCTCTAACCACTTTACTAGCTCTCTGCCCCCACTATCCAATTTTTGATAATCTTAATTTTAAATGTGTCCTCAGAGGTACAATTGTGAATGTCCCTCTAAACCAGGCAATAATACCACAAGATTTATTCAACTTGAAAGCCTTAAATATGAACTCAACCTCTAAAGAGACAAGGTCCAAGATCTGTGCTGCTTAAACTTTAAAAGGTAAAGGTAAAGGCCCTCCCGTTGATCGTCGATTTGCTCGAGCGGGCCCAGTAACGTCTCCATTGGAGACTTTGTTGTTACTGTGTCTGGCATATCAAATACTCTCGGTAGCTTGCCGGGCTCTCTGAGAGGGGCGGAGGAATCGAACTCGGGTCGGCCATGTTGGCCGCGTGTAAGGCGAACGCCCTACCCGCTGTGCTATCGCTCCAGCTTTAATTCGTATAAATTAATTTTTGTAAAAAATACCAGCTGAGAGAGACAGACATAGAAAGACTGCATTCATCTGTAGAATATAAAGTAACAGAATGGGAGACTAGCACCCAAGAATAGTAGAGATAAGTACCAGGAGGTTTGCTCCACAGCTTGGAAGCTGGCCTCAGATGCTGGAGGAAAAGACAGTTCAGATAGAACACCAAGTAAAGTGTGGCTGGCACTTGGGATGGGAGATGCGTCCTGAAAGTAGACCATAGATCGAGCATGATGGCCAATCAATACCTCTATTGCAAACCACAACACCCAAAAGGAGAGAGAGAAAAAAGGGAATGCCCTGCCACAGAGGCAAGTTGGGGTGGGAGGGGGGATGAGGTGGAGAGTTGGGAGGGATACTGGGGTCATCGGGGGTGGAGAATAGGCACTGGTGGAGGGATGGGTACTCGACCATTGCATGACTGAAACACAAGCATAAAAGTTTGTAAGTCTGTAACTACCTCACGGTGATTCACTAATAAATTTTTTTTTTTAAAAAGTACCAGCTGAGGGGCCGGAGAGAGCACGGTGGGTAGTGCGTTTGCCTTGCACGCAGTCAACCCGGATTAGATTCCCAGCATCCCATATGAGTCCCTGAGCACCGCCAGGAGTAATCCCTGTGCATTGCCAGGTGTGACCCAAAAAAGAAACAAAAAAAAAAGGTACCAGCTGAGCTGAGTCTCATTATACATCTAAGGGAGAGAAGGAGCGTGAGGACTGGCAACGAGTTCTCAGAAAGTAATAAAACCAAGGTGGGATTTAAAGAAATTTCTCTGGCAATAACCCTAAAGTAGCAATAAGCATTATGGTAGAACCCACTTTGTGGATACAGAAACTGAGGCCTGATAAGGTGCCAGCATGGACCCTCAACAGGCTGGAACCCTTCCAGAGGGAAGTTGCAGCAGGAACAAAGATTGTGATAAAGAGGTGGTCCATCAACCTCTCCCTTTGACAACAGCCTTGCAATAGACTTAAAGCTCACCATGGGGGGAGTTTGGGAGATGACTATAAAACCAACTCTGTCAAGGCAAACAGGGTGCTTCCCCATTCTTCAGGTGTGGCCTACTTCTCTATCTGAGAAGTGAACTCTTAGTTCTATGCTCTGAAGAAGCCTATGTTGTTTCTGGAATGATTGACATACACTCTCTCTCCTTCCTCATAATTTCTAAACAAAACTTTTTCTTCATTATTTATCTCTTCCTAAAAAATATCCTGTGAGGGAAAGCAATGGATCTGGAAAGCCTGGATCAAATATAGGACTGACTTTTTTTTTTCTTGCAAAGAGCAATTACTCACTCCAACCTCAGTTCTAAGGATCCCCCAGAAATCAGTTGGCAGGAATCATTTTCCACTCCAGGCAGGACAAGGAAGAACCATGTGTAGTTTGATGACTGCCTAGTGGGGCTAGTGAGACATGAGTTCCGTTGCACATGCTCACAGCAAACCAGGCCTGGGTTCCCCAAGCACTTCCCCAGGTCACTGAAGTGAGTAAAGACAAAACGAGTAGACATCCCTCTCGAGGCTGCACCCTCTCTTCTCCCCCACTGCACATAAGCACCACACAATATATTTTTGAGCTAGGCAAAGTATTTCCAATTTTTCAACCTCTGACAAGACTAACATACATATCAATAAAAACCCTATTTTCGTATTTCATGATAGAGATGAAGCCAGGAATAGATCCTAAGCAGAATTAGTTATGACCCAAAAATCAAAATAACAAAACAAAAATAATAAAGGTGTTGAAATAGAATATGGCAGTTTATACTTAAACCATGTTACTACAATCCAACCTGGAATAAAGTCTATTTGTGTCAGAAATATTACTCTATTACTTGATCATTAACCAGCAAAAGCTCTGGGATCCCTTTCTCCTTTGTGCAATTTTCTTTATTTTTTAAAGGTTCTGTTAATTGATTTTGTTTGTTTGGGGGGCCACAGCTCACAGTCCTCAGGGCTCATATCTGATTGGGTTCAGGGGATCATGGGCAGTGCCAGGGATCAAACCTGGGCTAGTTGTATACAAGGTTTTAGTTGAATAATTAATATGATCCTAGTTGTTCGTCGATTGCCTCGAGCAGGCCCCAGTAACATCTCCTTCGTCCTAGTCCTGATTTTAAAAAGTGCCATATTCAAGGCTCTTTCAGGGTTAGGAGAAAGAGACTCATCAATGTTAACGGTATTTGGCATATTGGTACACCATGGAGAGTTTGCCAGACTCTGCCATGTGGGCACGTTACATTCGGTAGCCTGCCAGGTTGTCCAAAGTAAGAATGAGATACTAAGATGTCCAGGAGTTGGGTTTTATAGTCTCTGAGTCTTGGTTTCTGGTGGGATTACACGGCCCCAGGGGGCCAGTTGGTGGGTGTGACCCCTGTCTACTGGAAGATAAAGGATCTGAGTGGAGGATGCTCAGCCCTGATCTGAGCAGGCTTGGAGATCTCAGCCCCGGGATCCGCATGCCTTTGTTCCTCTGTCGGTACCTTCATGCATGTGGAGAGTGGTCTCAGCATGGTTGTGGCTGGTTCTGGAGGTCTTCGGCTGTTTGGAGCTCCGCTCGGGGCAGGGAGGGAAACTCAACCCGCCCCCTCCAAGGGGCCCTGGCGAGGACAGCTGTTGGAGTACAAGCAGCTTAGGTTTATCAGGTTGCACCCATCACAGTGCTCCTGAGTCACTCCCATTACTTTGTTTGTCAGTAACTACTTCTTTGTGCTCTTTTCCCCAACCAATTTGTTTTTTTTTTCCCCTTTATTTTATTTTATTTTTTTTAAAGTTGTAGATTTACAATTTTTTGTGCTTTGGTTTCAATTATACAATGATCAGATACCCATCCCTCCACCAGTGCCCATTTTCCACCACCATGGATAATATCCCTCCCACCCCATCCCCCCATCCCCCCTGTCTCTGTGGCAGGGCAATCCCCTGTGTTCTCTCTCTCCTTTTCCCCAACCAATTTGTAAGGTCTCATCCTCCTAGGACACTGAACTTGTACTGTAAGTTAATATTGCCTTTCTCCTCTCCTTATGTCTTTTGAATAGTTTAATACAGTGGCCTTTTTGTATAGATACAGGAAGAAAATTAATATTAAGCTCTATATCTTAGGAGTTAATTGGCTTTGAATATTATTCACTCCTGAGCATCTGCTTTCTCAACTTAAGCCTCAGTTGCCCTCACTTCCTAGAACCCCAAGGGCAGGGTCCCGATGAGGGACTGGATGGAACCAGGGCAAGCTGGTAAGTTATGTGCTACCCTGGCATCACGATGGGCCAGGCCAAGGTGCCACGATTCTTAACTACAGGTTAAGAGTTTGATCATAGACAAATGCTGTCATGATCCAAAAGTAACGATGAGACTAGGACCCTGCTGCTAGGAATAGGAAAGATATCTGGCCTGAGCACTGCAGTCTGAGATTGAGATGGCCCTAGGAGAGCAATTCTATAAGCTCCAAGTATTTCTTACTGTGTCCATACAAAATGATTAATATTATATATGCTTATATGTTGGTTGGACAAGGAGAGGAGAAACAAGTCCTAGAAGCAGTTTTCCTGTGTGTCCTGACTAGCTTGGATGAGACTGAACTTCCTCCCCTTCAGACTGCCTTCAGTAAATGATTTCAGTATATTGAGACAGTTTCCCTTATCTCACAGGAACCTAGCTGGCCTTAGGTCTGCAGATCCCAAGTGCTAAGCCAGACCTGATCTTTGGGATATAGATGCCTGGCTCTAGGCAGGCTGATCTTGGAGATGTAGATTCCAAGCTCTAGCAGACTGGTCTTTGTTGTGCTAATCCAAGTGCTTGTAGCTTGTAAAAGGTGAGGCCAAGATTACTGCCTGCAGATGTAAAGAAACAATGTTTGCTTTGCCTCAAAGTTCTTTCTGTAACTCCTTTTGATGACATCACTATATTGCATTCCTTAGAGGTACTATGATCTATATAAGGGAGATTTCAGGGCTCTCTGGTTCAGAGAACCTGGGAAGATGGGGCTGAGGACAGAAGCTGAGAGAACAAAGGTGCACGTGCTTGAGAGATCCTGGGGCCTCCATGACATACATCTCTTCCATGTAATAAACTGCTACTAAGACCAACCAGCCTGGCCCTTATTTCCTTCCTCCTCCTGACCATCACCGTCAATCTCCCTGGAGTGGGGAAATGGCCTGAGACTACCGAACACAGGCGGCGGGAGAGATAGACCACCGGCCTTTTTATTTTTTGTGTATTTACACAGACAGCCAGGCACGGGGGCAGGAGACTTGTACATAATAAATATCTACATGTTATATTTATTTTTCTCAATTTACTGCTGGTGGCAATGCCAACTGGGCCAGCATTATAGAAAGCAATATGAACACTCCCCTCAAAACTAGAGATTGAGCTATCATATGACTTAGCAATTTCACTTCTTGGCATCTATCTGAAGCATCTACCCAATGATATACTCAGTAAAGACATCAACACCACTATGTTCACTGCAGTACATCTTCAGTAGCCAAAATCTTGAAACAACCAAGACTAGTTAAAGAAGCTATGGTACATATGCACAATGGAATATTACTAGGCTTTAGTGAAAGATGAAATCGTGCAATTTTCTGCTATATGGACATTTCTGAACTGTATCATTCTGAGTAACGTTAGTCAGAAGAAGAGAGACAGACAAAGAATGATCTCTCTCCTATGTGGAATATAAACAGTATAAAAATCCTATCATAAAAAATATAAAAAACTGGTCTTCAATAGGAAGATTACAGGAAGTGAGTAAGAGGATGGGGGGGTTAGGATAGAAGGAGACTGAGGCAATGATGGGGGAAGTAGTTACTCTGGGGGAGTGAGTGGTGCTGTACTGTGTTACACATAAAAGCCTATCATCAACAGTACTACAAACCACGGTATAGAGAATTAAACAAGTTTTCAACTTAAACAATGTAGTTTTATTCTTCCAACAAAGGGAATTAACTGTCTTATACTGCCATAAATGATTTTACTATAGAGGTAAGAATATTGATTATAAAGTTGAAAGTAGTAATTTGCCTTGTTATCTATTTGCATCTACTCTTAGGACACTAATTTCTGCTCTACCACGTCCTCCCATTACTAACCATCTTACTATGCAAAGTATGTGCAAAACTGACAAATAGTACAATTTGCTCTTATACAACCACTGGTATCTTTTCAGAACAGGGTGGGTCCAGGAATGACATCCTACAGAATTCTGACAGAAACCTCCCACAGGGAAACATGCTGACCCATTAGGCAATAGTCACTGAAGGGTTCATTTCACCACTATGAACTTAGCTAATAATTTCTGTGAAAATCACACTGTTCAATCTACACTATATGACAAGAAAAAGAAATTTTGAATAAACAAGTCTCATAATATATACAAAATTCCCTGCAGATCGAATCAAATATCTGAAAAAGGATGTCAAGTTTTTAAAAATAAAATGAAGCATATTAAAATGTTTAGTTGGGCAAAAACTGATTCCAATCTGGCAATACCAAAGCAGAAATTGTAAGGAATTCTCTACCAACAGATGTTATGGACAAAACTTTTATAGAAAAGATGTTAAAGCAAAGCAGAAGAAAATAATTTGGCTGTTCCTTAAGTCATTATCTTATGCAGGAAAGCCCATTTAGATATCTGTAATTGGTTGTCCTTAAGTTTTGAATTTTTAACCTTGACAATGTTTATAGGCTTGGATTTAAGTTTGTTCATGTAGGTATTAGTATCCACTAAGGCCTCAAAGCACTGCTGTGTAACAGTGTTCTTGCTTAATTAATTTAACCAAAGTTAGGTTTTTGAATTCTGAAAGCTGCTATATCTCATATTAATCGTGACTATTATTCTAAGTGCTCCCACAACATCATCTGTTTTGAATCTTTGCTAATGTTTAAAATTAAATTTACTCATGGATAATTCATAAATTTTTTCATTACCTTTCTGGAAAATTACCTTTAACCTCTAAAAACTCTGGTTCTCTATAAAGATGACTAGTAATGTTACTACGAACATGGTAAATCTGGACCTACCTAAGCTTTCTCACTATTTCACAACACTTAATAAATTAAATTCTTGCTAGTCAATTCCATTATACCTTCTGAACAAAAGTTTGAAAACTGTTCCTTTCATTAAAAAAGGGAGGGGGGCAATAAAAGCATTTGTTGAAAAAAGCTTTGATTTCTCTGCATCATCTCCATCATCTTTCTCTTTGTCATCTTTGTTATCTCTGTCATCTGTTTTGTTATAAATAACATACAGGCGCTTAAACATTAGACTACATCTTCAAAGGTCTTCTTATTCTGACATTGGTTTTAAATGCCTTCCTACTTCTTTATATATTTTAAACCAGTGATTTCAAAGTTTTTACTCCTATGGAGAGCCACCAATCTTCAAATTGTTCTATGCTTTTAATCTTCTGAAACCAGTTTTAAAAGATTCCCCCTTCCCTGTATTTTAACCACTCTTGGTTACATACTTCTAAAGACCAGTAAGGCACTATCATGAACTTGAGAAAGGAAGACACTTGTAATCCCTGAATTGAACATTTCCTTTTGCCACCCTCCCACATCTCAAAAGTCTAAACCTGGGCCAAATGTTAGCCGATAAGAAACTAAAGTCATTACAGTAACTGGTACAAATACCAGGAAATAACTGAAGCACCAACAGATAAGAGTTGTGGGGGGAAAAAGACAGAACTACAGATCATAAGAGTCACACATATCACCAAGAAAGATCACCAAAGAATCAAGCTCAGGAGTCACAACCAGAGCTAAAACTCTATATAGAATGTTCAGTCTCCTTTTTTACCTGAGGAATAATACAGGTAAAATGTTCTTCATGACTTTACATAAAAGTTCTCAAAAGAAGAGTTCACAATAGCATTTTCCTTTATGTGGAAAAATCAGCAATTTACTTCTCAACCCCAACTCATCTGTGTATTAAGAAAATTAAACTACATTCTATGTCTACTTACATAAACCCAAATAAAAAGGAAACTAGTGCTAGAGACTGTAACAAAAAGGGAAAAAAATAGAGTAAGGCACACACAATGATATTTTGTGGGCCTTGTGCTCAATATTTATTTTGGCTGTGATCTAGGGACTATATATGGAGCCAAAGACAGAGTGAGGCCAAGTGCATACAAGGCAAGTACTTCTTTCCTTGAAGTATTTTCTGTCCCTATTAATTTGAGCATGTGTATAAACAAATATTCATTATAATACACCATTAAACATGGTATGTACATTATATAAAACTATGTGCAATGTTTTCATACATGGGCTGGAGTGCTAGCACAGCGGGTAGGGCGTTTGCCTTGCACACAGCCAACATGGCCAACCTGAGTTCGATTCTTCCACCCCTCTCGGAAAGCCCGGCAAGCTACCAAGAGTATCTCGCCCACACGGCAAAGCCTGGCAAGCTAGCCATGGTGTATTCCATATGCCAAACACAGTAACAACAAAGTCTCACAATTGAGACGTTACTGGGCCCCTTTGAGAAAATCGATGAACAACGGGCGGACAGTGACAGTGACAGTTGTCATACATGGGATGGAGTGATAGCACAGGGGTAGGGCGTTTGCCTTGCACGCAGCCAACATGGCCGACCCGAGTTCGATTCCTCAGCCCCTCTTAGAGAGCCTGGAAAGCTACCGAGAGTATCTTGCCCGCATGCCAAAGCCTGGCAAGCTACCCATGATGTATTCGATACGTCAACTACAGTAACAACAAAGTCTCACAATGGAGACGTTACTGGGCCCCTTTGAGAAAATCGATGAGCAATGGGAGAAGAGTGACAGTTACAGTGTTGTCATACATTATCCATTAAATTACACATTACACATTACATATTATAGATCATGTAGCATACATTATACCTGAACTACATTTCATATGTATTCATGTGTACGAATTCAACATAAGCCTATCAAATTAACCACAGAACCTGGCAATTATTCACATATAACTAATTCATGCTATGTGCTTGATGAAAAAAGCTATTATTCACTAGAGCCCCAACACACTATACCTCAAACTTAGGCTAGAAAGACATAAACTAATATACATCCATAATAAGAGTAAAGAAAGGTTTACACTTATGTTCCTTGAAAATAAATCAGAGAAAACATCAGCTAAGCTACAGTATTTTAAGGATACTTCTCAGAAAATAGCCTTTAAAGCATATTATTTAATTGTGGGAGAAAAAACTACAAAAACCAAACAACTTCTCTATTTTTTACTGGAAGTGAGATTAGACATTAAGAGAACAAAGACCAGCCAATAGTGTACCTGTGCTGGAAAGATGACATACAGCTAATCAGAAAGAACGAGCACTGTGGAAGGATGTGACAGATCAATATAATAATGAGTCAAAAATGGTGTTAGAACTTGAATTTAAGACTCATTTTTGCTTCATTATTAAATCATACCTCTGAAAATGTCTAGGTGATTATGTTGCAATAGTAATTAAGTGAGAAGAAATAGAAGCAAGCAGAAGAGGTGGAAATAGGCGTTACCATTTCTAAATATTTGACTTCTACCATAAATATTAACATTTATTGAAAGTCAGTACTCTCCTTACTGCATCACATGCAAGAGTTATTATTCCCCTGCATGAATAAGAAAACTGAAGCGCAGCGTGGTTAGGTGTCTTGTAGTTATTCACAGAGCAATTGGGTGGTAGATTTGAAACAAAGCCTGCCCACCTTATAGTGCATTTTCTCATGTCATATAACTCAAGTACTGAAGAGCTCCTCAGCCCATGAGTTACTCTCTTTAGTAAATGACAAGGAAATTGTGTTTTGAGGAGAAAGTTACACAAACGAATGTGAAAAATCTAATAGGATTTCAAATGCATCATGTCTAATTCTAAAATTAGAATTAGAATTATTATTAGATTAGATTATTATTACAATTAGAACTATTGTCTTCACAACACTTAGAAGACACTAAGAAGACTTGGTTGGCTTCTTTCACAGGAGAGAAGCTTGAGAGTAGTTATGTTGTAGGGAGATATTTATGAAAGCTAAACAGCTGAAGGCTGGAAGGAATTAACATTTAAAAAGATTTCTTAGGTCTCATGCCTAAAGACCTGGGGAACCGGTGTGGCATAAATCATTCTGAAACATAAAATGATAAGATTTGACAAAAGTTTGTATTGAGAAGAATTTTCATTATTTAGGGCTCATAGTTGAAAGCAACAGGAAGACACTTTTTTTTTCTAATTTACAAAGAACCTGAATTTAAAGAGATGAAAGTGCCTTGAAGAATCCTGACAATCCAGAGATCCAGAAGGTAACTAATTCATGACATGATTCATTACAAGGCAGAGATCCCTCTGCAAATCACAGACAGGCAGTTACAGCTTCAACATTCCCAAGTTATGCACTACTGGACATGGTCATCAGTTCAGCCACAAGAACTATTTCTAGAAATTGGATGGAAGTCCTCAGTGTACTAGTTCAGCTGCAGCCACCAAATGCCAGAAGAGTCAGTGGGGCTCCAGGAGCACAGGTCTCACTTCTCTCAGGCTATGCTGAGTTCCAAACACTGGGAAGGAAGGCTGGGTTCCACAGATGGCTAAGGGTTTGCTTCAAGACAGTGTCCCCCATATATAGGATGATCTTAAATATTGATCAAGTGTTCACCACAAGTTACCACAGAGGCATATAAGTTCACCTTGTGCAAGAGAAATTCTAGTTTATAAGAATACCTCAGTAACATAACCAATGAACATATAAGTAAAGTACTCGATGGGAATAAAGAGCCAAAAGCATACTATTCCTAAAATATATAATATGTATATATACATGTATATATATATATATATATCAGTTCTATTTAGTCACCATAATTTACAATATTGCTAATAATAGTTTGGGCACACAATGTTCCAATTCATACCCACTATGAGTTTAATATCTCTCCACCCATACTTTAAATGAGACAACTATATCACAGCTGAGAATTCTTGTTAAATGCATTGTGAAAATACAAGTCACTCTGTTGCCACTTTTAAAATGTGGGCATTTTATGGACTCCCTTGATTTATCATTTTCTTCTAGCAAAACAATATAAATAAACTGTTCATCCAGAAATTTTCTTATATATTCATTTTTCCGCAAGTTACCGAGAGTATCTCGCCTGCACGGCAGAGCCTGGCAAGCTCCCTGTGACGTATTCGATATGACAAACACAGTAACAACAAAGTCTCCAATGGAGACGTTACTGGGCCTGCTTGAGCAAATTGATGATCAACGGGAGGGCCTTTACCTTTACCTTTCATTTTTCCCTAATTATCTTTATATATCTAAAAAATGGGTGTTTTCCTAATACAGGGAATCTTGAACTTAAATTCAGCTGAAGACAAATCCTACTTCTTTGAGAAGATTCTAGACAAAGAAGAGATGCTATCAGTAGATACTATTTTCCACTTGACACTCCTTTGCATCTGATAATTTTTTATGTGTCTCCAGGTATATAAGCATTTAAAACAGGAACGTATATGCATATAAAACAGTTTAAATTACTTACTAATAATGATCCAGAAATATATTCTAAAACTAATCTTATAATATATTATAATATATTACGAGAATAGGTTCTAATATACCAGTGAACATTTCTGAATGTTATCATTGTTTTCTGTGTATTATTCAAGTATCCTGCTTTCAAAAGTACTTGAACTAACAAGCTGTGGTCAGATTCACAAATGTACTTTAAGTAATTTGCTTGCTCACAAAGCCTTTTTTAATTCCATTATTTCTTCTGATTCTAAGTACTACTACCACCACCAACAAAAATGTTCTGAAACAAAAGCACACAGTATTATTATAGGTAAGGAAAGCAATTATTAACTATAAACCTTATGCTGAATAATTTTAGCATTACATTATGATTTATTATATTTGGTTGGGAAATATTCACTATTTCAGTAGGAGGGATTAACTAGTTAGAAACCTGAAATGGTCTAAGTATATTGCATTTAGACACAAAAAAGTCATATTTGCTAATGAAGTATGCAGAGACAAGTGAGCAATATATGACAAAATGATGCACATTATAGATACCATCTAATTCTTATTTGTCATCATGCCAGTAGTAATATAACAGAAGAGCCATAATTAATAGCATGATAGTCATATAACTATGTATTTTTAATTTTTTAAAGAAAGAGCCAACCATGCTTACTGACAAATGCATTCCTCAACCGACTGCAATAATCCCTAGAATTAGCAAAACCAGTACCAGATGACCTTTTCAAAAATCTGAGTTGACTTGTCTAAAAATGTTTTAGTTTACCAAAAACTCTTTGCTTGTTTTTTTTTTTTAATTTTTATTAGTGAAACACCATGAGGTACAGTTGTAGACTCACAAATTTTTGTGCTTGGGTTTCAATTACACAATGATCAAATACCCATCCCTCCACCAGTGCCCATTTTCCACCACCATGGGTCCCAGTATCTCTCCCATCCCCCATCCCCCCATTCCACCCTGCCTCTGTGGCAGGGCATTCCCTTTTGTCCTCTCTCTCCTTTTGGGTGTTGTGGTTTGCAAAAGAAGCACTGAGTGGCAATCATGTTTGGTCTATAGTCTACTTTCAGCATGCTTCTCCCATCCTGGGAGGATCCTCCCAACATCCTTTATTTGGTGCTCCCTTCTCTATCTGAGCTGCCTTTTCCCCTAACATGTGTGGTTGGCCTCCAAGCCATGGAATAAACCTCCTGGTACTGATCTTGGCCACTCTTGGGTGTTAGTCTCCTATTTTGTTACTTTATGTTCCCCAGATGAATGCAATCTTTCTATGTCTATCTCTCTCTGACTCATTTTACTTTGCTTTTTTTAAATCACCTTGTCATATTCTTAGTTTTTTTCATTGTTTTAAATTAAAATATCTTGAGTCGAGAACAATAGTTCAGTAAGTAAGGCAGCTTACCTTCTATGCAGCCAGCCCAGGTTTGATCCCAAAATCCCTGCTAGCACCACCAGGAGTGAATCCTGAGAGCAGCGCCAGGAGTAACCTCCAAACAGTGCTGTGTGTGGTCCAAAAATCTAACAAAAGAACCAACTAAACTTATTTCTAGACTGAACATCCTTATAAAGAACTGAGAATCACTGTATCACAGTACTATTACTTAGTTCACAATGCTTCTGTTATGATTTTATTAATTCACTTATTAAAACAGTTTTAAGTTTCCAGAATGTACTAAGGACTGTTAAAAAGATATCACATTTCATGGTTTAGAGGACATCTAGACAATAATGAACTAATTATGCAATCTATAATATTACTTTAATAGCTGGAAGTGTTATAGAGATAGCCAAGATGTTATAAGAAGATTGAAAATAATGGTCTGAACTTATTTGAGGAATACAAGAAGGAGAAAAGATTTAAAGAGAAGTCATCTTTAAGGATTATTGTGAAAATTAAGTATTTCACAAGCTTTCAAGTTGGAGTTCTACACACAGCAGGTACTCAATAAAGCAAAAATAATGTTAAATCTTCTGGAACTAAAAAGCAGTCAGATCATTCCTGGTCTTCCAGACAGGCATGTTAGGAATATATTAAGAGGAGAATCAAACTATGTGAAGAGCAAGTATCCACTGTTTCAGAAGTAAACAGACTAAGAGATCATATTCTGTTGCTAAGTCATTATCATTACTTTATCATAGAATCTGCTCACGAGTGACTAAACAGTGGTGGCCATACATTTCTGAGTCTCCTATTGCAAAAGCACTATCTGAAATAAAAATAGGAGTTACCACGTGACCTGCTCAGAGACAAGGTCTAAGAGGTACAAAGGCAGCTTCAGTCATAATTAGGTTCTCACTGCCACAGTTTGCATAAAGTCATTGACAAACTTAGCACCTTTCCCCTGTTTAATTCTGCCCTGCCATATGACTCTACATTTCTCAGTCTAAGCTCCTCTCTGGGCCAGTTTAGTGAACCCCAGCCTCAACACTCACTACAGAATCCATGATCTACTACTACATTCATTCAAAAATGTGGACAACCAGATGAGCAAACCAAGGTAAACAAAATAGGGTGATATACATATTGATAAATACACACATGCTAATACATAGAATAAATAAAAAAATATACAATGTACATACTGATTCTTAGGGCTGGAGCGATAGCACAGCGGGTAGGGCGTTCGCCTTACACGCAGCCAACATGGCCGACCCGAGTTCGATTCCTCCGCCCCTCTCGGAGAGCCCGGCAAGCTACCGAGAGTACTCGATATGCCAGACACAGTAACAATACTGATTCTTAAATCTTCACAAAATTATCTTATTAAAAGAGAAACTATTGTCTAGTTACTACAGAACTAAGCTCCTGCTAATTTTTCTCTACTTTAACATTTTAACATTTTGTTTTAGCAAACATTGTGAGATGATCATTCCTAAGCAAACAGTAGATACTGTAGCACCGGAGCACTGTCCTACCATTGTTCATCGATTTGCTCAAGCAGGTACCAGTAATATTTCACAACAAACTGTGAGACTTGTTACTGTTTTTGGCATATTGAATACAACACAGGTAGCTTGCCAGGCTTCGCCATGCCAGTGGGATACTCTTAGTAGCTTGCCAGGTTCTCCGAGAGGGGTGGAGAAAAAACAGCAGATAATTTCATATAAATATACATATATATACGTAAAACTTTATTTGGGCATAGGGTGGTTACATCTGGCAGTGCTCAGAGATACATACTCAGAGATCACACTTGGTGGTACTCAGGAGATTGTATGTGATGCCACAAACCAAATCAGGGTTGGCCCCTGTACTATTTCTCTGGCCACACTTTGTTTCATTTTAAACTATGGCATAATTAAACATCAATGATAAAATATGCTTTAAAATCAACTCAGTAAGTTTTAAAATATGAATGACACTGGCGCACTATCAAAATCAAGATAATAAATTGTTCTTCTTAAAGAAATCTTGGACAGAATATTTGTATCCCTTCCAAAAATCCATATGCTGAAGCCCTAATCTATACAGTGATGACTAGAAAAGGAACTTCTGGGGGGCAAATAGGGTATTGACTTACGCTGATTTTCTCCACAGTGAGGTAAATGAACTAGTAAAATAATTGAGAGAAATTATCTCTTCTCACCATGTGCAGATACTACAAGAAGGTACTCTCCACAAATTACAAAGAGAATTCTCATCAAACAAAATGACCATACCTAACTACACTGGCACCAAGATCTCATACTTCAAAAACTCAAAGAAGCAAATTTCTGTAATTTAATCTATTCATTCTAAAGTATTAAGTTACAGCAATACAAAAAGATTCAGGAAGAAATATAATATCTTCTCTTATGCTACTTGGTTATCACCTTGGAGACTCCTCCATGCAATAGCCTATAATTCAAGGCCAACGATGATGATTTCTCATGAACTATAGATTACATTTTTCCAGAATTTTTTGTAAGTGAAGTCAGACATTATGTGTTCTGTTTATAGCATTTTTCATTGAGTGTAATTATTGTGAGATTCATCCACATTGCATATTAACAAACCATTCCTTTTTATTGCCAAGTTCCATTATACTGGATTACCCTAACTAACTTTTTGTTAAAAAAACATTTGGGTTGTTCTTCAATTTGATGATACTGTAAAAAGCTGTTATGGTATTTCTATTCCTAAAAGTTGTATTTTTTTGTATGGACATGGCACACCAATTCAGAGTATAATCTTGAGTAAATACCCAGGAGTTGAATAGTTGTAACACATAACAGGAATATCTTTAATTTTTAAGAAGCTGCCAAACTGTTTTCCAGAGAGGTTGAAACATTTTATATTTACATCAGCAGTATATGAGTTCCAGTTTCTTGATATCCTCACCAACAGTAGATATGGAAAATCATTTTAATTCTTGCAATTGTAATGATTCCTCTTATTTCCATCAAAAAGGCACACAATTTCCCTGTCAAGGCCCAAGACAGTGAAGTTCAGTCTACATTTTTCCAATGAAAAACATTACAAAAAGTTCCTTCAAAGTACATATTTGTTCAACATAAAAATAAGAAAAATCTAAATGTCAAAATTCTTATGCCTGTTGACAATATAATTGAATGTTCATACTACAGATTTAAGTCACAGTAAAATTGGCAAACAAATGAATTTTAATTTCAAGCAAAAACAAGAACATTAAATAGCATTTAAGACATCCATGAGGTATAAATTTATACTATAATTCTGTTAAGTTAAACAGGATAAAATAATTTCTGTCATTATGATATTTAATAATATTAAAAATGTTTCACACATAAATTTAATTTCAATGTTATTATAAGTGATTCCTTTGTAGAAACAAATTTTAACTGACACTTAGCACAAAATGAACTTGTGAAATTTCAAACGGAATGATAAAACTGGGGTGGGGGAGGCAGTACAGCAGGTTGGGCACTTGCCCTGTAAGCAGCTAACCCAGATTTAATCCCCAACATTCCATATTGCCCCCAAAACCTCGACAAAAAAGATCCCTGAGTGGAGAACCAGATGTAAGACAGGTATTGCCAATCAATCAATCAAGAATAAGAAGAAAGGAAGAATAAAGGAAAAAGAAAATTTGATGACCACTACGGTAAGTCAAAGAACCTTTGAAAATAATTCTGTCATCTCAGTGACAGTAGCAGCCAGCAAATTACTATAATGATCATAAGTGCCAGAGGATGACATGTTGATTAACTTAAGAAAAAGAAAAGATTTACTATCAATATGGGAACTTGTTAACAACTCCCAAATACCTGAACGCAGCTATACTTATGTAGACAGCACTGACATAATGGGAAGGAAACAGGAAAAATAATTCAGATTCACTTTGCAAGGCTTAGTAATATAACCAATGTTTAAGTGCTTCAATTTGCCAATATGAAGCATTGCTTTAAAAAGCCAAATATTCTTTCTAATGCTCACTGAATCAAAAGTGATCTAATCTCAAAATAAAATGTACTCAAGAACTTACGAGTAAAATGGCAATATAGAGATAACTACAACTCATATTTTTTAAAGACTTCACACTTACATACTGAAAGTGACAATCTAAAGATTATTAGTGCTGCCAGAAGAAAGTTCTTGTGGTTAAAATAAAAGCAAAACATTCATAAATATACAAGGATAACAAAAGACTACATTTTGCTTGTAGGAGCATTGTAATTTTATTTAAATGGTATGTGCTCCTGCAAACTATAAAATATAATTGTTCTGTAAAAGATATGCAATTCTATATCTTGTATATAGTACTCTTCTATAAAACGTTAGCAAAAATAAAATGTCCGGAGGCAAAATAAAAGCAGCAAACTATTTGAATATCATCCAAACTATAATAATCACGGAAATATTTCATGAGTTCACTTACCCCCTTTTCAAATAAATCTGAGATACACTCTTCTTGGAGAAAACAAAAGCTACTATTAAGAATTGATTTGTTCTAAGATACTGTGTACCCAAATATCATTTCTGGAAATAATATCATCACTGTATCTTTTCAATATGTCCTCTCTGTGAAATTGGGATAATGGGACTGTGTTTGCAAATTTTAGTTTCTTACACATTTAAGCAGCAATATTCATACAATAATCTTATGCCAGAAGAGTGTTATTCTGATTCAAATAGGAAGAAATGAGCATGAGTTTGGGCAATTTTTTTTTTTTAGAGAGAGGTAGCTGTTATTTTGCTGTTATTTCTTAAGCATTCAAAATAGAGACTGATTTCCAGAGCTTTTCTATGTAAATCTATTGAAGGAACGAATTTTAAGTCAACCATAGCTGCTGTCCAACCACATAAAATGAGATTTAAAATTCAATTCTATTTATCAAAAGAAAATGTTTTACATGTATATGTGTGTTTTGCACTAATGGGAAAGCTAACCAAAATGAAATAATTAGAGGATAATAATTAGAGAATATTTCTTTCTCAACTCAGAAATTCATTGCCTATAGTCTAAATTTGCTAACATCAAATGTTCCTTCCAGGGGGCGGGAGAGATAGTACAGTGGCTAGGGTGCTTGACTTGCATGTGGCTGACCCGGTTCAATTCCAGTCATCTCACATGTCCCCCCTAGCACAGCAGGAATGATTCCTTAGTTCAAAGACAAGAGTTACCTCTGAGCATTACATCACTGGGTATGGCCCACAAATAAACAAATAAAATCTTCCTTCCACCACAGATTTTTTTAAGCAAACATTTTAAATCAAGCACATTAGCAATCTGAAAATTTCTACTGGCACGCACTGCCATAAAATGTTAATGTATTAAATAGCTGGGGTTTAAAATTAACTTATAATTTAAAGTAATGTGCTTGTTTTCTAAAAACGTGTTTCATAATTTCAAAGAATGACTATTTTAAAGCTTTAATTTTAGTTATATTTAAAAGGAACAGGGTTATGTTATGTATTCAAGTATACTTATAAGTACTCTAATGAATAGTATAAATTATAGTATTATTTATATTTAAAATTGTTGATATGTAATAATAGTTATAACAAAAATTTTATATTAGTGAAGTTAAAAAAGGCTTAGAGATAATCCTTTATGTATGGACTAAAGATATATTTCTTTCATTTCCCTTCAACATAGAAACTCAAAAAATATTATCATTGTATAAAGAAAAGTACAGACATTTCAAGCATAGTTTTCCTCAGCATACACTACATGTTCATAATTTAAAATTTCAATGTACTCTTTCCATCTTTGTTTCTCTCACTGGAATTAATTTGTCTTATTTAATTAATTAAGTTTCAGAAATAGAAGACAGCTAGTAGAATCAGAGGTATGAAATAAGTTGTAACCCTCTCAATAAACTGGTAACATCTTACAATTTATAATATTATCAGTTATGTGTAAATTCACACATGCCTCTAAAGTTCATCTAAAATATTTATATTTAGGTATAATTATATAATAATTTATATTTTATAAATAATATTAAATTTTGGTTACAAAATAATTTAATAGGTGGGGAGTCGGAGTAATAGTAGTGAGAAGGGCATTTGCCTTTCACATAGATGACCCAAAACTGATCCTCTGCATCCAATATGGTCTGCAGGAGTAATGAGTGCAGGAACTAGGAGTAACCCTGAGTTTTACTGAGTGTGGCTTTAAAACAAAACAAAACAAAAATTTAGAGAATAGGCACTTTAAAAATGTTTAGATTTCTCTAATATGATTGAGATAAAAATTTTTTCAACATTGGTCCTTGTATTTTGAGAAAAAAAATTTTGGACATCCATTCTTTTAATAATACCCTTACTTTTTCATCAATTCAAATGACATCAATATAAATTTCATAGTTACTGAATGCATTAGTAATCATTTACTGAGTTTCCAAATTCAGTGAAAGCTAGAAAATTTCACCCAGCTCATTTTTAATTTTTCTTGTGAATGTTTTTCTATTTTATATATTTGAAATACAATACATACTAATTTATGTACATTCAGTCACTAATCTTAAATCTATTTTATATATTAAATGTATCCCTATAATTTGAATCACATGAAGTATTGGGGAGATTTATTTACTTCTGTATTCTTATTTCAGCTTTATGAATTGTGCTTTTAAAAATACTGATGTTCTCAATATAGCATCTTTTGTTTGGGATGGGGGAAACTCCTAAACAATGCTCAGGAGAATCAAAGGGTCATTAAAAGTGATAATTCATCAACTGAGCTAGGTTGTTTAATGCTGGAGACTGAGGATGTGGTGCTAGCTGTGTCCTGTGGGGCCAGGAACTGCCAAGGACACCATTTGTTTATTGAACCAAGTGGTGCCAGGACTCAAATTTGGTCTAGTGCATACAAACATTGTGCCCCTGAACAATGATCTAGCTCCTGACCCTGTCATTCAGTGTTATATAATAAAGGTAAAGGTAAAGGCCCTCCCGTTGATCGTCGATTTGCTCGAGCGGGCCCAGTAACGTCTCCATTGGAGACTTTGTTGTTACTGTGTCTGGCATATCGAATACTCTCGGTAGCTTGCCGGGCTCTCCGAGAGGGGCGGAGGAATCGAACTCGGGTCGGCCATGTTGGCCGCTTGTAAGGCGAACGCCCTACCCGCTGTGCTATTGCAATTTTTTTTAATGTTTATCATTTATGATCTTATACACTGTTTTTTCTACCTAGTTTGATGTGCAAAATTAAAATTTCTGGATAAAGCATCAGAAATTCTTCTAAAGACTGACATAGCAAACCTGAATGTCTGGGAGAATGTTCTGGTATAATGACATTAATTTGGCAGTCACCAGTCCATAAATAATACTTAATGTTATGAGACTGAATGAAGACACCTAACAGCATATAGAGAAGAGAGAAGAAAAAAAAATCTGATCCCCTGCGTATTCCAACATAAAGAGGCTGAAGAAAGGAGGAAGGATCTTGAGCATCTAGAAACCATATGTGGTGCCCAGGTAAAAGCCCACTTGGCCACTTTTAAGGCAAAAACCCTCCCCACTGAACTATCCCTCCAGCCTATCAACTAGCTTCTAAAATAGAGTATGAAAGAACTAGCTTAAGGGATTTATCTCAAGACTCAGGATTGTACTGTTGTTCAGGATTAAAACATGTAAATATTATTGATTCTGCTCTACTCACACATTTATACTAACCTGTCACTAAATAACATTTTCTCAGATTATGTAAAATTTTAATGGAAGAAGTCACTCTGCACCTACTATAAAGAATATGTCATTCAAACTATATTTGGAAGTCATAGTTACTTGTTTCAATCCATTAAGCTCGGGAAATTCCAAAATACATGCACCACTTTGCAAAGATAAAAGTGACTGGGAAAGCAGTCATTCTTTTTAGCATTCTGGTTCTTCCACCCCAAGAAGCCCATCTAGCATGACCTAGGCTTGGAGATCATAAAGAATAGATTACAACTGCCTTATTAGTTATTGAGCACATCTCTGACAAAACACACACAATTCTGAGGTAATCACAGGTTAATACCAAAATCCAGAGACAAAAATAAACTTCACACAAAAATTTAAACTGAATCTAGCCAATACATAACAATAATAGATATGCTTCATTAAGTACAAGGATAACTAAAGAACAAAGTATCATCCAAATTTCACAATATGTTCATTGTTCAGGCATTTGAGAAACTATTATGAAGATGTATGCACATTTACATACAAAGAATTGTCCTCAGAACACTTTCAAGTTATGAAAATGTCAACAGAAATTTTAACAATTAAGATGGACAAATATCAGCTTTCCTCTTTTGGAAAATTTCATGTCTTTGAGGACACATCTGAAATGAAAACTTGCCCCTATAATTTTTTTTCTATGAGAATTGCACTTTTCTGCCAGCAATATGCAGTTCCACGCAGTTCCACCCACTTCCCACTGCTTTTCAGACTTATGTAGCAGAAGCGCCACCAAAATACACATACATATTCATAAGCTGTCTGAAGCATTAATTCCACACATGGCAACGTATACTTGCATCTGTGGTTGGAGCTTCTAATTTGCAAAAGCAAATATAATGTGTCTAAAAATCTTGATGAGTGAGTCTTTCAAATTCAAGTCCAGAACATTAGAGATCCACGTATACATAATTTCAGGCAGCAACAGACTTAAGTTTTTTGGCTACCTATTATAATTCTCTGCAAGTTAGTGTATCACTCTATGAATATGATTATTGTCAATGCTAATTTCACTAATTTACTTTGTATATTTATTCCAGGTTATAAATATACATACCCAAAGTCCTCTAGTAGTGTCCCCTCCATGAGGTTAAACTAAATTTATTTGCTAAGATATAATCATATATCTTCTTCCACCTTAATTTATGAGACAGTTTCCAGAAAAGTTTGCAATATTTTTCAAAATAAATAGCAACCTAAGCTTTTTTTTTTGTTTCAGTATTCACTGGAGTAGTAGTTGTAACATTAACAGCATTTGAATCATTTTCAACATCACTGATTCCTTTTCTTTTTCTTTTTTTAATAATAATTTTGACAGCAGTTGAACCATTCTACTTCATCTACCCTAGTATTCCGATTTTGTGTCTTGCACTATAAATTAACCATTTTTTCTATTCTTTTGAGGTAGAGCTGTTCTCCATGGTGCAAGAGTGATAAGCCAAGAGAATCCTTAATCTGTGAATTCTGAACTTCTAAACAGAAATTTGAAACTAAGTGCTTGACAAATAAAGAATTGTAAGACTGACATCAATCTAAAAGCACATAAACAGTTTGCAAGCATCAAAGTTGTAGACTTGCTAATTTCTTGGCAAAATTCAATATGATAAAAATCATTAAAAGGTGAAAACCTCAATTAAACAATTGTTTTAACATGGTTAAGCATGTGACATGTTAATGAACTGACTCTGTAAATCTTGGGGGGAGGGGGGATTGGGAAAAAAAGACACATTGCTTCTCCACTGATACTTTGACAAAGATGACAAATCACTTGATGTTTATTTTTCATTTGTGTTGATTTTATTAATCACACCAGTGATTCAAAACAGATTCCTGAAGACGTTCAGTCTCCTGAGAAAAGTCTGCTGCCATACCTGGAGTTTCACCACTTAGATAACATTTTTTCATCTCTCAAAAGGCTATAGCTGAAAATATTTTAAATGTTTATTTTTTAAATTGAAAATGAGTGTGAAAATATTTAGAAGTCAAGCAACTTTCTTCAGCAGCAGTATACGCTCTCACAAAGTGGATCTGTAGGAGGCTATTCAGCCATAAAGTTATGTATCTTCCAGAACAATACACTATCGTAAATCCTCACTATTTTCAGACAGTATTCTTAAGACTTTGCATGGAGACAGAATTTTATTAATTTTGTGCTATACAGACTCCAGAGCCCTGGGTGGAAAGAAGTGACCAATGGAGACTGCACAACTGAGTCCTCTCAAGCAGTTTCTCTGCATTATGATACTAAAAGCACATCAACATCACCAATGACATTTCTGTCATTTTCTATATACGTGACATATGTCCAGTGTAGGTCAACATATATTGATATGTGTTACTCAATTGTTCATATCCACTGTTTGTCCTCATAACAATACATAAATTTCCTTGTAAAGCTACTAAATATGTATCAATATTAATATTACCCTTGGTCTACCAAATAAAACCTAATCCCCACCTCATTGTTGGTAAGACTTATTTTCCAACATGTTTTCTTGTCAAAAATGTCCCTCTATTGTATTCTATCCTTCCTGTGATTTTTGGATGTCAACTGTGTAGTGTTCCAAAGTTCAAGAAGATTGCAATCTACCTTTGAAAGAAAATATGTTAGATAAACTTAGTTGTAGAATCATTAAACTCATACAAATTAAACACTTAAAATATCTGAAAAGTATACAAATTAATGTATTGCATATGTATTTTGAATTATTGAGGGGGGGAAGTGACATCAGAATAACCCTGTATTTCAACAGGGAACAACAATCAGATACTTGATAATTCAATGTTTGAAATAAATTTGCAGAACCACTCTCTAATATGTTCCCAGTCAATTTAGATGTACCAGAGAGAAGCAATCCGGGAAGTAAACTCAAAACATTTAAAATGGTTTAAAAGTTTGTTCCTAAATTATATCTATTTCATTTAACAAAAATTTTAGAGTTTGTGGTTTGTTAGATTATTATTTGATTTACAGCAAACACTTTCTTTAACTGTTACAAAATGAAATTGCTTTCCTGTGTAATTCAAATTCATGAAATCACTTTTTTCTTCATTTTAAACATTTTAAACTCTGCTATTTGGAAAGACCTTGTTTCAGAAAAAGATTTTATTTATAAAACTAGATTTTACTATAAACTTATAAAATAAACACTGTAGGGGGCCAAAGAGTTAGTCCAGCAGACAGGGCACTTACCTTGCATGTGACTATAGAGGTTTGATAGCTAGCATCCCATATGGTCCCGTCAGTGCAGCAGGGAATAACTCCTGAGTGTGGAGCCATGAATAATCCCTGACCATCACTGAATATGGCCCAAATAAGAAAACAACAACAACAAAAATATATCACTGTCACTGTCCTCCCATTGTTCACTGATTTGCTCGATTGGGCCCAGGAACATTGTGAGACTTGTGACTGTGTTTGGCATATCGAATATGTCACGGGTAGCTTGCCAAGCTTTGCCTGCATGGATGAAATATTCTCAGTAGCTTGCCAGGCTCTCAGAGAGGGCCGGAGGAATCAAACTCGGGTGGGCCATGTTGGCTGCGTGCAAGGCAAACACCTTACCCGCTGTGCTATCTCTCCAGCCCAACAAAAATTTATAATTTAAAAAAAATCTTGAACACTACAAACTGCATATAGCAGGCACCAACTTCAAGTGAGCAAGGCAAAATGGAGGGGATGGAGTGATAGCACAGCAGGTAGGGCCTTTGCCTTGCATGCGGCCAACCCAGGTTCAATTCCCAGCATCCCATATGGTCCCCTGAGCACTGCCAGGAGTAATTCCTGAGTGAAAAGCCAGGGGTAACCCCTCTGCATCGCCAGGTGTGACCCAAAATGCAAAAAAAAAAAATGGCCAAAATGGAATTTTATTACTCTGTTGGCTTTTCTTGGGTTATTAAAAGATGTTAGCATTTTTATCAATCTTCCTCTACTCAGTTATCACTTCAATAGCTTTGTTTCATCTCTATTATTTTAATTCAAACAACGAAGTAAATAATACAATCTCTCAATCTTTTTCTCTCCATACTTGCATTTGCGGCCACATGACATCTTATTATCTAGTTCTAAATCTGGAGAAACTGGCAGACTACCAAAAGTATCCTGCCCACATGGCAGAGTCTGGCAAACTCCCCATGTTGTATTTAGTATGCCAAAAACCAGTAAAAATGTGGGTCTCATTCTCCTGACCCTGAAAGAGCCGCGAATGTGGCACTTTTTAAAATCTCAGGGCTAGGACGAAGGAGACGTTACTGGGGCCTACTCAAGGTAATCGACGAACAACAGGACGACAGTGATACAGTGATACTTTCTTAATTGCCCCTTATCTAACATGACCACTGGTGTCTATCCTTACTCTTTAAAAAAATGACTGTGGAATAAACTTTTTAAATACTAAATTTTGGAACTTAAGATAACGCAATTTATTTTTTACGATGGTTTTGCCTATTTAACTCTTAGCACATGTAGCAATCGGATAATCTCTCAAAAACAAAATTCAACAGTATACTTGCATATATGTTGTACATACATATGTAAACACAACATATATGTATATATACACACATATGCATAAGCTTATATATAAATTGTAGAGGCTGGTAAACCCAAAATTACAGGGGAAAGAGGCAAGCTGAAAAGTCATCCATAATTTGATGCTCCAGTTTTGTGCCAAAATTTCTTCTCAGTTTTTTGTCCATAAGGCCTTTAAATGACTGAAGGAGTACCAGACACATTTGAATTAAAATAAACTGATTATGGATATTAACCAAAATTCCAGGATACCCTCACAGTAATGTTCAGATTAATATTTAACCAAAAATTGGATGCCACAAGCTACCAAGATGGCACATAAAACTAATAATCACAGAAGCTTTAAATATAGAGTTTCCTCCATATTAATATCAATAAGCATTAGGGAGAAACGGACAAATAGAGGCAACAGTATTGGGTTTTAATAGTGGATAAGTATATGAACTAATCTACTGGTAGCATACTGGATTTCATAAAAATAAAACTTTACTGGAATTCATAAAAAGCTTAAGATAGCCAATAAGTGATACAGTTATTAGAAACCATATATTAGATAGCCATATTAAAAGATAAATATTCTAGGCACATAGTAGGGATTTCCAAAATGTGTGAGAAAAGAATAAGGGAAGGAGATGGGAGGATAGAGGGGGAAATGAGGGGAATAAAAAAGGAGGGAAGGGGATAGAAAGAGAGGGAGGGAAAGAAAAGTGAAGGCATAAAAGGTATAAAGGGACGAATGACAACGTTTACTTCCAGAAATAATTTTAAAAAATTACAGTACTTGAAGTTAGAAGGGGGAAATGAGAATTTATATCTGGCAAAAAAATAAGGCCAGATTTCAAGTAACCATAAAACAATAATACTAAGATAAGAGATATAAAAATAAATGCATTTAACATAAGACAATTTTAGAATTCTAAGGTAAGTTTAAACAAAAGGCATCTTGTATGACTTTAAAGGGTCAAAACCAAAGACATGACACATGAGATCAGCCATTCAAAGTCACCACACTATTGTAGGTGGACCTAAATGTGGTTCTGTAAGCCAGGATCACTTACAAGTTAAAATTAATGAATAGACTATTGCTACATTTAAAACAAGGGGACAAAACAAATCTTCGAATGGCATTATTGGAATGGAAAATGTTGGTAAAGGAGAACTGTAATTCAGTCAGCTGAGGTGATTGATAAGACTCTGGAACCTGAATACCTATCAAAGTTTATATCAAATTATCCAAGGAAAAGAACCTTATCAAGTGACTTGATAAGGCACCGAGTTTTTATCATAACCTAGATGGAATATCTTTCAAGACAACTAATTCCTCAAGTTTCCATTCCAGCCAATCTAGAAATTTTCTGGTTATCGTGTCAGCTTTTCAGGCATCTTTTGACAATCAATACCCTGAAAAGCACATCTCTATGTGAATTAGAAACAGGTACTGGAGTTCATAAAAATTATTCGAGTTTATTGGCTAAAGTTTTTCTCCTTGAAATTATGGCTATAAGAGCAAAACTAAAATTATTTGATCTTAAACTGTGAAAACCAGAAGCTGCACCTCAGTAAACAGCCACATGAAACCAGCTTGGTAGATGGTTCATGAATGTACACCATGTACTTGTCCCTGGTTCTGGTCTGTTAGTCATATCTATACAGCAGAGGGGAAAAAGGAAAAAGAAAGATAAAAAGTATTTCCAAGGCCAGAAATTCTGAATGGACCATCTGAGGCAGCTAAGAAAGCATAGCTAAGTTTTAATACTGGAAAAAATTGATTGGAATATTGACTGGAATAAATGTTCCGTTTTTGTGTCAGTATGTATGAGGACTAAGCAAGAAGATTATGAAGCAAACTGACTCTTTGGAGCAGTTTAAGTGGGCAAAAAGGAATTTAAAAAAATTATTGGCGGGCTGGAGTGATAGTACAGTGGATAGGGTGTTTGCCTTGCACACAGCCAACCTGGAATTGATTCCTAACATCCCATATGGTCCTCTGAGCACCGCCAGGAGTAATACCTGAGTGCAAAGTCAGAGGTAACCACTGTGCATCACTGGTTGTGACCCAAAAAGAAGAAAAAATTATTGGCAATAAGTTTTGATTTGTTTAATTTAATGAATGTAAGAATCTCACCTCTGTATTAGTGAAGCTACATTAGTCAATAACTTTGAGGAGAGAGGTAAATGGTCCCTGAAGTTTATTGCAACAGCATTATTTATGGAGTAATAATAACCTAAGTATGAAATATGGCTGTGCAATTAAAAAAAGAATATGTGAAGGTGACACAAGAAAAGGACAACCACTGGAGTTCACTGAGCAGGTTAAATGCACAAAGGAGAGGCCAAGATGAAAGACATGGAAAGTTTGATGTATATTCCAAAGTTATCAATGCATAAAACAGCTACCAAGAGACATATATATGTCAATGAAAATATGAATTAGGCCTGAACTACACATACTCAAAACACGTCTGCTCATTTTACCCAGAAAAATTTACTGCAATGTAATAAATGTTATGGCAGAGACAAGCACACAAAAAGCTATCACCTTTTGCAGTTAGAAAAGGGGCCATGGAACTGATATCACTGACCTGAGTCCTGCAGTTCTGGAATTAGACAAGAAAAGAAACAAGAGATTCTGTGTAACTGAGTTAGAAGGATGTGGGTGGAAGAAAATACAAAGAGTGAGGGGCAGCACTGGGGAATGTTTTTTGGAGGAGGTCACACTTGGCTATACTCAGGAATTACTCCCAGCTCTGCACTCAGGAATTACTCCTGACAGTACTCAGGGGCTGGAGCGATAGCACAGTGGGTAGGGCGTTTGCATTGCAAGCGACCAACATGGCCGACCTGAGTTCAATTCCTCCAACCCTCTCAGAGAGCCCAGCAAGCTACCGAGAGTATCTCCCACACGGCAAAGCCTGGCAAGCTACCCGTGATGTATTCAATATGCCAAACACAGTAACAAATTGCTACAATGGAGACGTTACTGGGCCCACTCGAGCAAATCGATGAACAATGGGAGGACAGTGACAGTGCTCAGGGGACCACATAGGAAGCTGGGGATTGAACTCGGGTCTGCCGTGTGCAGGACAAATGACCTGCCCACTATACAGTCACTCAGAACCCAGAACAGCGGAATTTTAAGTGGGGAGAAAAATGACCATCAATGTAAAATTTTATAGAGATTGCTTTCATGAGTATCATACTAAGTAAAATGAGTTAAAAAAGAGGGACAGACATAAAAAGACTGTACTCATCTGGAGAATATCAAGTAACAGAATGGGAGACGGACATCCAGGAATAGTTGAGATAAGTACCAGGAGATCTGCTCCATGGCTTGGAAGCCGGCATCACATACTGGGGAAAAAGGCAGCTCAGATAGAGAAGGGAACACAAAGTAAAGGATGTGGAGGATTCGCTCAGAATGCGAGATGTGTGCTGAAAGTAGACTATAGACCAAACACGATGGCCACTCAATACCTCTATTGCAAACCACAATGCCCTAAAGGAAAGAGAAAACAAAAGGGAATGCCCTGACACAGAGGTGGGGTGGGATGATGGGGTGGGGGGGGGGGATTGGGAGGGCTACTGGGTTTACTGGTGGTGAATGGGTACTCAATCACTGTATAACTGAAACCCAAGCACAAAAGTTTGTAAGTCTACAACTGTACCTCATGGTGTTTCACTTAAAAAATATATAAAGAATTAATTAATAAACACATATAAAGCCCTTAAAATTGCTTTCATGAGGTTAAGA
The DNA here is from genome assembly GCF_029834395.1 of Sorex fumeus. Taxonomy (NCBI): domain Eukaryota; kingdom Metazoa; phylum Chordata; class Mammalia; order Eulipotyphla; family Soricidae; genus Sorex; species Sorex fumeus. The sequence goes on along the minus strand of NW_026606155.1, from coordinate 65,347,857 downwards.
ATGGGAGAATGGTAATACGTCTCCAATATGTTTCACTGTTTTTCTTTATTGGTGGCATTAAGTGTTATGGAAAGTGAAATAAATTTTTTATTAGTACTTATGGTTGCAATTGTAAAGGGGGCATGGTAGTTAAGAAAGATTAGTGATCTACTCCACTTAGTATAAATAATAGTTTATACCAATAAATAATTTGACCAATATCAAGACCATAAATATTAACACTGGTATAAACACGTTACCTAACATATATAAAAATAAAAAAACTAATATAAAACAGGAACAAGGAAATGAGATTTTCAATTTATTTGTTTTGGGTTTTGAACCGCACCCAGTGGGGCTCAGGGTTTATTTCTGGCTCTGCACTCAAAAATCACTCCTGGAGCAGCACTGGGGACTGAATGGGGTGCCTCGAATCAAACCCAGATCAGCTGCATGCAAGGTAAGTACCTTTGCTGCTGGAGTTTCTCTAATTCCAAGGATATGTAATTGTTAAAAAAATAAAGAAAAATAAATTCTATTCTAGCAAACTGAGCTTTCATTCTTCGTAGTCATAAAACTTAAGATTTCCCAAATGCATCCATAAAGACAGATGTGTGCAAAAGGTCTGGGGTTAGTCTAATAACACTATTCTAGAATACATGGTAGACAAAGGCAAACTGTTCAAAATGAGAACCTTTCTGGCACTGTTGGCCCTTTTTGATTTTTTCCCTTTTTGATTTTTTTACATCATACCAAGTCAGAATTGGATTTACTACTTCATAAACAGTTCTCAAATGTCCCCTTCCTAAGAACTCTGTTTCAACAAGGCAACATTTAGAAAATTACAGGAGCATTCAAATGTGTGCAAGTACTCATCCAACACAGAGAATTCCAAATGTGCTTCTTACCATATACAATCCCTACTAAGAGGGAAAAAAAACAAACTAATTTTTAAAATAGAGTTACCACAGCAACAAAGTGAACAGTTAAAAAGCAATGAACTTAATCAATGTAAGTCATTGTTGGAAAGATTATCCCCTGAGACAAATCTCTTACTGCTAAGATTATTACTATTTATCTGAAGTATTTTCTGAAAGTAAAGATGGCTGACTGAGGGATTCAGATCAATGAGGTGGTTTTCTTTTTTTCCCTTTCAATGAGCTTAAGCTCCCAGTAGACCTAAACCACACTTTTAATCATGACTTTAATCAATAACAATTACACATAGAGAATACCAACATACGTTTTCCAGGAAATCTCATAGGGCTTAAAGTGCTATACTTGTAGAAGGAGTCAATATTACGTGTTGTAAAATAGAATTCAGGTTAGTTTCTTTCTATTTTCCTAGACAAGAAGTATCCTGTGCTCGGTTCAAAAATATTAGGCTAGTACTCCTTTAAATAATATAAAAGAATCACCAGATCGTACTAAGATGTGGACTCTGATTCAGTTAGACTGGGATGTGACTGGTGTAAACATGTTACCTAACATATATAAAATAAAGAAAAACTAATATAAAACAGGAACGAGGAAATGCAACAAGAATTGCATGAAATGGAACGAGATCTGCATATTTCCAAATTCATAGCATATGTCGATAATTTCTACCACCAGATCAAACCTAAAGCAACAAGACAGCAGATTATAATATGGATTGGTTAAGAGAAAGGGCAAAAGACACACACATTCAGGGAATCTATGCTTATAAAGGTGGGTGGGGGGATTGACTATGAGTCATTCATTCTCCTGCTAGAGTTTCTCACTTAAACTGTCCTTGGAAAATGAATGAAAAATTTCAACACTGAATGTATCTTTAAGTATATCTTTTCCAAATGTATTCCAAGAAACCATGATTATATGGCTATTAGTAGTTGTTGCCAGAAAATTAGATACAAATATGAGGCTCACTGATCACATAACTGAATTAAATAACATCAAATAATGCAAATAATTAACATTTGTTTAGCAGTTACTATGAATCTGGCTCTAAACATCTCACATGGAATAATTCACTTCAACCTGATAGCAACTCTCTAAGGATGTTGCTATATTATTATTTCTATTTTATGGACTTGGGAAAGCTATCGGTCAGGTAACAAGCCCAAGGTCTAGTTCAGCAGGACTCAACCCTAGGCAGGCTGCTTCAAAAGCAAGACCTCTGGCACAAACACTTTTCTGCTCAGAAGGAAATATGAGTCACCAGAAGGTGATTAAAGAAATGGTGACATAGAAGGTAGTTAAGCAGTAGGGAAAATAAAGGAAAACTCAGAAGTTCAGACAAGAGGAAAAATGAGAGCAACCTGGAAAAGGAAAAGAAAATAGAAAAGAGAAGCAATATTTAGTGGGGATAAGGAACAGATTTAGAAGAGGGTCCTGTAGTAAAGGAGGCATCCTGCACGCAAACATAGATACATGGAATGAACACCAATCTGCTGGGTAAATAAACGCCCAGGAGGGAACAGCAAGTCATGTTGTGGGATCTCACCAACCACAGGAAGACAGGAACAGTTTACTTCCACCACATATACAAAAAAGCACTCAAAGACAACAGAGTCATGATTATTCTTACACTAATTACCTAATTTACAGATTATCAAGGCCCCCTGCAGTGTCTCTTTCTTCTTCCTACAGGATTGTTTGGACATTTTGCTTCTAATTAGCAACTTTTGTGAGAATGAGTAGGGAGAAAAGAGAAGACAGATGATTAAATCAATTTTTTCCTTTCTTTTTTTTTCCATTTTGTTGGACTCTTGTTTGAGGATGTAGAAACTAACCTTAGAGTCGGAGGCTCACATGTGGAACTGATGAAATGATGAAAAGTTACTCTTCTTAATCATAGATTTCAACAAGGCCTCTTTGCCTAGCCTTTCTCTTGCAGGGAGAAGAAATATGCCCCACAAGGACCCAGTCTGAACTCCACTGTGGGAATTAGACAACAGCCAGCACATTATGCAGCGTATACTTCAAGTGAGGCAGAACTATAAACAAAGCAGTTGCTGGGTTAGATGAGCACTGGGAAACAGTTCAGATTTTTGAGACAAGCACTAAAACAAAGATTGACCTTGGAAACTTTTGAAATTCACTGATTCCTAATCCAGTATATATACAGAGATACTCAAGGAAAACTAGCACTTGCTAAAAAAAAAAAAAAGTCAACTTGAACTAGAGACAGAAGATGACCTCTCAAAGACCTAAAATGATCAAGTATGTAAATATAAATTAATTTTTCAAATGAAATGAGATCCTTTGGCATCCAGGATTCAAATACATTTTACAAACTCCTTATGGTCACCTGACTTCCCCACCCTTTGACCCTATGACCTTATGGTACTAAGGTGAAGCAATGTAATTTTGTTATACTAGCATTTCAACCTACACTTATAAACTTCCATACATTTTAATTTTATTTAAATGTTTTCCATCAGTGTGCTCTTTTTTTTATATAAGAATCTTTAATTGTTCCAAGACACAAATCATAGTCCTTTGAATTCCAGATGAAAACATTTTAGGTCTATTTATGATTGTATTTCAATAGCATGTATACACATATAAAGCAGTTTCAATGTTATTTAAAAATATACTTCAATAGGTCTTATTGTGTTGATATGAGCAAGGCACTTTAAGAAAATGTTTCCAGGTGGTAGGCACCTGCTGGTGCTTTGAAACACCAACCTCAAAACCTAAAGCCAAGCACCAAATTGGGGGAAGAGCAACAAACGATGTATTTCAGCACCTAGTAGTTTTGGCAGCTTGTTTGGAACTGGTTATTGCCAGCTGGGCACTTTGCCATTTCCTTGAGGCAAAATTAAAGTGGAAGATGCAAGGGTTTTATTGTAATTTTCCACCACATATTTATATCATTATGGGTTTTGTGCTGCTCTAGTCCCCACACAGTCTCAGTGAATATCTTCTTATTATGTCACTGAGATTTGAAGCAAATATAGGCTGATGCAGTGAAAACAAGTGGGCTCTGTGTACAGTAAATGGCTGCTGGAGCTAACACTCTGCCTATCAGAATAGGCTACATAATTTGCAGGGCCACATGCAAAATGAGCAAGTGCCCCCCTCCCCTTGTTCAAAAGGCAGAGGTTGACTGAAGAGATAGTACAGCCAGTAGAGAGCTCGCCTTGCATGTTGTGGACTCCCATTTGTTAGCTAGCAATGCATATGGTGCCTTGAGGCCTGCCACGGGTGGTCCAGAGCACAGAGTCAGATTATGCTCTAAGTACTACCAGGTATCCTCCCCCCTAGCCCCAGCCCAATTTTTTATATAAATAGGAAAAGTTCCATTAAAAAAACCCTAAAAGATCAAAATGCACCCTTGATTTTCTAATCTCTCACTCAAACTCCCTCCCCTGGTGTTGTTTATTTGATAATTGATACTGTGACCTCAGGCACCAGGATTCCCTTGCATAGAGCATAGATTTTGGGGGGAAAACTCCATAAGTACACAAACTACACATGCACTGGAGGTTGAGATTTACCAGTCATCAAACTGTGCTCTGTACACCAGCTAGGGGAAAGAAAGTAAAATGATTGTTCTTTTCTACCATCGCCCCATAACCCCAGCCCTAGGTAGAAGAAGGATCCCAGAAGCATCTCTGTCTCATAGACTGTCACTGTCCTCCCGCTGTTCATCGATTTGCTCGAGCGGGCCCAGTAACGTCTCCATTGTGACCATTGTTACTGTGTTTGGCATATCAAATACGTCACGGGTAGCTTGCCAGGCTTTGCTGTCAGGCAAGATACTCTCGGTAGCTTGCTGGGCTCTCTGAGAGGGGCAGAGGAATCGAACTTGGGTCGGCCATGTTGGCTGCTTGCAAGGCAAATGCCCTACCCATTGTGCTATTCCTCCAGCCCATGTCTACAGAAGGTTCCTGGAAGGCACTAGTGAGAGGCAAGTCCTTCTGAGTGCCAGCTGCCTACCAGGCAGGGGAGGGCCAATTCTCTGTCCTAGACTACCCTGGGCTTTCACTCCAAACCCTAACCCTCCACTGCAGCAGCAAGAGGCAAAAATAGCTATTGGTCAGAAGAGGTTAAGGAGGCTATGGTACTCCAGGAGCAAACAGTGGAGAAGGGAGTAATACTCATTCTCAGAAGGAGGCACACAAGCCAAGATTCCAGGCGTAGGACCGGCTTGACAATCTCTGGAGCCCTGCAAATTCGAAGGCAGACCCCATCAAAAAACCAGGATTTTTCAAGACAACAAAGTCAGAACATTAAATCCCAACTGAATACTCATATCACTGTTCACATGCTGCACCTGCTTCCTCTAAAATGCCAAGATCAGTGTTTATTTCTGCCACACAGACAAAGCTATAGGCAACTGAAGGATCAGAAAGGCTCTTGTACAAAGATGACACTCCAATTGAATCTGTATTCCATACTTACTTCACAAACTAAATACAGATATATACACACAGTGTTCAGGATCCATGAGTAAAACTGAAAGGGACAATACAATGACAATATCCTTCTGTGATTCTACACTAATGGTTTGCAAATTGTTACCATTGGGGAAAGTTGTATAAGTCAAGGGATCTCTTTGTCTTCTGAAAACTGGATAGCATAATTATCACAATTCTGAATAAGATTCTGGACCTAAGAAGGATAAAAGATAGCACCCAATATCATTCCCTGAATTAATTTTACCTGGATTTATTTAGAGCATTAGGTTGAATATTTCAGTTTGATATCATGCAAAAGAACAACCAAGTGAAAAACTAGCTTGGAGTTAGAGTGTATAATCAGCATGTTAAACACAGAATATACCATCAGAAGGAATGCATTGAGCTGAATTTCTTGTTGAAGTTTCTCTTATCTACTTAAGATAAAATGAAAACACACCATGTGGAAACTAAAAAAACACTCTGGAAACTGGAGAGGCCTATGTGCAAGCCTATATTGACAAAATATGAAGGCAGAAATTCAATAACACAAAGGAACATTAAAATGTTTATTCACTGCATCCAGAAAGTTTTCTCTGTGTCATTTACAACTGAAAGAACATATTTGATAATAGGATCATTGCTTCATTATATTATGTGTATAATTATACATATTTATTATATATAAATTCATATATAACATATATACATCATAAATATTATTTTGCATATATTATTTGAAGGATCATGATTTAAATACTCTTCCTGACAGAGTTTAATGCATACAATGTCTCAACCCCACAACCTTCACCAGAGTTATCTCCACCACTCTCTCAGGTCCCCCTCCAAACCTTTCCAGAGCTCATTCCTTGCCATTCTTATGTCAGTTCTATAAACCTGTTTTCAGATTTTGTTGTCTTTGACCATTTATTCCCATACTATATTTCTTTACATGCCACACCTGAGTGAGGTCATTTTGTCATTGATTTTTTTATATCGGAAGATAAAAAGAGTCTCCTGCCCCCGCACCTGGCTGTCCTTGCCAGGGCCCCTTGGAGGGGAACGGGTTGAGTTTCCTTCCCCGCCCCAACCAGGGCTCCGGCAGCTGAAGACCTCCAGAACCAGTCACCACCATGCTGAGACCACTCTCCACACACATGAAGGTACCGGCAGAGGAACAAAGGCATGAGGGTCCCAGGGCTGAGATCTCCAAGCCTGCTCAGATTAGGGCTGAGCATCCTCCAACGAGATCCTCCAAATTCCAGTAGGCAGGGGTCACAACCACCAACTGGACTCCAGGCGCCGTGTAATGCCATCAACAGCCAAGACTCAGAGACTATAAAACCCAGCTCCCAGACATCTTATTATCTCATTCCTACTTTGGACAAACTGGCAGGCTACCGAATGTAACCTGCCCATGTGGCAGAGTATGGCAAACTCCCCGTGGCGCACCCAATATGCCAAATACCAGTAACAATGATGGGTCTCATTCTCCTAACTCTGAAAGAGCCTTGAATATGGCACTTTTTAAAAAAAAAATCTCAGGGCTAGGACGAAGGAGACGTTACTGGGGCCTGCTCGAGGCAATCGACAAACAACAGGATGGTCGTGATTGTGATCATGAAGACAAATATCTTGCCTGTCATGCTCAAAGGCAATCCAGCTGTCAAAGTTCTAGGCAAAAGCCAAATCTGTAGGGCCTCAGAAAAAGAACTGTTGAAAGGTCACCAAATTCTACATGACTGAAAACAAGGTAATTGAAAAAGACTCCGTTAAACCACAGACACCATCCAGCACATTTGAAATACTCCAAAGATTTTAGTGACTTACATTAACCATGGCAACCTGTTCCCATTCTGACCTCTTGAGTGTGTGTTGAACAACTCAAGATAAAACATGTATCCGATCATATTTCTTGCTCTGCTACACAGTGCTCACAATGAAGAGAAAACCACCTTTGCATCAAGCCAAGGACTTTACAGAGATTCAAAGAACTGATTAAACAAAAATAGAAGTTTCAGATCCAAATTAATTTTGCCACCGCTAACTCTCTACCTCTAAGTAAAACACTGGGCTGTTCATTAGTAAAATGAAATTTGAATTTCAAAGATGAATGAATATTCATTCACTTTGGGTAATTACATACTAAGACATTCAAAAAATATTTGTTGAATGAAAGGCTGAATTAATGAATGGATATGTACAGACTTCTTTCCAACCTGCCTTCCCTCCCCTGGTCCCCCCTTCCTAGTTAGGTTTCCTTTCAGCTTCGTTTTAGAGTTAAAATTTCAAAGTAGAAGGGGAGGAACGAAAAATAAAACAGCATTTTGCTCACCACCTCACTTGACTGTGTCATGCTGCACCCCTACATAATTAATCACTGTCGGGACCAGTGAGATGTAGATATGCCAACAACTCTATGGCAGGGGTTTGCCAGGTGTGGCAAATTACTGAGTTTTCGTCTAGCCAAGCTTTGAGCCTGGGAATCTAACAGAAAAGCACTTATGAATCTCCTGAGGAGGGTGAGCCATGTAGCAGGAAAGCAGCACTGGCTGACTATCAATGTCTCCCTTACTCCTGGTGCCCTTGTTTTGTTCACAAGTTCCTAAGATTCTGAAGCATCTGACAGTGCCAGAGTATGAGATTCTGGGTTGCCCCTCTCCAAGTTTGGCCCTCACCTTCAGCACAGCTTACCTCTGATGTCTGTGTATGCTTGAACCTCAGAGGGTATGCCTAACTCCAACACACTTTCTTCAGAGGTATATCCAAACCCTTTTCACTTGGCATAGGCTCGGATCCTATCCTGGCTGCTCGCCCTGTCTGTGACTCCCTGCTGCCTCCGTTGCTGGCACCAACACAAATACAGCTTTGTATCTGCTCACCACAAAAAAAAAAAAAGTTGACTCTGTTCTCTTCTCCCACTGATTTCTTGAGCACTCGAAACTAAGCTGATTATATTTCTGAAATTGAACTACATGAAAAACTGGTAATGACTGAGCAAAATATTGATAAGCGCCAACTTGAATTGTGTCACTATACAGAGTCTAAGGATGGCAATATTTAAGTAAATGCCAATCCAAGCAAAGATGACAAATACATGACTCACCACAGATGAACAATACAATTTTTTTGTGTTGATTCTCAGAAACTGATTTTCTCCAATGTGTCTTTTAAATCCAATGCAGCTTCAACTTCCCTACTCTTCTTCCAAGCCCAATTTCAAAGGTTTATCACTCTCTACCCATAAGTCTAAAAAGGTATTTTAAAATGATTAAGTGACATTTTAACCATCAGATAAAAATGATCACAGTAGACTGCACAGTACTGTGACATTAAATTATTCAACATGACACAGCTAAACTGCCATCATAAATATTAAAACTAGTTAAGATAAATAAAATGATAAGAATTGGTTACTTTTTTTGAATCCACTAGTACAATCTAGTTAACATGAATACTATAGAGAATTTCATTATTTGTATCTTTCCAGCATATTCTCATGTCTGAATTCAAGACATTCAGTTTCAGATTATCTCTAGAGGGGAGCTGTTTGGAGCAAGGTATTAAAAAAAACCAATGAGATAAAAATTCAAAGTATAAGATACAATAAACACAGACCCAATTCTGACTATGAAAAGGGAAGACAGAAAATTGTGGAGAAATTTACTGATAACAATCTAACCATTAATGCAATTGCTACTTAATTAGAGAACCTGGAACAATTTACAGAACCTTGTAATGGAACAGTTACTAAGAATTCAGCCTAATGCATCATGTAACATCCATCTGTCTGGACAGTGGAAATGATCTTGTCTCAGGGTTCTTTCCAGGAGACTATTAACAATGTATGTACTTTAAAAGTCCTTAAGTGGACTTGCTTCAAACTGTCCTTCTCATGTATTACATCTCCAGAACACATCTTTATTTCCAGGTGAACTGTAAAAATTGTAATAACTCTTCTGGCCACCACTTTAAATGCAGTATCAGTTGTCTATATGTGAAAAATGTTCATATTTTTATGAACTTAAAAAAATAACAAAGGAAAAGCAAAAGGAACATTTTAGTGGAGAAGATTCATATCAGTAGTTTATCAAAACTTCTCTTACAAGATTATTTTTATCAGCAGTTCATAAAAATCAGCAGAGAAAGGAAACTAGACCATCTGAACTACGACCACTGCCTAACCAAATAGCTCACCATGGAGAACAGACATATCCATGCATGACAACAGAAAAACTGTGACATGAAGTTGATTTCTATTTATTTATAAAAAATAATGTTTTAGAACCCAAATAACTCTTAGGGGGGCAAAGCGATCCTACAGTGGGTAAAGTGCTATAAGGTGAGGAGCAACATATGGGCCCCTGATATGGCTGGAAATAATCCCTGAGTCAAGAATAAGCTCTGAGCACTGCTAGGTGTGACCCACCAACAAAATCACTCTGAAATTCTAGGAAAAGGTCATCATTCACTGTCCAACACATATAATTAACTTTCCCTTTACTTACTGCTCTGCAGTTCTAAATATTTTCTTTTTCTATACTTCACATAAAAATCTTTAGAAATTTATAATTATTCTGACTTTACCGCATATGAGGACATAGATTTAAGTTCCTTTTGTTTTGTTGCTGGTGTTATATTTCAAAGGAGTGAAAAACAAGTTGTTGTTAATGACTAAATGAGTTTTCCCAAATTCATGCTATGACTAATGCCCCACTGTAGTGGTACTTGGGATGAAATTAGAAAATGAAGAACTCATAAGGATAGATCGGCACCCTCATAAAGACACGCAAGAACATAGTCCCACTGCGTTTTGCTCTCCTTGCCATGAAAGAAAATGGCAAGAAGGACGTTACCTTCAAATCCAGATAAAAACAGAACCCCACCACACAACTCATCTGTTCATCCTTGCTTCATCCTGGTCTCTCAGGCTCGAGATCAGTGAGAAATAAATGTTTATTGCTTTAATCACCCTTCCTATGGAATTTGTTATCACAGCCAGCCCCAAATTAGGCAGTTGTCATCTAGAAAATTAAGTCTTCAATAAAGTAAATACTGTTTCTTTTGTGGGAAGGTGCCTGGGGGAGAGGTATGGTTTTCCCTGCATTCAGCTCTGTGCTGCTTCTGGAGGTCCTCTGAGGTTTATGTGGTGCCAGGAAATGAGCCTGCTCAGTTGCATTCAGCTCAAGGCCTTAACTCCTGGTACTATCTTTCTGCAATTAAAGTATCTATTCCATGCAAGCTTTTGGTCAGAGGCATACCTCAGAGATAACACTGACTTAGTTCTACACTATTATAAAAAGCAAATTTTGCAATAAAAACAATCAAACAATATTTCCATTTGTTCCCCAGTACAAATACAACTTATATTCAGAGAGAAACATAGCCTAGCATCACACTCCGAAGGGATGGTAATGACAGACTCTGACCATGTGACTAGGGAACTAATGAAAAATTTAAGTAGGGAAAAACATCAAAGGTGATAAATTGACGTTAAAAGAGAAAAAGAAAGGGGGCTTGACAATTGGTTAAAACGAGTCAATTAAATGATCAAGGTGAGATAAAGAGTTTTAATACTGAATCCAATGAAGTAAATACAGATGTAAATTTGTAATGATGCACAACGTGAAATATGTTATAATGAAATATTACTTCAATTGTTTAATTATAGTACAAATATAAATTAAAGGTAGTTATAGGGGTTACTGGGGGTAAGCTATGCTTCTACTATATTGAAGTCTATTCATTGTACAGCAGTATGATGCGTAACAACAATGCATATGCCTTAACTGTACCTTACTGTTCAACATGGTAACCATTAAATTTAGCAAATCATCATCTCTTTGCTTACAGAGAATCTTATAAAATAATATAGTGTCTGAGAAGCACACAAAGCAAAGATCTATAAAATATAAGGGACGATATAATTGGTCTCAACACAGTGAAACACCCCTAAATTACTAGGAGTTCAAGAGGTCATGTTTTTATAATTGAAATATATAAAATAAACTACCAGGATTCAAGGATGATTCATTTTAACTATACTTAGATTGAAAAATCCATAATAATGCCCAGAAATACACAACCAAGTTGTCTAAAGATGTATTTATATACACAACATTTTAGAATTAGGAAATATCTCCTTTTAAAGATTGTATTGAAATGTGAATTTTTATTTATTTTAATAAGTATTTTTGTTATCAGTAAAATTTTATCTGTATCTTTTATAGCACTAGTAGTTTTATTATAGTTAGATATCATGATTATAATAGTGCTAATGTTTATGGTATTAATATGAAAGTTACTATATCCCACCACTACCAAACTCCCAAGACCTGCAGTTTTACAGGATCAGTTTTATAATCTAAAGCTAAGAGTTTATCATTTTTCAATACTGTCTATTCCCTAGTTTCATTTCTTTATTTTCCATAGATAACTGAGATCATGCAGTATTTGTCCAAGTCTCTCTGTCTTTTTTTTTTTCTTTCTGTGTCACACCCAGCAATGTTCAGGGGTTACTCCTGATTCTGCACTCAGGAGTTACTCCTTGAAGTGCTTGGAAGATCATATAGGATATAGGGGATGGAAGTCAGGTCAGCCACATGCAAGGTAAACACCCTACCCATTGTACTATTACTCTGTCCCCCTCTCTGCCTTATTTCATTTAACGCAAGGTCCACTTGTTCCATCCAAGGTGCAGTAAACTGAAGGATTTCATTATAATCTGCATATTATTCTATCACATATATATTATGTATCCATTCATCTATTGGACATTTGGGTAGTTTGCAGTTCCTGAACATTGTACTGTAAAGAACACAGGTGTCCAAATATATTAAATAATTGATGAATTTTATGTTTTATAGGTATATGCCATAAGTTGAATCTCTAAGCTGAATGGGAGTTCTCATCTTATTTTTTGAAGAATTTCTATTTTTTTTCCAATAGAGGCTAAATAATATGACATTCCCATGAAAAATGAATAAGGTTTATTTTTCACCACACCCCACCAAAACTCAATGATATATATGTTAAGACACTAAAATGTGAAATTTCAAACTAAACAAAAGTTAGTTCACAAAAGCTATAGAGTGGGGTTCCTAGACCAAAATGAAAACATGCAATAACTAAGAATTTCACAGGTGAATAAACACACAGATAGTCTTTAAATAGTGCCTTTTCTTAACATTAAGCAAAACAGGGTATAAGCATGAGTGGAAAACTGATACACTTTCACTTTGGAAAACATTAAATTTTTTTAAAAATGATTTACCATTTTCAATTAAGTATCCTCTTCTTCTCTGAGGAGGACCCCCAGAAAGCTATGAAATCTTTTTTCCATTAACTCATACTATGAGGGACATAAAAAAGAGAACCTTATTTTTAATAAACTCATACCATTTACTACATTCTTGCCACTATTTAAAGTGTTTTATAAATATGAACTCAATAAATCCTCATAACTTTATAAGTAGGCACTGTTACATAACTCCATTCTGCAACTGAGAATACAGAGGAACAAAGAGATGGGATAACTTGCTCAAAACTCTTTAGCTAGTAAACTGCTAAAGAGAAGATGTAAATCTAAGACTTCAGAAATCATACTCTGAAGAACTGCCTCAATCTGCTTTTTCTAGTCAGTGACTCTTTAATTTAACTTGTAAACTCCAGTAGCAAACAGGGGGAAAAAAAGCACCTGTATTACAAATAAAAATAAAAGTATATCTCTTCAAACTCCCCCCCCCCCCCAGTTAAAGGCAGCATAAATTGCTTTTTATTTATAAACAAATAAACTGTCTTCCAAACGCAAATAACAGAAAACATTAGGGAGAGAAATGCTATTTCAAGTGTCTAGGAGGTTATCATAAGCAATGAAGACAGAGAAAACAAATTAAAGTTGTTTTATTTTAAAATAGTATTTGACAATGTCCTTTTTACCTCACCACCTAAGACACTTAGACTGCACTACTGAACAATGGCTGTGCAGAGAACCCTGTCACTGTCACTGTCCTCCCGTTGTTCATCGATTTGCTCAAGCGGGCCCAGTAATGTCTCCATTGTGAGACTTGTTCTTACTGTGTTTGGCATATGGAATACATCATGGATAGCTTTCCAGGCTCTGCCATGCAGGCAAGGATACTCTCGGTAGTTTGCCAGGCTCTCCGAGAGGTAACCCAGCTCGGTGGGGCTGGCCTCGTGAAAATAGATGACCATGATTGGAAAGAAGAGAGGAGTATATTGTGAGCAAGTATACATGCACAGTAGGGTCTGAATGTTATGAAAATAAGCCCAGGCTGCTTCTCAACTCATGAGTTTAGCTGAGATGGCAGAACAGATGACAAACAACAACAAACAGAAACACCATACCACACAAATCTCTCTAATTGTGCAGACAATAGCCATAGCTGTGCACTTAATTGGAAGACAATTTTGGGGGGTTCAAATATTAAAAATATTTGTTATTTATGAAATATTCTTGTGTTATGTTCTAATGCCTAGAGGGATTTATTCTCAAAGGAGTGAACAGATAACCATTTTGGTAAAGAAAACTAATTTAATCAAAATAACACTGAAAGTTCCAATTCAAAGACAGCTTCAATTAACTGATGTATAAAACTGAAGTGAATTCAACCTTCTTAGCAATGAAGATTACAAATTCTGAAATTAATATTTAATTTAAAATTAATATTTCATTTAAAAATATATATTTGGGGGACAGAGCCATCTTGTTTCGATTGTTGTGAACACCACCACCAGAGTAACATAGGAGTGATCTCTGAGGACAGAAATGAAAAAATTCTGAGCACCACCAGGTACAGTCTAAAAACAAACAAATGTTTTACCTGTTACCTGGTACAACATTTTTGCATAATCAATATAATTTTAAATTACAAAAGATAATTTTTTTTAGTTTACAGTATTTTTCACAGTTATTGTCTCTGTATTCCTTATCAATTTCCTAATCAGGTTGAATTTGTATACTGTATTTCTGTTTTCTAAACGTTCTGCTTCTCCTGAAGTGTTATTCAGCTTTTATAAGAGTTTGTTGGTATTTTCATAGTTGTTAACTTAGTAAATTTAAGCTTTTTTAAAAAAAAATCACTTGTTTACTGACCCCTTTCAATTTTCCAAAGTGTTTCATATTAACAGGCTGGAGCGATAGCACAACGGTAGGGTGTTTGCCTTGCATGTGGCCAGCCCCGCCGAAGCAGGTTCGATTCCTCCACACCTCTCGGTGAGCCTGGCAAGCTACCCGTGTCACATTTGATATGCCAAAGACAGTAACAACAAGTTTCACAATGGAGACGTTACTGGTGCCCCCTTGAGAAAATCAATGAACAATGGGAGGCCAGTGCTACAGTGGTATTAATCATTCAGAGTAAACGTTCTTTTTTTGTCCTTGTAGCACCAAAAGGATTCTATTATTTACAAAAAAAATGGTTTATCTGAACTGCTTTATTGCAGTATAAATATTTTTAACTATCTTCTTTACTTCTATGGAAAGCTTCACAGAACATATCAATTTGTTCAAATAAAATTATCAACAATAGTTTAATGCAGTAACTATGCATGATAAAGCTTATTAATTCAAATTTTACTATTTGAGTGTTATAAAAATAATTAAAATACAATGTTAAAAATTTAACATAAGGTTGTGAAAATGATTGTCTTTAAAGGCATATAAAGATATAAAGAAGCCAAGTCATGAAATTAAATATCTCACCCTAAAATATATCCTGTATGAGTGGGAAAAATACTTTAAAAGGAAGTTAATGACTCTGACTCAGCTGATAATATGAGTGAGAGATTAAGGTAGTTTATCAGTGATATATTTATTGAGTTTAATAGTCATACTCATTGAATGATAAGATAATCTGACCTTAGGAAATACACAAAGATCTAGATACATACAAAAATCTCTGGTATCTACTACCCTCAGATTCTTCAGTGATGGGAGAGTAAGAACAACAAAGTAGGAGAGAGAACACATAAACAATAAATCAAATGGGGTAAAATATTTATAGGAACCTGCCAAAAGTTAAAGGTGAATCATTGGTATTATTCATTTGCAAATTTTCTGTGAAATAAAAAATATTTTCAAATAAAAAGTAAACAATGAAAAATTTATCTGATCCCCAAAAAACTAAGCCCCATAGTTGAACTCATTTTTTTTATAGAATATATAAGTACAGAGTCCGTAAAACATGACTGCAAGTATACGTAGAAAACTACATTCAAGTCTCAAAAGTGGTTCACATGGACTGCCAGTTATTTCAAACACTGAGAAATATATGGATAGATAGATATATAAATACACAGAGACCCATTCTCCAGTCTATATTGACTGTCCATAATGAGAAACTAAGGCAGTATTACAATGGCTTCTAAGATCAAGGCTAGATGTATGGTTCATCAATATCTTCATGAACTCAAAAAAAAAAATAACATCTTCTAGATACAGTTATAAATGGCCTCAATAAATGAATAGTGAATTAGATCCTACAATGTGCAAACCATGGTCTATGTACAAAAAAAAAGGATAAAGATAAGCTTTGATTAGTATGTTGGGAGCACCTTTTAGAAAAGGTAAAAATCAGTCACCCTCAGATACCAAATTGTCTTACATAACATACAAGGTAGCACTGTAGCACTGTCCTCCCACTGTTCATCAATTTGCTCAAGCGGGCACCAGTAACGTCTCCATTATGAGACTTGTTGTTACTGTTTTTGGCATATCAAATATGCCATGGGGAGCTTGCCAGGCTCTGTTGTGTGGGTGAGATACTTCTGGAAGCTAGCCGGGCTCTTCGAGAGGGATGGAGGAATCGAACCTGGGTTGGCCGCATGTAAGGCAAATGCCCCACCTGCTGTGCTATCTCTCCACCTCAACATACATGGTAATACAAATAAATCTTATGAAAAGAATAATACAATATCATATAAGGAAATTAAGTGGTAAAATTATTTTTTGAAAGACAAAATTCTGCTTCAAATGTCAAGAAAAATGGGAGTCAGAAAAAAAAAAGTCAAATGTACCTGCAACAATCTTCAAATGTGATCAAAGTTTAAAATGAGATTAATGCCAACCCAGAGACATTTTAAGGAAATAAAATGGGAAATGCTTAGTAATCAACTGATTATGTCTGATAAGATATGAAGGAGCTGGAGGATTGAGATCCCTCTTTCTTAAACTGTGGTGGTGGTGGTGGTGGTGGTGGAGGGGGTGAGGGGTTCATAACCTCCTCTACATGAAATGTTGAAAGCAGTTCTTGTACATGAAAAGAAGAAACTAAAAACGACAAAATCTTAAACTGGGTGAACAATAACAAAGCAACAGAAACAAAAACAACAATGAGATGAGACAAAAACAAAAGATGAAAAGAAGAACAAAATCCTATCAGTCAATGATAATGAATATATAATTAATATGTACCAGCAAGAAAAAGACATTTTTAAGAACCCAGGGTAGGGCACTTGCCTCACACATGGTTGATGCTGGTTTGATCCCAAGCATTCCATATGGTCTTGGAGCCAGGAGTAAGCTCTAAGCATAGATGGGTAAGCCTCCCCCCATACACACACAAGGGAAACATTTTTATATAAAGAAAATATGATACAAGCCCCAAGCTAAAAATAAAATGAAAACCTGAGGCAAATATACGTAGAATGAAAAATGTAGAAAATCACAAGGATAGTCACCTACATGAAAAAGCAGATAAAAAAACACGGGAAAGGGAGGAAAAATATACAACCAGAAAACAAAGGATAGAACAGTAATCTGTAAAACCTATTTATCAATAATCACCCTATATGTTAGTGGTTGTAATTCACCAATAAAAGGAGTTGTTGGGTGAGTTAAAAAGAAATTTCACCTATATTATACACATCATACTCACTCTCACTCTAATAAAGACAAACATAAATTCTGAGTGAAAAACTGAAACAAGGTGTTATAAACAAGATTAACAGCACAGAGAGAACAGTGTATATACAGCTGTTCTCATATCAGATAAAACAGACCTACAACTGAAAAAGATCATTATGAAAATTAATATTGAATATTGATAAGGGGTTCAATTCAACAGGAAGACACAAGGGTCATCAACACATTATATAACATATATGGGTAACCAAGTAAATAAACTAATTATTAATATATTTCAAGGATATACTGACAGAAACAAAATAATTGCAGAGACTCTCAAGTCATCATTTACAGCAATGAACAGAATCATTCAAAAAAATTAATAAGAAAATAAATGTCACTGGATAAAAAATGGAAGTGATGGATTTTAGTAAATGTATACAAAAACTTGCATTCCCAAAGCTGTAAACACACATTATCTCACGTGTACATGGAAGATTCTTAAGGATAGGCCATACGTGGGGACATAAATGAGGTCTTTATAAATATGTGGATGTAAACAGGTATACTCAATATGGAAAATAATATGTACATTTCTTTAAAAAAATTCAAATTTTGAATACCCAAAACAACTGTATTATAAACAAATTTTAAGC
Organism: Sorex fumeus; assembly: GCF_029834395.1. Lineage (NCBI taxonomy): Eukaryota > Metazoa > Chordata > Mammalia > Eulipotyphla > Soricidae > Sorex > Sorex fumeus. Next base: position 65,329,969 of record NW_026606155.1, on the reverse strand, counting down.
AATGGTGTTTAAACAAAGTTTAAAATAAAGAAAAATTAAGATTTCATATGATACTGCACTATCACACCAAGATGTTCATCTAAAGGATACAAAAACAATAATCTAAAGGAAATTCATTTCTGTGTTCATGGCAGATTATTCACTATAGGTAAGACTCCATGTATTCAACCTAAATACGTACAAACTGATGATTGGATAAAGATGCTGTGGTATATACACTCTACACTGTTCTGATTACAATATAACTGTATCACTGTCATCCCGTTGATCGTCAAATTACTCTAGCGGGCGCCAGTAACGTCTCTATTCCTCCCAGCCCTGAGATTTTAGCAGCCTCTTCTTACTTGTCTTTTCCCAACGACTGGAGGCTCTTTCAGGGTCAAGGGAATGAAAACTGTTGTCGTTACTGTATTTGGCATATCGAATACACCAAAAGGAGCTTGCCAGGCAGGATACCGTGCGGGCAGGATACTTTCTCGGTAGCTTGCCAGGCTCTCCAAGAGGCATATATTTATATACAATATAACAATATCAGGTTATTCTAATTCAGGGGTGGGGGACTTTTTTCCATCAAAGGCCATTGGATATTTATAGCATCATTCACAGGTCATACAATATAGGCAGACAGGCTGTGGGCAGTTGGTAAAAAAAAAAAATTGTGTCTACCAATCATATAGCAGGACGATAGCATACATAGGGTTTCTTAAGTATTTGTCTAGCCAGCCCCATGAGTCAAAAGTACCCAACCTCTGTTCTAATTAAACAATAAATATCCTCCACATGAAACCCCTGTAGATGCTCACATGAGTGTGTGTACTCACACACATACTCTGCCACACACAATTCTCCTCAAATCTAGACTTCACAGCCAAAGCAGTCTTTAAACACTGTCTTCATTACTCACAGCGCCCACCAACCAGTCTTGCTGCAATCACCTATCCTCTTATAGAAACAGTGATACCTGCAATCAGTAACTCAGCATAACAACCAGGTTTCACAACTATCACTACACCAATCTGTTCTACAGAGAAATTATTTTATTTTTAAATATGACTAATAATCTTCCCAATTCCTCAATGTTCATTGCTTCCCAGGTCCTAAGAGGAAACCAATCTGCTTTTCCTGAACAATTATTTGAATAAATAATACCCAGTCATCTGATTGCAAGTATTCATTACATACAAGCTATAGAAAATAATCGTCATAGATCAAATTTAGTAGCTTCAAAACAAATGATGCAGGCACAATTTGCACAGAATCCTTCGGGTACATTTTTTTTCTTCAGAAATAATCTGAATTCCATACAGCATCCACTATGCACTGCACAACCTTCTTTTCCATATTACAAATACCTCTCTGGGATCTGTGTTCACTCTAATCTTTCAAAGTCAGCAAATAAGGTTCATATCCAAAATTGCTTTGCTGTTTGTCTCACATGTTAATAGAGCAATAATTATTTTAGTGTTTCAATCTGGACAGTCCAAAAAGATGACCTTATGATGAACCTCCTGTAAGAGAAACAGTACTGTTTATAAATAAAATCACACTGCTGAGAGATCCTGAGCTTTCAAAGGAAGAAAGAAATCGCCGTATTTGCAGGCAGTTGCTGTTCTGCCCTTTACTTTAGGTACATAGTATCTAGATTTTCATCAACATTTTTTAAAATGTTGCTCTAAGTACAGAATCCTGGGCTTTGTTCATGCATATCTGGAAACTATTCTGCTTAAGGAATATCCCACAAACAAGGATGCAAAACTAGCATTCTTAACTGATTCCTGCTACTAAGAAAATACTCCCACTGTTCTTGCGTCAAAACCATCACATTCTTAGGCAGCTAACAAAGGAGGAACTGACTTTTATGCAAAGAATCAATTTAAGAAAAACCCTCCCAAAAAATTTTAAAGTAATGCCAAAAGAAAATTATACAACAGACTACTTCAAATTAGTAAACAGCCTTCAGGTTTAAACATCCCACTTTTTATTCAAATAGACCTGAATTCCAAGACTTACAAGCTGATGACCTCGAATAAGTTTCCTTGCTGAGAATCCGGATGGAAATATTCGGATAAGTTTTCCTTGCTGAGAATCCCAATGGAAATATATACATATTAAACAAATAAACTATGTCTAGCACTTAGAACCCATGGACAAAAACTAAGTATCAACTTCCTTGAGTTTTCATTTTGTTCTTATAAATGACAACACCATTAAAGTATTCCACAATTTCCACCATGCATCTGCAGTTTTCATTTCAATGATACTCTGTCAGTAAACAAGGAACATTACAAATAACCCATTTTGACATATGTTAGGTAACTACCACACTGGATCCATAAACTAATTTTAATATTAGTTCTATGTGTACATAGAATACTAATAGAAAAATAATTTAAATGCAACATGTTATAGTATACATTTGATTACTAAACATCAACAAGCCTCATAGTTTTAAAGCACTCAAGACCCTAATCTCACCAAACTTATTATTAAAAATGACAAAAATCATTGAATGAACAGCACATTACTACTTCCTTTACACTACTACACTACCTCTGGATCAAATACAAAATACTCTTCAGTGGGATAATATCCTCATTGCATAACCCAACAGCTGACTAAAAAGGAAGGTCAGGTCAAGTTCACTTTGTTAAAGTTCTTAACAGGTCAGTGGATGGACACATTTTGATGAGCCGTTCTAAGTTGTTGATGGGGGAGAGAAAAAAAAAGGTTTTTAGTCTTTGATTCCCAATTGCTAACATTCCAAAATATCGTATTCACATTAATAAACATTTTTCATTTTAATGATGAATAGCCACCTGCTGAAGTCAAAGAAACAGGAGCCCACTCCTAATTGGAAACAGCAAGACTGTGTGTATTTTCCATTATGTATTTTGGCTCTCCAAATGTTCAGTTTGAGAACTCTGAGGTTAAGCCTTAGAAACTCCCCCATTTCTCCACAAGCTGACACATTCTTTGGACACACACTGCATGCATTCAGTATAATCAGAATAAGCACAGTTGGAATGTAGTGCTTGAGGCTCTTGATTTTTTAATCAGTTTGTGTGAATTTTAAGTCATGTATCAGCTACGGTGAGGGTGCAGCAATTCTGTTTGGAAAGTTCTGAAATGGAAATAATAAAACCCAAATGTTCTAATATTCCTTTCTTCATTTCAGAGGAGCAGCCTCTGTCACACTTGCTGCCTCTTGCCAATGTCTACATGAATCAAACTTAATGGTAGCAGACTACACTAAATAATGTTTGTTCCAAGTTTCCAAAACAAGCTTTCACAATTTTCCATGCATGAAAATGAAAGGTAGAACTACATTTTTTAAATTTTAAACAACTAGAATGAGTTTTTAAAAAATAAACTTGATTCTCTAGACTCTCCGATCCCCCTAAAAACCCTAAGCAGATTTTTTTAAAGAACATCAGTGCATGGAGACATCTTCTCTTTCTTACTAAGTAAAATCAACAGGACTTCAATTTAGAGTCAATTATTATTTTCTATTCAGGACCCCATACCAATAATAAGGCACAATGCTTAAATCTCTAGTTATAAGCTATATATCAAGAGACTTGCCAAAACACTACTTGAAAATAAATTTCCTGACACTGACACAGCATATGCTTATGTTGAAAACGTATTTATCATAATATAAGATTATTATGCAAGAAACTATGTTAAATACATTCTTTAACTGGTTGTCATTCTAGACTAATGACTTAGCTATAGTTTTATAATTGGTCATATTAAATTACCTAGATACTTGAGTATGTATATTTTTAATTAAGATTGCAAGCCACATAGAATTTTTCAATAATACTGACAAAATATTATTTAGTTCAATTGATACTAATTCAGTAGCCATCCACTTGTTTGCATGTAATAAAAATGGCAGAGAATTAATCATTTCAACAAAAAATAAATCTTTCAGGTTAATTCTGTATTCTGTAAGAATGGACTACCCAGGCTTTACAATTTTATTTTATTAAGTATGAGAATTTTCCTAAGAAAGAGTATCTTTAGTTCTAAAATCTAGTCGGCAAATTCTTCTGAATAGGGAATTTTAAAAGTAAGTGTTCCCTTTTGGGTCTAAGAGAGATTTTCTCAGATTACATGTACCAGGAAATGCGATAGGGGCTTCCTGATGAAACGAAGATAATATTTAACATAAACCAAAGGGGAAATTGTGTCTTTAAAAATTGTTTCTTGGGGCTGGAGCGATAGCACAGCGGGTAGGGCGTTTGCCTTGCACGCAGCCAACATGGCCGACACAGGTTCGATTCCCAGCATCCCATGTGGTCCCCCGAGCACTGCCAGGAGCAATTCCTGAGTGCATGAGCCAGGAGTAACCCCTGAGCATCGCCGGGTGTGACCCAAAAAGCAAAAAAAAAAAAATGTTTCTTTACAAACTCATGAAATATGCAGACAAAGGGATATATGTGGCAGATACTCTAAAACATGATTCAATTGACAATTGACAGACAGTAAAAAAAATGTAACAGCTACTGGTCATGCAAAAAAATCTGATCTATGTGTGTCTTTGTTTATACGTTTGATCACTGCTGTGAGGTAGAATGAAGCATACATTTCAATCGCATGGAAAATGAAAAGTGGATATTTACTAGACTGTAAAATAATTTGATAATGAATTTACACCAATATATGGACCTAACATCCAAAGAACTTGTTATTTAAAAGTTTAATGACAAGTTCAATCACACACTTTTATTTTCTAGTCAGGTTCTATTGAGAAGTGATTTTTAGTTGATTATTTAACAACTCTACCTTCAATTTCAAATAGATCCACCTGCATTGTGCCAACACTTGTTCAAGAAATGGGGAGTCTATATTTCTTTCAGTAAATTGAACAGATTTTCTGATGTTTCAACCAACAAGGTGCAGTGAAAATAATGGTAAGCAACTTCCAAGGTTAAGTCATTAACAAACACTGAACCTTCTGACTCTCTTATAGTCTCCCTCTTGGAAATCTCTCATTCAAGAAACCTGTCGAGGAAATAAAGTGCTGTGTTTGGATTAGCACTGTAGCACTGTCCTTCTTTGTTCATCGACTTGCTAGAGCGGGCACCAGTAACATCTCCATTGTGAGACTTGTTGTTATTGTTTTTGGCATATCAAATATGCCACAGGGAGCTTGCCAGGCTCTGTTGTGTGGGAAGATACTCTCGGTAGCTTGCCAGGCTCTCCGAGAGGGATGGAGAAATCAAACCCAGGTCATCTGTGTGCAAGGCAAACAGCCTACCCACTGTGCTATTGCTCCAGCGTGTTCTGAGTAGTCTAGGCATAAAACAAGGATATACATAATCTTCAATCAACCCTGCACAGGAAACATATGAGGGACTAGAAAAACTTCCAGATAATTCCCCCAGTTGTTTGTTTCCCTAGCTGATGAAACTTCATCATGGATTAGAGACCAAATCATCATCATCATCATCATCATCATCATCATCATCATCATCACCACCACCACCATCACCATCATCTCCCAGTGTTCTCCTTTAATCCTGACCTATAGAATCTCCTAAAATTTTTAAACCTTGCTGTTTTAAATCATTACTTCAAATATGATTATTTTTCTAATTTTAGACACCATAATTTACAGTATCATTAATGATAGGGCTTCAGACACACAATGTTAAAAATACTATACCTTCCATTGGTGTGCCCACACTTCTAACCACCCTCATACTTGCCCCTCTCCCTCAAGCTAAGTTCAGTTCTGTAGAACATTCTGCTGTCTTTGGCCATTTCTTATTCCCTTACTATGTTCTCAATAACTCACATGTGAGATCATTCATATATATCTGTCCCTGCATCTGTCCCTCTCCTTCTGAATGGCTAACTTCATCCAGTAAGTGACAACCCAGATTCATTCAAGGAGCAGCAAACTGCATGATTTTGTCTTTCCTTATACCCAACTACTATTCCATTAGTTTTTTTTTCAATGATTACACAGTGATAGATAAATCTGAATAAGGTCCATCCTTAAAAGAAGAGTATTACAAGATCTTTATAGTAGTTCAACATGTGATCTACATTAAACAGAATGTTACACAAGTGTAAAAGGAAGTCCAGATTTCCTTCCTGGATTTCCTGGACTTCTGGACTTCCTGGAGAGTGAAGCCACATTGGCAGCCGCACAACATCTCAAACTCTACCAACACTGATAAACCAGTAGTAGCACACCAGGATAAATAAGATGTAACATAAAAGAAAACCAATCTCGATTAACAAAATATAAACACGGCTTGATTTGTAACAACATTTTAGTAATCTCTTATACAAGAACTTAATGCTTCAAGCTGAGATACAACATTTTCACTTTCTTCTAAGGAAGTTTTTTTGATCATTCTCATAGCTAATTATTGATAGCAAGCTATATTAAATAAACTATTGAATGTCTGTGATGGAGGCAGACTTAAGGGGTGGTTGGTGGTTGGGTGAGGGAAGGTGTAATGGTGATGGAATTGGTGTTGGAATATTGAATGCCTGTCATGAACAATTTTGTTAACTACAGTGCTTATAGTGTAAGGGGGAAAATTTAAAAAATGAATAATTTTTTTTTTAAATTGTAAAAGGAGGAAGTATCATAGTGTGTACTTACATTTTCCTTTTTAATTTAAATTGATTATTTTTTGTGGCTTTAGTCACAGCAAATTTGAGATGAAGATAGATCGTCAGTATACCACCATCTCCACCCATGCCTTGCCCTCCATTATCATTATCCTCTTCCAAAATGTTACATTTGTTAAAATGACTACACAGCAATGTTGTTTATGGTTAATCATTTACCAGAGGGCTCATTCTTTCTTACTGTTGTACATTCTGTAGAATGAATATGTGACATATGTGTATAAACAGTATTCTTCAACTAACTCAGATGACCCTTAAACAACACTGGCTTGAACTGTGAGTCTATATTTACAAACACTGATTTCTACACATAGTTCTCAATTAACAGACTCAGGTAGCCACATATGATGTGGACTGAATCTGAGAATACTGAGTGTAAGGGACTTAATTTCTCACAGTATAGTTTTCATGGGCAGAGCTTGGGGGAGTTCTACAGTCATATTTTACAAGGATGAACTATGTATGTATAATGTATAATGATAGAACATAAGTATCCACCATTCCATACTGCATTTTAATCTCTTTTATCTTCAATCTTTTTTAATATATTTTTAAATTTAAGTATTTTAAACAAAATGTATAAGTTAGGAGGCTAAAAGGCCTGTCTGTGTGAATATTTGTTTCTAATTATTCTTTATATGCATCATGACAGTATTTCTACACTAGTACAGAAGCCTAAATTTAAGGAAAACAGAACTTTGTTCAAGTTCAGACAACTTCCCCACTCAAATCCTAATAATACATACTTTGAACCAGATGTTGTTCCAAATCATGTGCTCCTCTTTCCTTTTTCCTTTTTTTTTTTCATTTTACTAAGTTCATATTTACTGCTCAAATGTTTCTTTTAAACTTGGCGTTTGCATATCAGGGAAAAATAAACAAAACAGTAAAATGAAAGACAACTGATTCACTTATTTCCTTTAGGCTGACAGATTTCAGAGAAAGTGCTTTAGTAATAAAAAAATATTAATGAAGTAGCAATGTTTTGTGCAGACATTTGCTCCTCTGTCTACTTCATTTATAAATACATTTTAATGAGGTAATAGAGACTACACAGTGCTGCAACTGTTCCTTTTTCTAACATTTGTTCTGAATTCAAAGATTAGAAACAGCTAATCTGCTGCATTTGGGGGGTTGGTTTATGAATACAGCATTTAAAGCACATTGTTTGAGCATCTGGAAAGCTAACATCTCATAAATAGCCCATCCTCCCAAACATATGATTAGACAATAAGGGTAATCTGAAATTTGTTTAAAATCAGTAGCCATAAAGTAGATACAGTGTACTACAAATTGTCCCTCCCTCCCTTTCCACCCTCCACCCCAGAGTGTGTATTGAAACATGGCTTAATGGGCCTTCGTTTGCCAAGAAGATATTCAGAGTAGAATTTGTCTTTGTACAATTAAATTATGTGCATTGTCAAATCTTCTCATTTAACAAATCTATATTTTACTGAATTATATTGAAGAATTAAGTCAGGTCAGACTCTGGAGGTACTCTGTGTCTCTATTCCCATGGAGAGGATTAAATTTTGCGGGTTTTTTCCTTAATAATTTTCAGTCTTTCTCAAATCCATATGTACATATATACATTTCAGTCCACCGAAAGACTTACAAAGGTGGACTTTATGAATGCATGATTCAAAGAGACAAAGTATACTATAATATATGTCTATAAAAAGAATCATGTATAAAAAACTTAAAAATGCCTTCATTTTTAATACAGCTGATATTTTTCCATTCCAGATTAACAACTTCGATCTAAACAATAATTTATGAAAAAATATGACCAAATTATATAAGAAATATATCTGGGTGAAATAAATGCACCAAATATATTTTAGCATACAGCCTACTCAATTCCCATGCCTAGAAATGTGTGACTGAAGCCTCCGTGAGTAATCTGGCGTAAGGCTAAAGGGATCTTAGAGGTGAGATATCTGTATATATCAAATTCACTAGGCCCAACACTATTATAAGCATGGATTCAAACTACAACAACTAAACTTGAAGATGTGTCTGTCAAGGAGACAAGGGGAAACCTGAGTTCACTGGTGAATGGACATGGTCACTGGTGGTGAGAGTGGTATTGTGCACATTGTATGCCTAAAACAGTATTGCCAACTACTTTGCAAATCATGATGTCTAATTGAAAATAAAATTACTTTTTAAAGTATTTTTAAAATACTTGGTCTACTTGGAAAGTAATATAATTCTTGTGATCATATCACTGATTTGCTGTATGAATTTAAATTTGAAAATCATGGCCATAATAACATAATCACTTTGTACCTCTAAACTCGGGCTGGAGGGATAGCACAGTGGGTAGGGCATTTGCCTTGCATGAGGTCGACCCTGGTTCGATTCCTCTGGTCCTCTCAGAGAGGGCGGCAAGTTACTGAGCATATCTCACCCACAGGGCAAAGCCTGGCAAGCCACCCATGATGTATTCGATATGCCAAAAACAGTAACAACAAGTTTCACAATTTGTTGTGAGACGTTACTGGTGCCCGCTAGAGGAAAACGGGAGGACAGTGGACAGTGGACAGTGGACTACTGAACTTCCAATACATTTAAGGGTATGTCTAAATTGCTTCATATCCTCTTCAATGCAATTCAATTATTAAATAGTAGAACCATTAGTATGCATTGTACAGGTAGAAAAACTAAGAAAATGTAATTCACAAAATGGACCTTGCATCACATGAGCATTGTACAATTTTCACAAAATTTTCAAATTTTCAAGAAACATTTAAGATGGCCTGATAACATTTCCTTGTTTTGTTTTGTGTAAAAGAAAACTGAGGTCAGATGGTTAAAGGACACTAGAAACCTTGTAGCACAATGAGATCTAAATCTAGTACTTTCACAATCCAGGGATCATTCAATTGGGATTGAGTCTCTTTTGTTCCTCGATTTATATTCACCCATTCCTAAATTAGGTTTTATACCCAGTCCATGTTTGAATCATTTAATATCTCACTGCCACTTCATAACCAATATGCATAGGATTATCTAAGTAATTTTATGTACTATAAGTGTGCTGCTGTCTCTCAATTATGCTTGAGAACAACATCATAAATATGCAATGCATGTCTATCCAGACAATTATTTTAAATTTCTAGTTATATCTATGTACATAACTTATTAAGTTATTTATGTTTTATATCATTATAATGCTGAGTGAATGTATATATCTTTTTTAACTTATTCAAAGGGATTTCTGGCTTGATGTATAGGTGTATTTCTACTTTCAATAGTTAGGTTCAAATACTTTTCTGGTGGCTGTACCAGTTCACACTGTCATCCATTACATAGACTATCAGCCCTACCCAATTCCCAAGTCAAACCTTTTCTAATACAGATTGTCTAAACATCTAAATTTTAAATAGTGGCCATGAAATTCCCAATTCCAGAATAATTTCTTAAAAAATTTGAAACACAATTAACATATTAGTTTCAGCTGTACAATATAATGGTTCAAACTGAATATAATATAAAATGATCATCACAATGAACGTAGCTAAGATCCCTCATTAGAGAACAATTTTTTTGTGAAAGACCTACCAATTTTATAGAAATTTTCTAATACAGAATACAGTATTGTTAACTATGATACACCAAAAATTCTAGAATTTTTAAAATAATTAAGCTTGTAATTTTTGATTCCACATTCAAGGTCTTTATAGTTCCCTAAGTATTTCAAGATTATTTGTTCAATTAAGGTAGAAAATATCATTTACAGTTTTACAAAGATTGAAAAACTCCTTTGAACAGTGTGAACACACTGCTTTGAATAGTGTGAACAGCTAAATATTAATTTTAATCAATGAATTTAGATGATCTTTCCATTTATGCATGTGTTCTTAATCTATCTCATTCATGTCTCATAGTTTTCAGTGTATAGGTCTTTCACCTCTTTAAATAATTAATAAGTGTTTAATTCATCCTGATGAAACTATAAACAGAATGTTTTCTTAATTTATCTGTAGCATATTATCATCATATTGAAACAATAGCTTTCTAGTAAATATTCTACATGAATTGACTTTACTCGATTCACTGATTGCTTCTTTTATTGTGGAATCTTTAATTCTCCAGATAAAGACATGTCATTTGATGTCGTTTTTCTTTATTAGCAAGAATTTTTTTATTGGTAAGATTTTTTTATCTTTTTATTTTTATTTTTTATCTTTTTTGAGAATAAATTGGTTTCTAGCTTTGATCCTAGAATTCTTTATAATATTGAGGTTTAACTTTGCAATAGTAAAATATATCTACTTTTTCCTCTTAATTAGCAAATACATTTAAATGAACATGTGTATTTTTCATCCGATATCTTTAGAAAAGGTACACTTATTTATAACTTTGTAGTAAGAAATTAAAAGAACAAGAACTAGATTAATCCCTCCTTTGCAATGAGTAAAATTTACCCCAAAATAAGTAGATGAATATTTCTTTCCTGCTTTTTGGGTCACACCCAGCAATGCACAGGGGATACTCCTGGCTCATGCGCTCAGAAATTACTCCTGGTGGTGCCTGGGGGACCATATGGGATGCTGTGAATCGAACCCTGGTTGGCCGCATGCAAGGCAAATACCCTACCTGCTGTGCTATCACTCCAGCCCCAGTAGATGTATCTTTTGATTATTATCTTAAAATTCAGAACTGATTCCATTTTAAATTGCTTTATTTAGGGGGCTAGAAAGATAGTACAATGGGTAGAGCATTTGCCTTGCATGAGGCTGACCCACGTTTGATCCGTGGGACCCTTTGTGAACTCTAGAGCCCTCTAGCAGCGATCCCTGAATACAAGTAAGTCCTGAGACTGCCCAGTGTGGCCTCCATATCAAAAATAAAAAAAGTAAATTGCATCATTATTTATATAAAGTTTTATGACATAAGTATTTGTAACTTTATCAAACTATCCATTTGATAAAGATTTCCAGTAATTTATACGATTATACATTTTACCACTTGACCCATATTTTGGCAGTATGTTTTAATCATTGTTTATGCCAAGTATCACACTTTCATATTCTTTTCTTTGGGGAGTCAGATTTTCTGTTTGTTTTAGGATTACGGGTTTTTGATTATGAAGGAACATACATATTTAAGCTTCAGAGAAGTCAGAAATATAAACTGTATTACAGTTGAAGAAATTTACTAAGAAATTTACTAAGAAAAATACTAAGTACAAAATCTATTTTTCTCTAATATACAATCTATGAAACATTTATTTTATAAAATCTTAATTTATTTGGGGCTTAGGAGGAAGGCCACCCAATGGTGCTTAAGGTAATTTCTGACTCTGCTCACGGCAATTTTTGACTCTGTGCTCAGGGTTTACTCATGTCTCTGTGATTTGATTGGATATCATTTCTGGTTCGTTTCAAGGACTCTATGCAGAACCCAGGATTAAAACCAAGTTCAGCAGGATACAAGGCAAGTGCCTGAACATCTGTACCTCTTCTGGCCCTCAATTATGCTTCTATTTTTATTAAAACATCATGATTAACAAAGTTATTCAGAGTTGAGTTTTAGGCTTAACTATGTCCCGGCACCAACAAGGAGTAAGCCTTGAGCACCACCACGTGTGATACAAAAAAAAAAAGTTTATAAAATATTTTTTTAAACCATATCTCAAGGGATAGCACAGCGGTAGGGCGTTTGCCTTGCACGCAGACAACATGGCCGACCCGAGTTCGATTCCTCCGCCCCTCTCGGAGAGCCCGGCAAGCTACCGAGAGTATCTCGCCCGCACGGCAGAGCCTGGCAAGCTCCCCGTGACGTATTCGATATGCCAGACACAGTAACAACAAAGTCTCCAATGGAGACGTTACTGACCCGCTCGAGCAAATCGATGATCAACGGGAGGGCCTTTACTTTACTATCTCAAGGGCTGGAGTACAGGAGTTGAGGTGCTTGCTTTTCATGAAGTTGATATGATCACTGATAAAACACATGATTCCTCAAGCCCTACTAGGAGCAATCCCTAAGCACTGTTAGTATGTCAAAAACAACAATGCCAACAACAAAACCTTAGAACTTTAAAGTAGAACAATGATTTATGTTTTAAAGGCAACATATAAAATAAATGCTTTTCTGTTCTGGGTTACTCCTTTTTGTAAATTAGATGGATGAGTAAATATACATCTAAAACCACGCCATTAGTTTTGTAAATATAGGAATGTCACTAAATCTCATTTTTCTTTTATGTAAAATAGGTTAGGCAAAACATTATCTAAAATTCTATTTCTTTCTAATTCCTGCTATTCTTAATACACAATAACTGTTCAACCTTTTGGCTAAAAATCAGGTCTCAACTAATATATACATTATACTTACGCATCTAAAAATCAGTTTTAAAACTAAAATTTTATTTTAGCAATTCAGTTGTCCAAAACAAGATAGCCAACTTCCTATTATCAATATATCCCACTGAAATTAAAACCCTTAATCACAAACAAAAGGCATTTTTGCTTCATCATCAGAAAAATTATTCTAATGATGCAAGGTATTTATTGTTGTTTTTGGAGCACAGAAAACTGAAGTGATTTTTCATTCATGGAGGAAGAATTTCAGTATAAAATATGTACATCAAAATTTACCTCGTATCTATTTTCTGAGTCGTCTGTGAAAGAACTTAATTTTGGTTGACTGTTCTCCTATACACTGCTGTTGCTAATTGTTGAATTTTACAAATTTCAACTTCATATATTGAAATTATATGTAAGTAGAAGCAATCCATTCTACTACTCTATTTCCTATCCATAAAACCTATTACTGAATGAACAGTAGTACTAAGTTTGATTTTTAAAAAAAAGAGGAAGAAAAAAGAAAGAAGGAAGGAAAGAAGGGAGGGAGGGAAGGAGGGAGGGAGGAGGGAGGGAGGGAGGGAAGGGAGGGAAGGGAGGAGGGGGTCTCAAGAGCACTCTTATTCAAATTATTCAAGGCAAAGTACAGAGCATAGTAAGGCAAAAGATTTCCAAAAGAGCATGTTCTTCTTTTCCTGATAACCTCTCTACATATTTCCTAGAGAAACAGATTTTGTCTCCCTTTCAAAAGTAATCACACTGAGTTTAACATTCGATTGTATGTATTCATAAGACTCTTGTTTGTCTTAGACTGCAGGAATATATTCAAGCAGTGTTTCTCAGGAAAAAAAATTGTTAATGAGATTCATCAAAGTAGCTATACTAGAGCCATAGCCGTCAGCTGCTCATTGTTCTAGTAGGGGAACTCATAAATTCAAGCTGTGATTTAAGAAATATATCTGTACTATTAATGTAGTTTGTTTGTGTTGACATATTATTGTCTAACTTTCCTTTTTTTATTGCAATAGAGGTCTGATTAAGTGACATTTTTTCCCTTCTAAAATTATTGTCTACTTATCCAAATAGTACAAACATCAGTGAAACGTTTCTTTCTTGGTAACATTAGTCCTTACATATAATACACCTAAACCCTAGAAAACAAATTAAATGCAGTATACTCCTAATTGGCAGAGTCTCCTGCCCCCGCGCCGGGCTGTCCTCGCCGGAGTCCCTTGGAGGGGAGCGGGTTGAGTTTTCCTCCCTGCCCGGACCAGGGCTCTGGCAGCCGAAGACCTCCAGAACCAGCCACCACCAGGCTGAGACCACTCTCCGCACACATAAAGGTACCGGCAGAGGAACAAAGGCATGTGGGTCCCGGGGCTGAGATCTCCAAGCCTACTCGGATCGGGGCTGAGCCTCCTCTACCCAGATCCTCCAAATTCTAGTAGGCAGGGGTCACACCCACCAACTGGCCCCCTGGCGCCGTGTAATCCCTTCAACAGCCAAGACTCAGAGACTATAAAACTCAGCTCCCAGAAGCGAATGAGGCCACGTGACATCTTATCATCTCATTCCTACTTTGGACAAACTGGCAGGCTACCGAATGTAACCTGCCCACACGGCAGAGTCTGGCAAACTCCCCGTGGCGTACGCAATATGCCAAATACCAGTAACAATGAAGGGTCTCATTCTCCTAACTCTGAAAGAGCCTTGAATATGGCACCTTTTTAAAAAATCTCAGGGCTAGGACGAAGGAGACGTTACTGGGGCCTGCTCGAGGCAATCAACGAATAACAGGATGGTTGTGATTGTTGTGACTGATACTCCTAATTACCTATTGCTCCTTAGAATAAATGTATACATGATTTATCTATGGTGTTTTTGCTTTCTATTCCCACTGAGTATCAGTGACATTATCTTGGAACATATTTACTAAATTATAAATAATATAAATTTCTGACATTATAAAGGAGTTATTACATATTGGGTGCTTCATAAAGCACTTAACAAAAATGATTTAATTAATTTTTATACATCGTATCCATAGATATAAATATTATCTACACCTTATGAAGGAGGAAATTGACTCATATCTGTCAAATCACTAGCCAATGGTCATACATCTAAAGATGATGGAGAGAAGATTCATATTCTAGGAAGCTGACTTCATAGGCAATGCTTCAAACAATTCAAAGTATAGTATTCTTACTAAACTTTGAATACTATACTTGTATACTGTAGTTCACTAGTATACTTCAAAACACTATAATTTGGTTACCTCAGAAACTGACTTACTCTCCGTTTGAGCTAACAATATGACACTGAAGTGAATATACAAAGAAAAGCAAACAAATATAAACATATAGCAATCAAATATATATACTTAATTTTAACTGTGTCATTTCTGGACTCTGAAAAGACAGAATAGACAAGGAACCTGCCTCACACAATACGTATTCTGATTTGATCCCCAGAACTCCCCAGAGTCCTTTATGCACTACCAGGAATGTCCCCTGAGCACAAAGTCAGGAGTACCATAAGAGCACTGTTGGGTGTGGCCCAAGCTTTCCCACACCCTGCAAAAATAAAAGAAAAAATGCACTTTGGAGTCAGGGAGAGCTCAGCTGGCTGGAATTTGCTCAACTGGCTGGAATTGTGCTTGGAATTGACCTCTGGATTGAATCCCAAGTATAACATGGTGCTCTGAGCACTGCTGGGAATGAAACTAAGCAGTAGGTCAGGAGGTAGTCCCTGACCACTGACAGGTTTAACTCCCCCAGCCAACGACAACAATACTTAAATTCTGCGTACTGTTTTGGGTCATAAAAATTTTGTTATATCAACTGAAATACTGGAGAAATTGAAGACACCAGAAACCAACTTTTGGTCATTTTGAAAAAGTCCTTTGGAATGGGAACCAGTTAGTTGACCAGATTGTGATCAGAGACTTATTAAGTTCTCCATGCAATGTAGAAGTGCCTCAATTATACTGTGTTTCTGTTAAGAGATACAAGAATTTGTGCTCAACTCTATGATTGCTAAAGTGGAAAAGTATATCTCCCCAGCAGAAGAAAAACCTATGAATTTTTTTTTAACTATAAACTTAGTTGGGCTGGAGTGATAGCACAGCAGGTAGGGCATTTGCCCTGCACACAGCCAAACTGGGTTTGATTCCTCCGTCCCTCTCGGAGAGCCCAGAAAGCTACTGAGAGTATCCCACCTGCATGGCAGAGCCTGGCAAGCTCCCCGTGGCGTATTCGATATGCCCAAAACAGTAACAACAAGTCTCACAATGGAGACATTACTAGTGCCCGCTAGAGAAAATCGATGAACAACGGGAGACTGAGACAGTACAGCGCAGAAACTTGGTTGTGCTAATGAACTCTAATATTTTCTATCTCTATTCTATTTCCTGCTATCATTGGCTTAATTAACAATAACAGGATGATATGTTCAAATTTTGCTTTTTAATTAAGTGAAAAAAATCTTAAAATTACATAAATACACTGTACTGCAACATGCATTACAGCACAAATTTAAATAAATTAGTTGTTATTTTAGACCACCTTTGATTAAAATGCGTCTGCTTCTCATTTGAACCTCCTTTCCTAAATCTGCAGTGTCTAGGCATTTAATGCTAACACTTTTGAACTTTGCTTTATCTAGAAATTAGTTTTAAAAATTTTTCACAATCAGTTGTATACATATGCTGAGATCCAGGAAATCTTTAAACATCCCATATCATCATAATCCCTAATATATTAAAATATATATACTTTTTATTTTTTAGGACACACCCATGATACACTGGGCTTATTCTTGGCTATTAGCTGAGGGATCACTCCCAAGAGTGTTTGGGGGACCATATGCAGTGTCAGGACTGAACCGGGTCAGCTGAGTATAAGGCCAGCATCATTTAAAATAATACACCTTTCTAGGGAGCTGAACAGATCCTATAGCAGGTAACAAGCTTGCCTGCCTTTCAGACAACTGACCTGGATTTATATGCCCAGCACCCAATGTGGTTTCTTGCACATGCCAGGAGTGATCCCAAAGTAAGGAGCCAGAAGTAAACTCTGAATACTGCTGGGTGTGGTCCCCCCAAAACAAACGAACAACAAAATACATGTTGGTTTGGGGACTGGGGACAGGGTGCGAAGGTATCACACCGACTAGTGTTCAGAGGAGTTTTACATGTATATTCTGTGTTCAGGGATCACTCCTGGCAGTACTTCGGAGAACACACACAGTGCTGGAATTAAACTAGGGATGACCACATGAAAGGCAAGAGCCTTATCTGCTTCACTACCTCTCCAGCACTAGGTAATTTTGGATGTATAATAAAAGGCAATAAGAGTACCAGGGATGATCAGAAGAAAGGATTCCCATTACAAGAGAGATTTTACTGTTAAAGTAGTGTTACGCCAGTTACAGCTGCAACAGGACTTCACAAACAAAGAGTATGCATGGAAACGTCAAGCACACCTGGCCAAATAGAAATTGGCGGGGGGGGGGGGCAATAAAGAGAAGATATTTGGAAGGTGGGGCCTGAGGTTGAACTTGAGAGAGAGACAGAGAGACAGAGAGACAGAGAGAGACAGAGAGAGCACCAAACCATATACAAGGAACGTGAGTAGCACCGGCTGGTATGAGTAGGCAGTGGAAACTGCAGAAATGAACTGCTGAGAAATCACATAACCAAAGCCTAGTCTAGCCTCCACCCTTAGCCACTAAAATTTGCCAATAGAATATTAGAGAACTTCTTAGAATCATAATAAAGTCATAGCCAGTAGTCTAGGGAATAGTTAAATCAGCACTGGGCTGTAACTGTAGCAGAAATTATTCCACCTAGTTCCTACCATAGTAAAAAGTCTTTCTATAAATGACTGGATTATGACATTAAGTAATCAAAAACCTGAAAAAAATATGGACACACACTTCCAAACCATAAATAATTCCAGTAAATATAGTGATTGTACGAGCTGTGAAAGAGGGAACTAAGCAATAGATAGATGATTTAAGGTAAATTACTTCCAAAACAAAAAAGTAAGTAAAGGCTAGTTTACTTATTTACTAGTCCTTTTGGTTGTCTTTTACATCTGCTACAGCCTCAAGCACTTGGCTGATCTGTCTTTAAAAGTGTAATCTGGTTCATTTTTAATACATATGCCATTGTACTTTAATCAAATGTTTTCTAATAATTAATAGCAATGAAGATGTTTATTCAGCTTTCTTATGTGTATTTAGATAAATCTGATATTTAACACACTGAAAGTGAAGAGGTAATCAAATTCACTTATATAAACCCTCGAGTAACTAAAAACCTACACAAATTATGAAATTTAGTACCATGAATATTTTATCTCAATGGGCACTTATAACCTACGGTTTTATCAGGTTCATTACAATGTTCATTACAAGGCGTACATTAGTGTTAGGTATACAGCAAATACTGTCACTAACTATAAGAAAATATAAGATAATAATCACTGATGTGAATAATGTTAACTACAACATCACACTCATTACTAAGATGCATATAGATGTGCTAGCTGTATTTGATACAGTACTATTTTTTTAAAGTAATATCACATGCTCTATTTTCAAACATTTTATTGAATTCAAGCATTGTAACAAAAAGCTTTTCTGATTACTTTTGAGTATGGCAGATTTTATTCATCAGTATAACCATTTCTCAAACACTCTAGATTAGTTTTTGCTGAACTACTAAGAAATACTGCTACTACATTAATGCAAGCTATTATAATCTCAATGGATTATTCAGCAAAACAAAAAAGACATATTTTTATTTACATATCAGCTTTGAAAGATCTAAAATTGCTTATTTAGATTTGAAAATTTAAAAATTTAATTAAGTAGATTCTTCTGACCCTATATTCTTACAGGTAAGTTCCATGAGTGGTAAATTTCTGGGTCATTAAGTCTAATAAAATATCTCTATTTTCCTCTCCCACATAAAGTTCATGTACTTAAGTGCTCTAAAAAAGAAAAGTTTATTTTTAATCAGAAATATTATTTCAGAAAGAAAATTTCAAAGTAGAATAAAATACTGAAGAAATACTATCCAAATCATAAGAATCGTACTTCAGATCTCTTGATAATTAATAAAAAACGTAATGCCAGATGAACCATGGCTCTTAAATAAACTTAAAAAGAAATGTTTGACAAATAAAGTTTCACCATTCCATACTGCCTTAGCTGTATGCTCTGGCAAGTCATTCATTTCATAATAGTCATGTAAGATTAAAACAACTGTTTATTTTCTAATTTCTAAGTGCACCATTTAATATACCCACTAGACAAATTGCATGGTTACGTTTTTCTGTCAAAAATTTTATATCCTTACTTATTTCTAATTTTTAGCTATTAATCCAAATTTTCTCTAAGTATAATCTCCAGAACAATAACATCAGGACTACCTGAAACATTTTTGAAAATGGAAATCTTCAGGTCCTATTTCAGACACAGTAAATTAGAAAACCTGAGGATGGAAAGTAAAGCCTGGCAATCTGTTTTAACAAGTCCTCTAAGTAATTCTGGTATATGCTAGAATAGGAAAAAACAAAAAGCAAAACAAAAAAGGGAAGAACAAAACACTGGCTTGATCTACAGATTACTGACAAAACATGTTAAAAACACATTTCCATTGTGGATTTGTCAGTTTCTCTTTGTAAGTCTGTTTGTTTTGTTTTCAATATTTAGAGGCTATGTTATTTGTGTGTATACAACACCCAAAATGTTATACTGTCCTTGCAAACTGTTACTTCAATATATGATAGGATAATCCTTTTCCATATACTAATTGCACATCTTTGATGTACAGTAGCCTCCCAAACAAAATCAAACTGGCACATCCATAGGACTGTGAGCTAGCCAGACATGAAAGTATACTTTCCTTAGAATCTTTTTCCTGAAAGTCTGGAACATGAACTATGCATAAGGTTACATACTGGGAGAAAGCAAATGGAAGAAGAAACAAGTGCGCAACCAGGACTTTAGCACAATGCCACTTAAGAGTGTTTCAGAAGGGCATTAGAAAAGCAAATAAAGTAAAAAGAATCCATGTGGACGGACCCTAATTAAATAAAACTACTGTTCTTATCAGATTAAAAGAGAAAGGAACACGTGAAGATATGTGAATACTGCTATCCACAGCCAGGAAAGATGAGCCCATGAAAAACTGACTCTGTTGAGTACTTGATCTAGTTTTTCTCCAGAATGAGAAAATAAGTGCTGTTACATAGCACAGCGGGTAGGGCGTTCGCCTTACAAGCGGCCAACATGGCCGACCCAAGTTCGATTCCTCCGCCCCTCTCGGAGAGCCCGGCAAGCTACCGAGAGTATTCGATATGCCAGACACAGTAACAACAAAGTCTCCAATGGAGACGTTACTGGGCCCGCTCGAGCAAATCGACGATCAACGGGAGGGCCTTTACCTTTACCTTTACATAGGTCACCGGTGGTTACTGATGAGAGCAGGTTCCTTTTCTGAGGAGAGTTTTTAAGTTAGAAGGAACTTCTGTGCTGTGCATAAATACGGTTCTGACAAACACATACACAGAATATTAGCATAGAAATAAAACTATTCCTCAGACTTCAAAGTACTATTCTATAATAAGATAAATATAAAAAAAATTTGAGAAGACAGAAGCTCTGATGCAAAGCACTTGCCATTCATGTTTAAGACCTGGTTTTGGTCTCTCACAGAGAAAATTATAATAGTGATAATAATATTAATAATAATAATAATAGTGTCACTGTCACTGTCCTGTTGTTCATCGATTTGCTCAAGCGGGCCCAGTAACGTCTCCGTTGGAGACTTTGTTGTTACTGTGTTTGGCATATCGAATACTTCACGGGGAGCTTGCCAGGCTCTGCCGTGCGCTGAGATACTCTCGGTAGCTTGCCGGGCTCTCCGAGAGGGGCGGAGGAATCGAACTCGGGTCGGCCATGTTGGCTGCATGCAAGGCAAACGCCCTACTGCTGTGCTATCGCTCCAGCCCAAAAATAATACATAAAATAAAAAAATAATATTGATTTAGTGACCCATAACTGAAACTAATCAGAAGAAATCCCATACCAAACATTTTATTTGTCTTTATTAATTATACACAAAAATATCTCTAGCAAAGATGGGGTTGGACCTGATCACAGTGGAAAAGGGTATCTGGCACATAGCTGCCAAATTTAAGCACATTACACAATTTCCACAACAGAGCACCAAGTAAGTAGTTAACAGTCAAATCTCCAAGAAAGACACTCTATCAGGTCCAGTTTAGATTCGGGTTTCACTACAGCAGTTTCTGTGGTTTCTGTAGTGTAGAGAAATTATTTCTAATAATACTGACTTCTCCTTGGCACTGCTCAGGTTTCAGAAAATTTTACTGTAAATCAAACTCTGCTTTCATGCTCACCATAGTTCCAAAAGCTCTATCAAGGGAGGTTCATATGTTATCAGGTGTCACACCCCACAGTTCAAGTAGTACAGAGATGGTAAAACCAAAACTCAAAAGTGTGAAATAATTACCATTGCCTGTTAAGTAGAAACTGTGAGGTTTTCTGATTATTATGCAAACTTAAATAATTTGGCCAAATCAACTATAACGTCCTTTTTGATAGCCACCACCAATAGTCAGAAGGAATAAATCTAACTTTCTTTCCTTAAGTATCACAAGTAGGTGTGAAAGCACGTCTTAGAAACAAATTGGGACCCACTGAAAATATTAATTAGGTGTACAAAAGCTAACAGAAGCAACAAAAATTCTTTTTATTCTATGTATTCAATTAGATCCCATGTTTCTATTATTTTAAGGGCTCTAATTATCTAAAACAGGTCATGAGAGAGAGATTTCAGTTATCCTTAAAAATACTTCAGGTTATAATAATCTTCGAATCCTACCAGTTTAGGACTCATGCTCCCATTGCTATACCTCAAGTCCTCACTACATTATTGTATCTTGTTCTTACAAGAAGAGAAAAAGGGGTCATGTTATAACCTACCCATTAATCTTGAATAGCACATTTTATTAAAAATAATTTTAACCCAGCATCCATCATGTTAACTAGCCATAAATCTACCAATAGACATATGCTTGTCACATTCATTGCTTGCTACTAAGTTCTTATATTGACTGGAGATAAAATAGCTAGAGAAATATACTTCAATAATTCAGCCTTTGATTACATGGCTGAATGATAATTTGCATTTCTATTTTGAAAAATTAAGGTAAAAGGACCCTGCTAAACTAACACATAAAAATATAACCTTGTAAATATAAATTATTTTTAAAGAAAATTATATCGGTGGATCACCAAATCCATATGTTATTATCTTATTTCAATACAATCAGAGATGGTACAGAGACAATCTTGTATTTTGCTGTGGTTAATTTTAACTATTCAATTTTATTTTCACAATTTCTACAATACTCTTATCTGAAACATATTTTAGTACTGCTTTGAATTAAAAACTGAGACTATACTCATCCAGGTACTTGCCTACCAGCAGGGCCCCTTCCCGGGGCTGTGCTTCTAACTAGATCCCCTGAGAATGGCCTGTTTTCATCCTTGGTTTGCAGGGTACGGGAATTGAGTAACACCACACGAACCCAAAGCTGAGCTGTTCCGGCACCCTCTACTCACTCATCCAGGTACCTGCCTGGCGGCAGGCTTCCCAGGGCTGCCATCTAACTAGATCCCCTGAGAATGGCCAGTTTTCATACTTGGTCTGCGGGAGATGGGAATTGAGTCACACTGCGTGGAAACAAAGCTGAACCTTTATGGCACCCTATGCTTACTCATCCAAGTACAGAATCAGTGAGCTCAAAGATGAAGCCCAGAGGCTCTACAGAAAAAAGCAGAAAATGGAAAGGAGACTCACAATTCGGGAACAGATAGCAAGATAGATCTGTAACATAAGAACAGTAACAGTCTACTGTCTAATAATAAGAATTATTAGAGTCCCAGAGGGACAGGAAGAAAACCCTGGTAAAGAAGAAACTTTCAAAGACATCATTGCTACGACGTTCCCAGAGCTGAAGAAAACATGCGACCTCATTCTGGAGGCCCGATGGCTACTAGCTAGAAAAAATCCGAATAATAATACCCCAAGACACTTTCTGATCAAAATGACCAAAACCTTAGATAGAGACAAAATTCTGAAAGCAGCAAGATCAAAGAAAGAAATTTCCTATAAAGGAGCATCCTTAAGATTCACAGCTGGTTTGTCTGATGAAATCCTCATGGCCCGAAAACAGTGGTGGGATATAGCGAAAAAACTCAATGACCTAAATTCCTCACCAAAAATACTTTACGCAGCAAGACTCTCATTCATAACAGAAGGAACAACACACAGTTTCACAGACAAACAACAGCTCAGGAACTTCATAGACTCAAAACCATGGTTACAAGAGCAATTAAATGTTCTGCTTTAAGATAAGACAGGCCCCTCAAATATATAAATTTCAAAAGAAAAATGAGAAAAAAACCCATAACAATAATCTCTCTCAACGTCAATGGGCTAAGGCATCAATTAAAAAAAACACACTAGCAAGATGGATTAGAAAATTGAACCCATCATTCTGCTGCCTCCAAGAAACACATCTCAATAGTCAAAGTAAACACTGGCTCAGAATCAAAGGCTGGAAAACAATCCTACAGGTAAACAACATCCATAAAAAAGCTGGGGTAGCCATCCTAGTATCAGACCACACTGATTTCAGACTTAAGAAGGTCACAAGAGATAGTGAAGGCCATTTCATATTGATCAAGGGTTCTGTACAACAGGAAGAACTAAATGTATGTGCACCTAATAAGGGACCAAAAGTACTTAAAACAACTTCTTATAGACTTGGAAAAAGACATCAATAGCAGCACAATACTAGTGGGAGACTTCAACACCGCTTTATCACCTCTTGATAGATCAAACAGACTCAAGCTTAGTAAGGACATACTTCATCTGAGGGAAACAATGGGAGAAAGGGACTTAGTAGATATATACAGGACATTTCATCCTCAAAAAGCTGAATACACATTCTTCTCAAGTGAAACATTCTCCAAGACTGACCACATGCTGAGCCACGAAACATACCTCCATAAAATTAAGAAGAAAGAGATTGTATCAACGATCTTCTCAGACCACAATGCGCTGAAATTAGAAGTAAATCACACACACAAACAGAAAACTAAATCAAACACCTGGAAATTAAACAGCTCACTATTGGACAACGAGTGGCTTAGAAAGGAAGTCTAAGAGGAAATCAAAAGATTCCTGGAAACAAAAAAAAAAAATGAGGACACGAGTTACCAAAACTTATGGGACACAGCAAAAGCTGTGTTAAGAGGAAAGTTTATAGCTCTACAAGCATTCCCCAAGAAGGAGGAAAGAGCCCAAATAAGTAACTTAACCTCAAAGCTGAAGAGCCTGGAGAATGACCAACAAAAGGAGCCCAATCAGAACAGGAGGAAGGAAATAATAAAACTCACAGCAGAGATTAACAAGATGGAAACCCAAAAAACAATCCAAAGATCAATGAAACCAAGAGCTGGTTCTTCGAGGAAATAAACAAGATTGATAAGATTCTAGCAAACCTCACAAAGGGAGAGAGAAAACCGAATCAGAAATGAAAAGGGGGTCATTACAACAAAAACTACAGAAATTCACGGCATCCTCAGGGAGTACTTTGAAAAGCTTTATGCCACGAACACAAAAACCTTAAGGAAATGGATAAATTCCTAGATTCCTATAGCCTCCAAAGGCTGAACCACGAAGATCTGGAATACCTGAACAGACCTATCACCATCAAGGAAATTGAAACGGTAATAAAAAGTCTCCCCAAGCACAAAAGTCCTGGCCCAAATGGGTTCACTAGTGAATTCTTCCAAATCTTTAAAGAGAACTTACTCCCAATCCTCTTTAAGCTTTTCCACAAAATTGAAATATCAAAAACACTTCCGAACAGTTTCTCTGAAGCAAATATCACCCTGATACCAAAAGCAGACAGATACCACAAAGAAAAAGAATTACAAGCCGATATCCCTGATGAACACAGACGCAAAGATCCTCAACAAACTATTAGCAAATAGAATCCAACGACTCATCAAAAAGAGCATACACCATGACCAAGTAGGATTCATCCCAGGGATGCGATGGTTTAACATTTGGAAATCGATCAACATAATCCATCATATCACCAAAAGAAAAGATAAAAACCATATGATCATATCAATAGATGCAGAAAAAGTATTTGACAAGATCCAGCACCCGTTTATGATGAAAACTCTCAGCAAAATAGGAATTGAAGGAACTTTCCTCAGTATAGTCAAAGCCATCTTCCACAAGTCCATGGCAAGTATCATTCTCAATGGGGAATAACTAAAAGACTTCCCTCTAAGATCGGGAACAAGACAAGGTTGCCCACTTTCGCCACTCCTATTCAATATAGTACTAGAAGTCCTGGCCAATGCAGTTAGGCAAGAGAAAGATATCAATGGAATACAGATAGGAAAGGAAGTGATCAAACTATCACTATTTGCAGACAATATGATACTACACTTAAAAAACCCTAAAGATTCTACAGAAAAGCTCCTAGAAACAATAGGTCGGTTTAATAAAGTGGCAGGCTACAAAATCAACACCCAAAAGTCTATGGCTTTTCTTATATGAAAATAAAAAAAGAGAAGAAATAGACATTAAAAAAAAATCCCATTCACACTAGTACCACAGAAAACGAATCAGCTTAACCAAAGAGGTGAAGGACATATACAAGGAAAATTACAAAACACTACTTCAAGAAATAAAAAGAGGATACTAGGTAATGGAGACACATCCCCTGCTCATGGACAGGGAGGATTAACATTATCAAAATGGCAATACTTCCCAAAGCAATATAGAAATTCAATGCGGTTCTTATCAGAATACCCATGACATTTTTCAAAGAAATAGACAAAACAATCCTGAAATTCATATGGAACAATAAACCCCCACGAATAGTTAAAACAATCCTTGGGAAAAAGAATTTTTTGACCACAAAAGGAGCATCACCCTCCCCAACTTCAAACTGTACTACAAAGTAGTAGTAATTAAGACAGCATTGTACTGGGCTACAAACAGACCTGCAGACCAATGGAACCAAGTCGAATATTCTGTCACAGACCCCCATATATTTGACCACTTAATCTTTGACAAAGGAGCAAGAAATGTGATGTGGAACAAGGAAAGCCTCTTCAACAAGTGGTGCTGGGAAAACTGGATAGCTACCTGCAGACAAATGAACCTGCCCTCTGTCTAATGCCAGGCGCAAAAGTCAGATCAAAGTGAATTAAAGACCTCAATATCAGACATGAATCCATAAGGCACATAGAGGAAAATGTAGGCATAACTCTCCAATACATTGAAGCTAAAAACATCTTTAAGGATGAAATAGCACTGACCATGCAAGTGGAAGCAAAGATAAACAAATAGGATTACATCAAACTAAGAAGCTTCTGCACTTCAAAAGAAACAGTGACCAAAATACAGAAGGAGCCCACAGAATGGGAAAGAATATTTATCCAATTCCCATCTGATAAGGATTAATATCCATGATATAGAGGACACTAGTAGAATTGTACAAAAAACAAACCTCCAACCCCATCAAAAAATGGGGAGAAGAAATAACAGAAGTTTCCTCAAAAAATAAAAACAAATGACCAAAAGGCACATGAAAAAATGCTCCACATCATTAGCCATCAGGGAGATGCAAATCAAAACAACAATGAGATATCATCTCACACTACAAAGACTGGCACACATTCAAAAGAACAAAAGCAATCCAGTGCTGGCATGGATGTGGGGGAAAAGGGACACTCTTTCACTGTTGTTGGGAATGCCCACTGGTCCAGCCTTTCTGGAAAACAATATGGACAGTCCTTCAAAAACTAGAAATTGAGCTTCCCTATGACCCCGCAATACCACTCTTGGGAATATATCCTGAGGATGCAAAAAAGCACAATAGAAATGACATCTGTACCTATATGTTCACTGCAGCACTGTTCACAATAGCCAAAATCTGGAAAAAACCCAAGTGCCCTAGAACAGATGACTGGTTAAAGAAACTTTGGTACATCTACACAATGGAATACTATGCAGCTGTCAGGAAAGATGAAGTCATGAACTTTGCTTATAAATAGACAGAGATGGAGAGTATCATGCTAAGTGAAATGAGTCAGAAAAAAGAGGGGCAGACATAGAAGGACTACACTCATTTGTGGAGTACAAAACAACATAACATGAGGCGGACACTTAAGGAAAGTAGATACATGGAAAAGATAGATTGCTCTATAGCTGGAAGCCTGCCTCATGACCAAAGGGGAGAAGGCAGCTGGAACAGAGAAGGGGTCACTAAGAAAAAGATGGCTGGAGGAATTGGTTGGGATGGGAGATGGTGCAGAAGGTAGATAAAGGACCAAACATGATAAGCTGCCAGGGTCTGTATTGCAAACCATAATGCCCCAAAGTAAAGAGAGATTATGGGGAATCATGTCTGCCATGGAGGCAGGGGGAAGGTGGCAAAGGGGGGGGGGGTTATACCGAGGATACTGGTGGTGGGGAATGTGCACTGGTGGAGGGATGGGTGTTTGATCATTATGTGATTGTAACCCAAACATGAAAGCTTATAACTATCTCATGGTAATTCAATAAAATTTTTTAAAAAAACTGAGACTAAAATGAAAATTTAAGTGACTATCTTATTAGCTTTAATTTGTAATCTTGTAAACAAAACAAAGCAACTTACCACTCCCAATGAGTGACAGAGTAGGGACCATCACAGGTCTTCAGTAACCCTATGTTTTTTTGGCAATACTGTCTACTGGTGACAAGTGTATTTTTCTATAAACATAAACTCATAAAAATTATCTTTCATAATAGAGAATCCATCACAAACTTATGCAGATACATCCTAATGAAGTCACTGCATCCCTCCGGCTTTGGACTTCATGAAAACGCGTGCATGTGAAAGAAGGAAACACAACATAAAGCTCACTGCATCCAATCCATCACCGAGGGAATAAAGGAAGATGAAACTGGTTTATTGGAAAATACTAGAAAACCCAAAAGTACTCACCAATCTACACAAAGGTAAATCCTTTTGCCAAGTCTATGAGGAGTATTGAGACAAGCAGATCATTTTACATTACAAATACAGCAATCCAAGCACCACTGTCCATTCCCCAACCCCCCAAAAAAAGAAAAAAAAATAATGCAGTCAGTTGTTGTAATACCTGAATAACTGGTAATACAACCATAACCAAAGATCTGTCAGGTGCCCTAAGCAGAGCAAAGAAGAAATGAAAAACCAAAGAATTTTCATTAAGTCTTTTGAGGAAATAAAAGTAAACAATCACTGAGAGTGCTCCCATGAAATAAGAAATACAAATGATTAAAGGGGGTGAATAAAAGATAAAACTCTCAAAAATGTACAGCAGGAGACCCAATTAATACTATGCATGAGAACACCCAACAGAGTTGTCAACCCAATGCACTGATTTATTGTTAAAGTGTTTCTATTTTAAATGTGCAAAAGAGATAAAAGGAGCAAATTTGGGACAGAATCAGAATTGTAAGCCAAAGAGGTCTGCTGGAGTCTGGCTAGCTGAGACAAACCGGCCCCAGCATACAAGTCTGCTGAGCTGATTAGAGAAAAACCAATCGCCCAGAACTCAAGTTGCCAGTATTTCCTTTATGTACCCAAATCCAGTTGTCTCAGATTTACTATATCAGGAGAAACTTAATCTAGCTAACTGAATTGAAGTCTAAAAAAAGGATTTATTTTATTCAAAATCAATAGAAACATACTTCTGGGACACTGGTGAGGAGATTTAAAAAAAATACTTCAGATTCAAACAACTCCACAACTAATCGAACAATCTGGGGCTGATTACTCAATTTCTTTACCTGTGGATGGGCTTATTCCATGCCCTCCATAACTGTTGTAAAGCAGTGAAATCAGAAGAGCATGTGAAATATCTAGCATCACAGGGTGTCAGAACACACCATCCATAATATAATCCTGGCTATCTATTACTGGTTCCCTGCCTCTACACAGCTGCAGGTGAGAATATATGCATCAGAAGAACAAACTACCACACCACCCCAACATATAGGTGAAGAATAAAAATCACTTTCGTACATGCTCTCTTCTTTAGTTTACATGAAAGACATCAGAGAAAAAAACTCCAACTCTATCACACAAGAAAAATAACAAGCAAAAAGAAAACCACAATGCCAGAGAGAGAGAGAGAGAGAGAGAGAGAGAGAGAGAGAGAGAGAAGAAAAGCACCTGTCATAGAGTCAGGCTGCAGGTGGGGTGGAGGGGTGATGGGTAGAGGGAAACTGGGGACACTGGTGCTGGGAAATGTACCCTGCTGGAGGGGTAGGTGTTGATGACTGAAACCTAATCATGGACTAAACTGTAAGGGTCTATGTCACAGTGATTCGATTTAAAAACAATTTTTTTAAGTAACAAGTAAACAGCAAGCCTTCATATAGTAAGTGTTGCTGTAGACATAAAGGACATGTGGATCTTCATGACTGTAGACCTGATGAATTCCTCAACATTTTCTGAACATTTTTAAACTTTGCTAAACAATTATAAACCCAATAAGTAGTGACACAACTATCTTTTATTTAAGAAATGATAATGCCCCTGCTGATGTTAAGATTACATTTATGGAGCGATAGCACAGCGGTAGGGCGTTTGCCTTGCACGCAGCCAACATGGCCAACCCGAGTTCGATTCCTTCGCCCCTCTCGGAGAGCCCGGCAAGCTACCGAGAGTATCTCGCCCGCACGGCAGAGCCTGGCAAGCTCCCCGTGACGTATTCGATATGCCAAACACAATAACAACAAAGTCTCCAACGAAGACTTCACTGGGCCCGCTCGAGCAAATCGATGATCAACAGGAGGGCCTTTACTTTACTTACTTTACTTTCATCTACATGCATTTAAGAACTAGTTTAATAAAACACTTCCTGTTATTTGGTACCTCAAGGACAACTAAAGATGAAATGACAGAACATCCCAGAGCACTTTCTAAGACTACGGTAGACAGAGCATGGTTGAAAGGAATCATGAGAGGACACTGGGAAGACTGAACATGCTAAAGATCTGATAAAAGAATGGGGAAGAAAGGCAGCTGACCTAAATATCTCCCACAAGATAGCCACCAGGTATCTCAGGAAAAAAAACGTTTAATTATTTGCCTTGGTTTCTTTCTTTTCTCAAAAACCTGAATAATATCATAACTAGTGTGGGACTCCGGACTCTGCACCAGGCTGTTTTCACTCGGGGCGCCCCAGAGGGCGGAGAGTGAGAGCCCTTCCCGCCAAAGGGACCACAGATAGATAAATGTGTTATTCGGTAGTGCACAGTCCTAGCCATTAGAACATAAACCCCATAAGCATAAAACTTTTTTTTTCACACTGATCAAGTACTCACCTAAAGTAACATCTGGCACATTTCCACATACATACAGATAGCCGTGAGAAACATGAAAAGATGTCCATCACTACTAGGGAAATGCACATCAAAACTATAATAAAAGATCACTTCACACTAATGAGACTGAACTGTCAGCAGAAAGATGAGAATAAATGTCAGAAAAGGTGTGTAGGTTAGAAAAGACAAAGTCATGAAACTTACATACAAGTGGTACTACATAGAAAGTATCATGTTAAGTGAAATGATTCAGAAAGAAAGGGATAGACACAGAAAGATTGCATTCATCTGGGGAACATAAAGTAACAAAATAGGAGACTAACACCCAAAAACGACCAAGATTAGTACCAGGAATTTTACTCCATGGCTTGGAGGCCAACCACACATGATAGGGGAAAAGGGAGCTCAGATAGAGAAGGGAAGACCAAATAAAGGGTGTTGGGAGGATCCTCCCAGGATGGGAGAAGCATGCTGAAAGTAGACTATAGACCAAACATGATTGTCACCCATTGCCTCTTTTGCAAACCACAACACCCAATAAGAGAGAGAGAACAAAAGGGAATGCCCTGCCACAGAGGCAGGGTGGGATAGGGGGATGGGGGGGTGGGAGGGATACTGGGATCCATGGTGGTGGGAAATGGGCACTGGTGGAGGGATGGGTATTTAATCATTGTATAATTGAAACCCAAGCACAAAAATGTGTAAGTCTACAACTATACTTCATGATGTCTCACTAATAAAAATTTAAAAAAAAATTTTTTAAAAAAGGTGTGTACAATGGAGGACCATGGTACACTCTTGGTATGAATCAACACTGGTGCATTTACTATAGAAAACATGGAGATTCCTAAAAAAGTTTAAGAACAGAAAACTGCTGGGGATTATTTCATCCAAGGAATAAAAATAATCTACAATATAGTTTGCCCTTATAGTCACTGAAACACTTTATACTAGCCAAGATGGGGAAACAATCTGAATCTCCACTAATGAGTGAATAAAACATATCCAGTGAAATATATATATTACCAAAAAAAAAACAAAATCTTGCTATTGTGACAATATGGATAGACCTTAAAGCTTTAATAACTAAGTGAAAAAAGAGAAAGAAATTATCATCTGATTTCATTCTTATGTGAATATTTTTTAAGATTAAAAAGATAGAGATATATTATTGGTTACCAGTTGGAAGGGGAGTTAAGAGGAGGTGATTAAATGGCCTAAGGGGGTAAACTGCATGAAGATAGAGAATAAGTAGGTTTCTGGTGATTATGAGGCATATAGACATAGGCAGAATTACAATGCTAAATACCAATAAATTTATAGTGATGTAAATTAATGATACTTTCTTTTCTTTTTTGCTTTTTGGGTCATACCCAGCAATGCTCAGGGGTCACTCTGTACTCAGGAATTACTCCTGGAGGCCCTTGGGGAACCATATGGGATGCCGGGGATCGAACCCCGGTAGGCCGCATGCAAGGCAAACGCCCTACCCACTGTGCTATCATTCCAGTCCCAAATTAATGATACTTTTAATGATAGTTTTAAAGCATGACATCCAGCAAATCTTAAATACTTTGCCAATATTTGCTATATGAGGAAGTGATTGAAATGAACAGGAAATGCCTTCACAAGACAAAGGTTAAACAACTAAGTCTTTAAGGACAGCACTCTGGATCCAACATCTCACTTTAGCACTGTACCTGGCTATTCTCTGGGCTGCTGCCTGTTTCCTTTTAAATAATGTCCTACTGATCACTTTGAAACACTAATGATCACACATCATAATAGCAGTGATTGTCTTTGAAACTATAGACACATTTGTTTTTCAACAGTCAGCCTTTGAAGAGAATTTTCACCTGTATCAAAAGCAGAAAAGCCTGTGTCTCCTGTGTCTGTTACAGTTTCCTCTTTTGTTCTTAGTACCTAGAACTCTTTAGTCTCACTATTTAAGAAGAAGCCTGGGTCTGGAGAGATAGTGAAGGAAATAAGGCATTTGCCTTGAAGGCAGCAGTGACAGCTTCCTTGACCAGGATTAGAAGACTTTGCACCACAAGTGGTCCCCAGAGCACTGCTAGGAATTATTCTTGAATACAGAGTCAATAATAACTAAACTTTCTGACCCTGAGTGCCATTGGGTTTATTGCTCCTCCCCAAAAGATAAGGCAAAATTTTATAAGTGGAATTAAAATCTTCCTAAAACATTTTTATTTAGAAAAATGAGTGGTAGTAACAAGAAAAACTATTTCACTTTTAGCATTTAAACAATAACTTTTACCGGAATAGTGTGCTTCCAATATTAGGACTCCTCTCTTCAAATAATTAATTATATGTTTTGAATTAATTATATGTTTTGAATTACAAAATGGGCTGGAGCGATAGCACAGCGGGTAGGGTGTTTGCCTTGCATGCAGTTGACCCGGGTTTGATTCCTCCACCTCTCTCGGAGAGCCCGGCAATCTACCGAGAGTGTCTTGCCCACATGGCAAAGCCTGGCAAGCTACCCATGACTTAGTTGATATGCTAAAAACAGTAACAACAAGTCTCATAATTCATTGTGAGATGTTACTGGTATCCACTTGAGCAAATCGATGAACAACAGGAGGGCAGTGCTGGACAGTGCTACAGAATTACAAAACATAAATTTTTTTTTGTGGGCCATTAAAAGAGCCATTACTGTTAAATCAAATGACAAAACACAAACCGCAATCTTTTTTTCTTTTTGGGTCACAACCCACGATGCACAGGGGTTACTCCTGGCTCTGCACTCAAGAATTACTTCTGGCAGTGCTCAGGGTACCATATGGGATGCTGGGAATCAAACCTGGGTCAGCCGCGTGCAAAGCAAATGCCCTACCTGCTGTGCTCCAGCCCTCGAGACCACAATTTCTTAGACCAATGAATCTATTCTTTTAACTATTAAAAAGCAGATAACCAGATCCCCACTTGCAAAGGCTCACAGAGAAAGTACTTGATATTTCTCAAAACAAAACAGGCCGTCAACAATGTCTCGCTGCTTTGCAAACCAAAATTTAAAATCCTTATAGTAATGACTCCTTTATATTCAGTCTCCCAACTTCCTCATGAGATAAATGAGTAAAATAAAACAAGCTTCATTTTATAACTTTGATCTCATTATAAAGAATTCAGACACAGAAAGGGAAATTTAGTAACTAATTAATTATTACTAATAAAGTTACATTATATTCAAGGCCCAGAGAGAGAGAGAGAGAAAGAGATTTGTATTTCTCATTCAGTGAGGGAATGCATATTGTAACTCTAGCCTACTCAGTCTAAGATATTTCTCTAGAACAATGTATAATTATTACTATGCAAATATAATCTCAATGCGTAAAGTGATCTTTGAACTGAACCAAACATATTAAAGGGTACTTGTGGATTTTCAGAACACTTGCCTAGACAACTAAGCACTAGTCAAATCAACTCTTCACTCTTAGAAACACAAGGCAAAGAGAGGCAAAAAGTGGTTTCAGAAAATAAACACTTCACTTGGAATATACATGAATAAACAGTATAAGTAATCTCTTTTATACTTCTTTTATTATGTGTTCTATTCCAATAAAATATCAAGCCTCTTACCTTGGTTTTGGACATGAACCCCCGCACTGTATAAAAAAGCTGTAAAAAATGGATGGAGGTATCCGGAGATAGATGATCTGCTTTTGAACAGTAAAAACTGCCATGCAGTCAAACCTAGTTAAATCAGATTTCTCAGAGATTTTGCCACCATGTGAAGAACAGTATATGGAAAGTACTCAAACAGTTTTAGTAATAGCTCAAAATTTAATTCATTCACCTCAATAAGGCTGCCTCAGTGCAGGCACAGAGAAATACTTCTACAGCTACAATTCAAGAAATTAAAATGACAATGATGAAAGATGTTACTCTAAGATTTGCATGTATGACAAATGCCTTTACAATTACTCATATTTTATGCATTTAATCATTTGCAAGTTGGAAAGTGCTTTTAGAAATATTACTTTCTAGACTCTGAAATAGGTCTTTTCATGCTCTTTAATTTTTTTTTTTTAAGGCAACTGCAGCTTAAATAATTTAAATGGCATTCCTAAGGTCACTTGATAAGAAGAACTTGGGCTCAAATCAGATCATTTGGCTCCAAGGTCAATAGACTTTCCACTACATCAACTTTCAAGCTTTTTCTAGATGTTAATCTCACTCGATTATGTGTTAATTCTGTAATCAGACAGGTTACACTTTCCACATTCAAAACATAAAACGGACCAGCCAGATTTTCAAGCCTAGATAAAACAGTACTCCTATACATCGTTCACTTTTTACATTTTTAAATTAAAAATCATTTGGTAATACAATAGAGATTCCAATTTAACCTCAACATTCGATCAGAAGAGGAGATAAAGATAGTAGAAATAAACCATGACTGTTTCCTTTATCTAGTACAACTTATTGAGTGACACGGTCATGGTCACAGTCCTCCCGTTGTTCATTGATTTTCTCGAGCGGGCCCAGTAATGACTCCATCGTGAGACTCGTTGTTACTGTGTTTGGCATATTGAACACGCCATGGGTAGCTTGCCAGGCTTTGCCATGCGGGCAAGATACTCTCGGTAGCTTGCCGGGCTCTCCAAGAGGGGCGGAGGAATCGAACTTGGGTCGGCCATGTTGGCCGCTTGTAAGGCAAATGCCCTACCGCTGTGACAGCTAAAGTGGGGAAAATAAAAAGGAATTGAGGTAGCTTTTGAGTTTCACTAGTGCCACTTCTCATGAAGAAAGACAGTGTGTTGGGTTTTACTTGCTTATCTCTAGGAAGAGATCACTTAACTTATAAACTTTGCCCCATTCCTAAAAGGTGTTTTGTTATTTTATGTTTGTTGTTGCTTTGGGCTTGTTTTTTTTTTTTTTATCCTGTATAACTTTACCTTTTCAACAAGAGTTTTCCTCTTTGGCAACTGCACAGAACAAACTAAACTGTGACTGATAAAATGCACAAAAATTAGTAGCCTGAATTTTGCTGCCAGGCTTATAAAAATTCTTGATGATTTGCTATAATAAAGGTTGAAGAGTTTCCTATGAAGTTCTCAAAGGGAGGAAATACATCATATTAAGAAGAGTTAGCAGAAGACAGTTTAGGGGACAAAATCATAGCATTTTACTTCTAGGGTAATCAATTAAATTTTAATATTACCTTTTTGCAGTCAATAAATATAAATTTTATAGTTATTTATAGTAAACCAAAGACAAGATATCAGATTCAAAGTAAAATAATTTTTAAAACAGAAGAATTAAAAAATTAAAGAGTTTTTATGGTCTGAAGAGATAGAACAGTGGGAAATGCACTTACCTTGCACACAGCCCACCAAGGTTCAATCCTTGACACTACGATAGTCCCCCAAAACCACCAGGAGTGAGTGATACACACACACACACACACACACACACACATACACATACACACACACACACACACACACCACAGTGTTTAGAACTGAAAACTAAATCTGTCCAAAGAAAATAAACTATACTTCTGGAGAAAAAAGAAACATATATTTTTATTTTTCAGTACTGTTTTGTTTTTCAACTAGGGAAGCACAAAAAATGAAAAGCTGTATGATTTGTCCCATTTTAGTTTTTGTATCTCATTTCTGATAATGTTTATTTATTATTCTAATAATCGTATTTTCAACTTTTGACTTTAACTTTTGTTTTGTTTGCTTTTGTTTTGTTTGGAGGCGACATACAGGAGTGGCTCAGGAGTTACTCCTGGCTCAGTACTCATGAATCACTGCCGGCAGTGTTCAAGGGACTATATAGAATGTCAGAGATTACACCCAAGTAGGATACAAAAAAATCAGCCACCTTATCTGCTGTATTATTATTCTGACCCCTTATTGTAACTGTTAAAACATCAATGCCATGTACCATGTTTCATAATATTTACTAGGAATACTGGTGAAGAATGTTCGGGAGATGGATTATCCTTAAATAATTATATTAACTACTACATAAACTGCCATAATGAAAAAGGCATCTAGTGCTCTAAGAATGTACAACAGGCACATTTTACCTAGTCTAAGAGGATGAAGAAAGTAGTGAGGAAGAGGAAATAATATATAAACACAATTATTTTTCCCCAATTTTCATTCATGTTTTACTCTCCTTCTCTTCAAGTCATATCCTGATGTTTTGAATTTTTTCTTTAATGTTTCTTTAAATCTTTAAGTCATGTCTTTTCTTTCTCTTCAAACCTGACTTTATATACTTTATTTTTAAAAAAATTTTTTAATCACCGTGACATACAGTTACAAAGTTTTCATGATTGAGTTTCAGTCATATAATGATCAAACACACATCTTTCTGCCAGTCTACATTTTCTACCACCAATATCCCTGTATCCCTCCAACCATCCCATCCCATCCCACCCACTGCCTTTAAGGCAATTTCTTTCTTACTCTCTCTCTACTTTGGGGCATTATGTTTTGCAATACAAATAGTGAGAGACCATCACGTTTGGTCCTTTATCTACTTTCAGCACCTATCTCCCATCCCAAGTGAACAGAAAAAACTTCCATACTTCAGGACAATCACGATCACGATCACGACCATCCTGTTGTTCGTCCATTGCCTCGAGCAGGCCCCAGTAACGTCTCCTTCATCCTAGCCCTGAGATTTTTAAAAGGTGCCATATTCAAGGCTCTTTCAGGCTTAGGAGAATGAGACCCATCATTGTTACTGGTATTTGGCATATTGGGTACGCCACAGGAAGTTTGCCAGACTCTGCTGTGTGGGCAGTTTACATTCGGTAGCCTGCCGGGTTTGTCCAAAGTAAGACAGGTATCTTTTAGAACTAAATGTTAAGAGCTAAATGAGTCTTAGGAATATTTCTATTTTCCCAAGTTACAAACTAACATGCAAGTGATGGAAACAGAAAAAAACATTAACTATGCTAATATGTTCATGGAAATCCAGCATGGCGAAGAAAATGTTACCAGAATAATCTTGCCTTTCATTACCGAGTATCTTTGAAGCATTCTAATTCTTACTAATTTTCTTATTGATTTTTGGATAATGTACACTACCACAGAGAACTATGTCGTAAAATATATACTTCCCAGACCCCTCATCTTTCAAAAATGAAAGAGGCATCAAAGAGTTTTTCAAAAATTTCAGTTAGGATGATACAAACACAAAACAAAAACAATTTTATATTACAATAATAATAATAGCAATTTTAATTTAGCTAACTAAAAAGCAGGCAGCACAAAGAATCGCCAAGTATCTCTAACAATAAACCTAAAATTAAATGCTATTACACTTTATAATTTTAAAAACGTTTTAAAAGTGCCATGGTATGGTGTCAATTGAAGCAATGACAATCTCTAAGGCAAGACACTAAAAAAAAAAACATTTATTTTATGACTTAACAAGCAGAACTAAATCACATTACTTGGTACATTTTTGTCACCACTGGCCAATGACCATATGTGAATTCAACTGCTAAAATATTAATATCCCTGCCATTGTAATTTGGTAAGAAGGCAGACATGATTCCAAAGAAATAATCAAGAAAAATATTAGCATGAAATATTTCATCCAACATTCAAATAGTAAAGACTGCACTTAAAAATGTAAGATTTTCATGCTCGCTTCATCTCCATTGACACTGACCCTCTACACCCACAACCTCACCTGAAAAGTTTTCCTAAGAACTATTTACGCACTTAAAATCTTAAAAGTCAACCTGGCCACAATCTGTCACCTTTCAGCTTTTCTCAAACCTTCAATGCCACTCCACCTCATGTGCCACTGCACCTCACCTCATGTTCCACTCCACCTGACAGAGACTTTACCCCCAGCCCACAAACTCCCTCCTAACATCAAGGAGGCAGAAAACAGTACAGGAAGCCAATAAACATAAATTTAGAATTGTTGAGTGTGCTACAAGGAAAACAGAGAGCGACAACAGAGAATTACAGGGGGTTCTATTTATGTAGTGTGGTCACAGGAAAACTCTCTCCCAAGGACTGACATTTAAGATAAGACATGAAGGAGAAGGAGCCAGATATGGGAAGAACAGGGAATAGGGTGTTCCAGCTAGAGGAAACAGCATGTGCATGTAGATGTGACTGATCCCGGCCCCACCCAGGCACATAAAGGTGGCCAATCTGGCTGGAATACAGTAGGCAAAGGGCAAAATAAAAGGAAAAGAGGTCAGAAGGGGTGGTAGAAGTAACATCATGCAAGGCTTTGTGAGCTCTGATAAGGAGTTTCAACCATAAGCAAACTGTAATGGAGCTCTGCTAACATTTTTGTAAGTAGTAGCTGAAC
Organism: Sorex fumeus; assembly: GCF_029834395.1. Taxonomy (NCBI): domain Eukaryota; kingdom Metazoa; phylum Chordata; class Mammalia; order Eulipotyphla; family Soricidae; genus Sorex; species Sorex fumeus. The sequence goes on along the minus strand of NW_026606155.1, from coordinate 65,291,176 downwards.
ATGATCAAAGATGTGTCATTGAAAGATAACCACAGTCAAGACAAGCAGAAGTGGTACTGGAAGCTGGTGGGTGTGGGTTACATGTAGAAAGGGTTCTAAGACTCTGAGATTGGCTCTCACACCTAGAAAATGTAATAATTATTTTTTAATGATGGGAAATTTCATGGAAAAAAAGAGCCAACAACTTTTGAAGGTGAAAGTGCAGGCACAGATTGGCTTAAGAATGATTAGTCTGGCAACACGTTCCACACAACGGAGAATCTGTTGGGCAAGTGTTAGTCATAGACCTTAAATATCTCAACACGAAAACCAACTCACCATTACAAGGGAATGTAACACTGTAAAGAGGGATGCTTAAATCACCCTTGATTCCAGAGCAGAGGGAGAAGGGCAGAGAAGACAGAAATTGAGAAGGAAAAGTAAGATGAGAAATGGGGAAGAGATGAAGGGGGAGAGTAAGGGGCTGCAGAGTTCAACAATGCGGAAAGCATGAGATCTAAACAATGACCATAAATTTAAAATGTACCTGTCAAGGTGGCCGGCTGGGGACTGAGAGAGAATATCAAAGTCCTGGTGGAGGAAAGTTGACACTGGTGATGGAATTAGTGATACAGTGCTGTTTATCTAAAACTATACTATCAATAACCTTGTAAATAACGGTTCTTTAAAAAAAAATCTTTAAAATCGTCTTGCAATTAGCTATACCTTTTGAAAATTGAACATCAAGCTTTACATACTTTCCATATTTCAAAACAGTATACAAGTATCTCATTTATGCAAAGAGGATTAAATCAGCTCAGAGATGTCACCGGGTCTTGAGTCTATATATGTGACACAGGATATGATCCTGAGCATCAAACATACAAAAAAGAATAAATCACTCCATGTACATAGTTCCTCAGGTTAAATCAGGTTAAATGTCTTGTTTGTTTGCATCCTGTTTTCTCTCTCTCTCTCTCTCTCTCTCTCTCTCTCTCTCTCTCTCTCTCTCTCTCTCTCTCTCTCCCCCTCTGTCTCTCTGTGTGTATGTGTGTGTGTGTGCGCATGTGTGTGTGTGCGCTCATGTGTGTGTGTGTTACAGAGATGTGAAGACTGGTCAATCAAGTAAATCACTGAAATTGTTAAAAGCTGGGAAGTGAGCCAGTTTGTAATCACAACAGGAACTTTTGAACTGTTCCTTGTTGCCATTCTAGTAATGAACATCTCTCAAAGGATGCCACTTTGCATAGTTTAGTCTTCTCTGATGTGAAAGGTGTCATTTCTAAAATCAGAGTGAGTTGTTTTTAAAAAAATGTCAATAAAACTAAGCTCACACCTATTCACTGATTAAAAAAACAATAAAAATAAATGATGAACCTCATGCTATTAAAAAAGCCCATCAGAAAGCCCATCAGAACACCTCAAGATACTAAGCTCTAAATCTATCTTCACAATTTTACTTGGTTTTCTTGAAATTATCCAAAAGAGGAAAGAGAGATAAAAACATTCATCAATTCTTTATGGAAATTTTTCCTCAGAAGTAGTAAAAGATATATGACTGCAGTGGAACTTTTCAAAAACGTATATTATTTTAAAAGCAAAACAGATTTAGATCATAGGTAGACTATATAGCAAATAAATTTACATATTTACATAGCACAGCGGATAGGGCTTTTGTCTTGCATGCAGCCGACCTGGGCTCGATTCTTCTATTCCTCTCAGAGAGCCCGGCAAGCTACTAAGAGTATCCCGCCCACATGGCAGAGCCTGGCAAGCTCCCCGTGGTGTACTCAATATGCCAAAAACCATAACAAGTCTCACAATGGAGACTTTACTGGTGCCCACTCAAGCAAATCAAAAAACAACGGGAGGACAGTACCACAGTGCTACATTCTTGCTTTGCAAATATCATGAATTCTAAACATTGTATATCAACTTATTATTTCTAGTCCCTGTGGAAACATGAATTAGCATCCAGATGCCAATCTATATGGACAGAAGAGCAAGGCACACTCAGGAGAAAATCATATGATTTATACCTTTGGCTAAAGGGTCTAAGCTATCACAAATAGCAGATAGAAAAAAATCCACAAGTTATTGTACATGTCCCCCCAAGTAATTAGTCACTAGTACAATTATAAAAACAAAAGCAAAGACGATTCTACATTTTTGAAAACCACATTTGTAAGCTGTCATATACATACAAGAAAGATGACGGTTAGAAAATCCTAGAATGAACTACTTGAGAATTAGAAGGAGAAAAGGAGAGAGACATGTTTAGACAGAATGAACAATGCCTTGCCTTGTTTAATAAATCTTCATATATAAAAATGTAAAACAATCCCCTAAATGAGGGGATTTTACATAAATGAGAGCACAGACAATCCACTTTTACAAGCTGCTAATTTTGCAGAATTTGTGGCCTCAAGAGAATTAAAAGTATTAATATATTTAAACTAACTAGCAATTGTGATGTAAATTCTACTATGTGTTAAGCATTATGCTAATATCTGTAAGAGAAAAACAGCATTTATTTTATTTTAATAAGAATTATTACACATTTATGTTGTGTGATGCACTAAGATAACCATTACTGGACATAAAATCCTCATCTAAACAGAAACGCTTGCAGCATAATTTATGGGAACACATGCTACAGAACTGGCAGTGTAAGACAAAATGAAAAAACATGCCAAAGGAACAGTATATATATATATATATAAATTTATATATATATGTAAATTTATATATATATAAATATATAAATTTATATATAAATATAAATATATAAATATATTTATATATAAATTTATATATATATCGGTACTAAAAGTTTTCAGAAGAGGAGCATCATTTAGGTTTAGCTGATAAAACAAGGTTTTACAAAGGAGATGGAAACTGAGTTGAGCTTGATTAAAGAATGGAAGCAGAAAAAAGTGAATGCCATTGACAGAGGCAGTAAGGCAGCAATTTACAAGGCTAGTATGAACACTGATAAAAACCTAAGAATTTAATTTTGAATGGAGTAGAAATAACTATGGAGAGGTAAGCTGGGGCCACAGAGAGGAAATGTCCCTTAATGAGTAATGGGTTTGGAATGATGAAGAATGCCTCAAAATTAAGAGATGAAAATGCACACCACTGTATAAGATTTCCTCTTAATTAAATGTTTTCATGGTGAGGGTCATGATACAAATTATGATCATTGCTTGCAAAATACTAAAAGCATCTAAATACCAAATTGTATAAATATTAGATAATATGTTCAAAAGCCCATATGATATAAATGACATATATTCTCTAATTATAACATTATAGTGGAATATTTAATGACATGGAAATAGGTTATCACTGTACTGTGCAAAAAAAGCAAGTCCCAAAAGAGTACAATATCAACTAAACTATGCAATAAACAAGACAAATAAAATAGACCCAAAATGATGCACTACAAAAATGTTAAAAACGTTGTCTCTGGGTGTAAAAATACAACTAATTTAAATTCACTTCGATTTCCTTTTTTCCCATAACATCTGAAAAAGTTATTTTAAGGTAACTTTTGTTAGAAATGTGTTGCCATGTTAAAATACAGGATTTTAACTATACATAGTAATTGATACACAGCTCAGAGCAATGATTCATGGTATTTTTATAGAGAGATATGGGCATAAAGTAAAAAATTTATGCACAATATGTTACTTTAAGTAGCAATTTATAACATCTGCTAGAACTAAAATAAGTTTTAGGTGACTAGCTTACTCCTTAGCACATATAAATTTTCAATGATATTCTTTCATTTTTTTAATCTCATGATATGTATCCTCAGTTCTGCCCCTGAGTAGCAGCATTTAAAAAATCCTATTTCTAAGTTTATTCTGTTTTTAAAATGTGCAGCAAATAGCAATGACTCCCATGTACTCCCCAGTCTTCCTCTTTTTAAAATATCTCTTTGAAGGTATTGCCACAGCAAGGGGTCTTCCTCTCAAAATATGAAATTCACCCTTTTTGCTCACTTCCTCATTTCCTCATTCTTAACGACTCTCCTTGAATAAGCTTAACTTATGTCACTACAATCAACCACAGGTTATTTTCATTTATCATTACCAAGGTGGGGCAAAAATAAAGGCAATCAGGTAAAAACTCCTGGTTCAGATTTCCTCCATATTTCATGAAATCCATCAAACAAATGCCCAGATTATATTTCACAGTAAGATGAGCAAAAGAACATCTCTTCAGCTGTAGCCCCTTTCCTCTTGCATTCATGGAAGCCAAAATCAGAACCTACAGTTCGGGAGCTGCACACAGTTGCATCTTGTTTTGAGTTTTTGTTTGCAAACTGTCAGTAAGATCAGAATAAATTGCATGATATGCAGTCCAATATGTACATTCTTGAGCACATCTCAATGTATCCACCAAAAAAAATATTCATAGCTGCAGGTGTACAAAAAAAAAAGCCAGAATTATGGCTTGATTTGCCTTGATAAGCATGGCAATTTTCTGTACACTTTTCATAAAGTGCTAATCAATTTCAGCTCAAAATAGATTGAAACACCCAACAGATTGCTGCCATAGTCCACAAATGTTTGTCATTTGTAGGCTGTGGCAATAATGTGAATTCTCAAAAGGAAAACTGAAACTGAACTACACCTTGTAAAAAATCCTTTTCCTTTGCCTTAATAACCCCTAAAGAAAAGCTCAGAATTATTTTGAAATCACCTGTTTGAAATTTCCTTTTTTTCATGCTACATCAAAGTATTGCTTGTCACATAGTAATATCGATGGTAAGTATGGTTATAGAGGGTTTATATTTAGAACTCCAAGTAATGATGACATTTAAGAATCAGATATCACATCCATATTGTTTAATATTCCTCTCTAAGACATAATTACAGACACCACATACAACTTGGAATTGAATCATCACAGACTTCTGCAATAAATTACTCTTTGTATCTTTAACCATTAAATGTAGAATAATTTTTGAAAATGTTTTGTCAATATTCTAGTCTTTTGATTAAGGTTATTTCACAAACACTTAGAGCTGCTAATATTCATATTAATGCACCTATTTAAGTAGCAAGGCTTCTGCCATATGAATCACTCATCTGCCTGGGATGTTTTGCCAAACACAAGTGCCAAAACTTCACTGAGGGCTGTCATACTCGTCCAAGGGAGCCTTTGCTCAAAACTGAACATATACTTTCCCTTTCGCTAAGTGTGAGAAACAATTGGTAATGACATTTAGATCTGGGTATGGTATGCTCTTCCATGAAATGCAGGAAATTAAATGAGAATAGATAACATTTCAAATGTTCACACCTTCCACTTCAAAACTACAAAAGTGTTAATACAATTTGGGGGGATAAAATCTACACAATTTGGTTTTAGAGAAAAAAAGAGTACTTCAAAGTTGTGACTTTAAGCAACTTCTGTGATCACCATCTGCCAAAAAATTTATTGCCAAAATTAGAGGCGGTGGAGTACAGTAGACAAGGGCTCTGTTATCTGAATTCTAATGCTGATTCCGTCATTTCATAGGTGACCCTATGATGTCTCAGTTTCCTCATCTGTGAACAGGGGATTATGAAAACAGCAGTGATTAAATACATGCACATTTCTGGGGATTAAGTGAGACAGTATGTGCAGAGTTCTTAACAAAATGGGTTCAATAAATGTTAGCTAGAGGGATTGGCATCATCAGATCTTTTGATAAATGCTCTAAAAAGTCAAGTGCTTGTTCCTACATTTGAGCCCTCATAGCTCACATAGATTACATGTGAGACTGTCAGAAACTTTTCAAAGAAAATAATAACATATTTGGAAATGAAATCAGCTTTAATGACACGCTCAGGGCCAGAGCGATAGCAATGATAGTAGTACACCAGGTAGGGCATTTGCCTTGCACGAGGCCAACCTGAGTTCAATTCCCGGCATCCCATATGGTCCTCCAAGCACAGCCAGGAATATTTCCTGAGTGCAGAGCCAGGAGTAACTCCTGAGCATCGCTAGGTGTGACCCAAAAAGCAAAAATATTTAAAAAAAAGCATACATGTCACGCTCAACCTTGTGGCCCCAGATTACCTTCTACTCATTCTATTAAAATAAGGATTGAAAGGGCTGTGAAAGATACTCACTTAGAAAATGTGATTTTATCTCTCCAGCACAAATGGAAAATTGTGATCTTTTGCCTTGACGTTTTCATGATGGTGATCGTTTCACTCTTTACTCTGGTGTCTGGAATTTAGTTATATAGTCATCTCTACAATTAACCATTAGATTTTCAGGAGCCACAGCAGAAAAAGTGTACATGTTCTGACCTTGGAAATGTTTAATTCAATGTTGTCACAGGAGAGGAAATACATCTGATTAACCAAATTTATAATTTTATAAAATTTAAATCACATTATTTAGGAAAAACTAAAATAAAGTAGGGTCAAAAATACATTGAAAAGCTTCCTAAAGGGAACTGGGATATAGCTCAGTGGCAAAGTTCATGCCATGTATGTAAAAAGTTCCCTAATACTGCAAAAATAGTTATAATAGCAACAAAGTTAATAGGAGAGAATATTGTTAATGATTATATTCAAAAGGAAAATACCTAAATGCTTTGACTAAAAACCATTTAAAATGTCCAAACAAAACATTTTTCTTTTTCTTCCTTCTCCATTACAATATTTCTATTTGATAGTTTCTATGAAGCAACTACAAAAAGCAGATACAACAGAAAAATGTTAATGTAAATTCAGGTTATGAATTATATATATACATATATGAAAGTATTTAGACATTGGGTGTTGCTGTTTTGAGAGAGCATCATCATCTGTCAGTTTTTGACTGCCATTCTATTAAATGTTCTGTATTTGTGTTTCCTCTTCAAAATGTGAAAACATTAGTGCCAACATCTTCATGAGATAAGTTATGTAGTTCAACTGGGTAGGATGCTTGTCTTGAACACAGCTGGCCCCAGCACCCCATATGGTCCCTCAAACCCACAGAAGTGATCCCTAGATACAGAGCCACAAGCCCTGACCACCTTCAGGTATGATCCAAGGACAACAAAATAAAAATAAAAAACTTCAAGTATATACACATTTTGAAAATGACAACTGTTGGCAAGACTACAGAGAAACTAGAAGCATGATGCATTACCAAGGGGAGGGTAAAATGTTGCAGCCACAAGGGAAAATAATTTGGGGGTCCTCCAAAAATTAAAACACAGAATACAGAATTTTCATTAACAAAGACCCAAATTCTCTTCTATGTTTATAAGCAAAAGAATAAAGAATAATACTTAGTGAATATTTGTGTGGCCATGCTCAGTGCAGCAGTACTGACAATAACCAAAAGATAGAATTACAACCCAAACTGCCATAGATGAATTGTTAACAAATTAGTCACATGTATGTACATAGATACGTATACACATAACAAAATAATATTCAACCATAACAAGAAGTGAAGTTCTGATATATGCTATAACTTGGATGTTACTTTATTGGGGGGGAGTAAGAGGTGGGTACACACCACTGTACTCAGGGCTGACTTCTGGCTCTGTGTTCAGTGATCACTCCTGGTGGGGTGGGGGACCATTTAGGATGAAACTATGTCAGCCATATGCAAGGCAAGCACCCTACACACTGTATTATCTCTTGAATGGAACTGCAAGAAAGACTACATTAAGTAAAACAGACATGAAGATTATAAATATTATATCATTTCAACCTTTCAAATAATCAAAACAGGCAAGTTCAGAAAGACTGAAGAGTAGAAGTCTCCAGAGTTCAAGAGAAAAGGAGATGGAACTTAAATGTTCAATGAGTAGAAAGTTTCTGTTTGGGTTGATGAAAAAGATATGAAACTAAAGCATGATGTGGACTGCACATTTGAATGTATTTAATGCCATTAAATTGCACAATTGAAACGAGAGTGCTAATTTTTTATTATATGTATTTTAGCACTATAAAATATTAATATAATTAAAATTATTTTTTATTCTCTCCAGTGTAATTATTTCCACTCTCCTACACTGAATAGTAAAAAATCTTAAAACAGATATCTTTACTCACAGCCTCCATTTCTAAACTAACTCAACAACCCACCTCAGCTTGTTCCAGGTCCACAGCAATCCTGAAGTGCCATCCACAAAGAACAGGCCAGCATCTCACTGCTGAATCCTTCCCACCAATGTATGCCTCATTACAAACACACCCTGTTCCCCTAATTCCTAAAAATGACACCATGGCTTTAACCTTCCCTTCTGACCCATTCCTGCTTCAGCATTCAGCAGTGTCTCTTCCTTTGTTGTTTGCATTTTTCTTTGTTGCTTGTATATGTCCATTAGATTTGATTATGACTGTCAATTCTAATTTTTCCAGAATCAATTTTTAATTTTTCTCCTGTGGTTCTATCCCATGAGTTCTTACAGCTCAGAAACCCATCTCAAAGCCTCATTGGGGGGGGGGGAGGGATGTATTTCCCCAGCACCTCCATTTCTTTATGAAATTCTTCAGCCTTCACTTCACACCAAAAAGTCAGTAAAGCACATAACATCAATCCCAGTTATGTCATTCTTCCCATCCCTTCATCTCCTCCCTCCTCCCTCCTCCCCCCCCCTCACTCTCTCTCTCTCTCTCTCTCTCTCTCACACACACATACATGCACACTAACATACACAGGAACACACACATACATTATTCTTAAGCCAAGCTTGTTAACAGTTCTGGAGTTCATTCCTATCTCCCCAAACAATGTTACTTAACCCCATCCTACAGCTTATTAATTGATACACCTCCCTATTATTTCATCCTATTCTCAGTTTTAGTTCTTTAACATGATCTTATGCCAATTCCAAAGTAAACATGCCTTTATACTATTTTCTACAAAAATTCTATATGGTTCCTCACTGTCCACAGAATGATAGTACAAAGTACCATGCATCCTTCACCTATAGGATCTCCTTTTCCCTTCCACTACTCTTGCTCTGTCTACAGACAGACAGACACACACACACAGAGAGAGAGAGAGAGAGAGAGAGAGAGAGAGAGAGAGAGAGAGAGAGAGAGAACGCACTTAAGCACTAGACATAATTAATTAAGCTCAGTTATTAGGGCTGGAGTGATAGCACAGACATAGGGCTTTTGCCTTGCACCCAGCCAGCGGCCGGCAGGGCCGACCCAGGTTCATTTCCTCCACCCCTCTCGGAGAGCCCGGCAAGCTACCGAGAGTTTCTTGCCCGCACAGCAAAGCCTGGAAAGCTACCCATGACGTATTCGATATGCCAAATATGCCAAACACAGTTGCCAAATACGGTAACTGACTAGTTTCACAATGGAGACGTTACTGGGCCCACTCAGTCAAATCAATGAACAACCGGAGGACAGTGCTACAGTGCTATTAAGTTGTATTATCTTGCATCTATACATAGACAACCAAACCCTGAGTTGGAAGAAAAAGAAACCAAGGATGTCAGAACTACCAGAAAAGAAATTCTCTCTACATCTGGATTTATTTTTCCCTCGGTATTTTCCTACAACCAGTTCACTAACTTCCACTTCTATTAGAACTCTACAATTTCTTCATCCATGAAGTCTTTCCTGAAGGCCCAGAAGAAAAATTCTTTCCCCAAAGTCCTACCGTTTCCCAAGGCACTCATCAATTTTACCATTTCTTATTGCAATTTTCTTTTTTATTACTTTATACCCCACACATCACCTGGCTACAGACTCCTTGAGGAGAAGCTTAATCAATATGTATCTGGGATGCCAGAAATAGTATAGCAGATACAGTGCTTCCCTATCACAGAGCCAATCACGGCTCAATCCCCACACTCTAAACGGCCTCCGAGCTCTGCCAGGAGTAAGCCATGAGCACCATCAGATGCTGCTCCCCCCCCCAAAAAAAAATCCGTTATATATCTGAATCCAACTCATCAACTGACACAAAAGAAAGCAGTTACAAATTATAAAATAAAGATTTGATTGTGAGTTAATGGCCACGAAAGAAAAAATGGTTTGTTACATACAAAGTTTATGCAGTGACTTCAATATTTAGCTTTTAATTATTCTACAAATAACAGTTTGTCAAATCTTCCACCAAAAATAAACATAACAGGGCAATTTAGAGAGAGAGATGACTTGCCACTAAACACTAATATTTTCTTGTTTAGTTCCCCTTAATGAATAATCATAGCCCTCTTAAGACTCAAAGATCAGACCTGAGTATTTATTCTGCAAAAACAACTTCAACTAAAAATAGAGGAGCTCCAGTCTAAGACTATACTTTCAGATTTTTTTGTTAGTGTGGTAAAATGCACATAATTTAAAATTAAGTACCTTAATAATTTTCAATAGTGCAGTTCAGAAGGGTTAAGTAAATTCATATTGTTGTGCAACAAATATCTGCTTTATTCTATCTTGCAAAACTGAATCTCTGAACTATTCAACAATTCCACATTTCATCCTCTCCCCAAGATCTTGCAATCAGCATTCTAACTTCTATTTCTGTGATCCTGACAATTCTACTTATATCATAGAAAGGGAACTTTTACCATTTATCTTTTTGTGTTTGACACATTTAAATTCAACATAATGTTCTCATGGTTACTTTAAGTTATACCATGTACCAGAATTTTCTTCCTTTGTAATTTTACACAATTAATTCATGGCATATATATGCCACTTTTTATTTGTACATTTATTAGTCAGTGGAATCTTGGTTGCTACCTCCTAACTATTATAACCATTACTACCATGAATACAATTTCCATTTCTTTTAATACCAAAAATGAACAATATCACAGTCATTAAAAATAAAGAAAATATGTACAGAAAGAAAATATTTACAGAAAAGAGAAATATTCTGCCATGTAGATATGTATTGCCTTTTTCTATAGATATTATTTTTAGATGAAATCTTATCTTTGTGACTCACACTTTCTCTAACAGACATATGTTTAACACAATCCAAATCTCATGTCTGTTCTAAAAATGAATATTCATTCACTTTAATGACAAAGTAGCTTTACCAGCTACACTTAGAAGAAACTTACTTTGGGAAAACACTTGTTTTCTAATTTCTAGTTATGTCTGACTGACATATCATAAAAAATACTTTGTCTCATACATGAATATGTAAACAATCATTACCCATTTAGGGCTGCATCTGAGATATGCCAACCTAAACTTGTACAGTCCAGAGATACCCCCAACACTGGAAACAAAGATAAGCAAAAATGAATAAATTAAGAATACAATTCACAATTATGAAACTTCTACAATCTGTTTATACTTGCTCCTCTCAGCTGTATCACTGTCAGCATCTGACCCCGTTAGGTGGCTGATAAGAGGATTTTGAAGGCCAGCAGATTTTATTTTTAACCTCTCCATATGGTTAACCTTCTAGTTACAACGTGAGTATCATCTGCAGAGATGATCATCAAATGGCAACTTCTATCCTAAAATGTTTGGATAATTTGGTCGGCTCAAAAGTGATGCTCAGTTGAAGAACAGTATGCACAATAAATCTGATTTTTACTAGAAAGTTTGTACGTAAATATATTAAAAAGATATGTAGGACTGAATACAAAAATATCAAGAGTAATTCACTGACATAAGGATTAATTCTTTTTCAAACTGCATTCAATACTCTGTACAAAAATATTTTGCTAGTGAATTGCTTAGTCAACCAAGATATTTTTGTTTGCAATGTATGATAAGTAATATCCCAAATTAATATTAGGCTAAAACAAAAAGTGTTCACTAAGACTTTATTTTTAAAATGCCCATGTAGCACTGTAGCACTGTCCTCCCATTGTTCATCGTCTTGCTCGATTGGGCACCAGTAACGTCTCCATTGTAAGACTTGTTGTTACTGTTTTTTGGCATATTGAATACACCACAGGGAGCTTGCCAGGCTCTGTCGTGTGGGAGAGATACTCTCGGTAGCTTTCCGGGGGCAGAGGAATCAAACCTGGGTTGGCTGAGTGCAAGGCTAATGCCCTACCACTGTGCTATCACTCCGGCCCATGTACATTAGAATATTAATAGTCCTTTCAACATTCACAATACAAGTGTTCACTTAATATTTCATAATATATTACTTTTCTAAATTGAACGCTATCTTATTTACAATTTTGTACTTCATGAAATTTGATTCAAAGACAGTAAGCATAAGATTTTCTTCACATGAAAATTTTACATACAATAATATGAAAAACTACCCATTTATTCAACAAATATTTAATAGTTAATCATTAGTTCTTAAAGACTGATTCAATGATTTATCTAACAAAAAAAAAAGAAAAGAAAAGAAAGGCAGTCTCCAAACATCAAGGATGTTAGTCAGGTAATAAAGGAAGATGCGAGTATAATATTACAACACATAAATATCTCACTGAGAGTGGAAGAAAAGATTATAGTAAAGAAATAAGAAATCTTCCTTTGAATGGACAAAAAACGAAATGTCACAGAGATGGTAAGTAAGTTAAATCTTCAGGATAGTAAAAATTGACCTCGGCCTGAACCCAGGGTTTACAAAAATAAAGTGACAAATCTCTAGGCAAAAGGACCAAATTGTACAAAGGCACAGAGGCCAGCAAAGACTATCTATAATATTTTCTTTGTAGGTTTGATTCCTCAGTTCTGAGAAAATAGGAAAAAAATACAACAGTTTTGATGGTTGGTTATCAAGTTTCAATGCCAAACTCTAGTTTTTAAAAATATTTATGAGTGCCTATTCAATCAAGGATGCCATACACTATGTTGGCTCTGAATTCATGTTCCTTCATAAATTCCCATTTACTTGGGTCATTAGAATGCCCCTACCAATCAGAGAACCGAAGGGTGACTTCAGTTATTTAACTAAGACAGTTTGTAGAAATAATAATGACTAAAAAAGTGACTCACTTCCTGACAAAACTGAATAAAAACATCTAGTTGGGTTATGGGGGAATTCTCCATTCCCTGTGGAGACATTTAAATCAAAGTGCACCATTTTCTTTTTTTCCTGATACAATGGTTGGAACTTATTAACAAAAATTGAACTATGAGAAAATGTTCTCTGGAGAGCATGCTAAGTCCCTTCAGATATCAGTGCATTTCAAATCTCAGAAGCTTCAGATCAAGGATGAGGAAAAAGAGAAGACAAGGTTGACTCCAACTCTGATGCATTCTTGGACAAGCAAAGCTTAACGGTTCCAGCAGCTGGCAAATACTATCATTCATTAAAATTCTAGAGATCAGTGGAATTTTAGGGCGTACCTGATATGTTCAACAGTACAAATTGTTTCACCCTGGAATTCTTCTAACGCTTAGTGGAAGTTGTCAAAGTTGAAATGATATGTAACTAGCACATAAAGAATTTCTATTCTCTCTAAATGTAGATATGATGAAATCTAAACAATCTCTTCTAAATTCAGATAAAGGCAACTATAATTGTTTCTTCCTATCCTCTCCCCTAATCTAAAGAAACAAAATTATCTCTCCACTAAATCAATGGCAATTTATTTTATGACATAATAATCTCGTTGAACAACCTGTCAGTATGTTCAAATGAACAAGTTTATTTTCAAAAATCATATTTGGGAGAGTTCCTGGAAGCATATTCAACTACGCAATGATGAAACTTACTCTGTGCCTAGCACCATCTGCTGACAGACTCCCAGCCAAATCTCTTAATAGAATAAACTATAAAATCTAAGAACTTTAAGGTAGTAGGCAGGATATACATGCATGCTCAATGAAATAGTCTTCAACAAATTCAGCAGCTCTTCTGCAATACAAAAAAAAAATGATGGTCTGAACAATTGCATTTGTTGGTTTTCCCTGTCAGTCACATTTAATTTATTACAGTATTAATAATCCAGATTGGTATGTGATAGTAAAGATAAAACAAGAAGTGTAGTTGTTCTTCCTCCTTTGATGGTAGGTGCTGTCATTTTAACACAAATGATTGACATTAGACATCAAGCAGTTTTCTGGAAAGGAACCGTGCACCTATCAATGGCACATCTGGTAGCTGCAGATGGTATGGATTAGCATAATTTTTCCAGTAAGTCATGCCAAAAGCATAATACAAAATAAGACTTATGCCTGATGTCAATTGTTTATTACTTGCCAATGTTAACAGAAAATCTAGATATGGTTCTGATGCTTACTCTCAGTGAAAAACACAGAAAGAATCTTGTTCTCTGGAAGAAAGACATGAATTAAGTTTTATGGCCGTCTACTGTCAACTACTGCTTCCCTTTTCTCTTGCAAAAGGATTGTCAATTCTCCTCTAGAAGTGGCAACACACCACGAAGAGTTCACACAATGCATGCAATCTATATTGGATTAATATTCAATCTGCATTATAACTGTGTCTTTAATACATCAACATTACTGATATGCTGGAAGAAACATTTCTTCTAAGTAAGTATGAAATAAGAGATCTAGTCTGTGAACACAAGAATATCATGAGAAAGCTGACTATCTCATCTATAAAAGGAACACAGAAAATCTATATAACATATACAGCCTTCCTCAAGAATGTAAAAATCAAATGAAAGACAAGTTCAAGACATTAATAAACAGGACAGTAGTTCACAAGTGACATGAACCCCAGAAAAAAAATTGAGGCAATGTATAAATGCTTCAAATGACCAAAAAAAAGAAAGATATATACATGAAATAGGGTAGAAAGGAACCAAGACAAAAGACTTGAAGCATAAATACATTTAGAAAGAAAATATATTCGAGAAACAAAATCAGCAGATCTAAATAATACAATTCAAAATTAAGGCCACAGGTAATATAATATCCATATTGGTCAGAATGAATGACATTGTTAATGGGAATAAACATAGCAATAGAGTATTTTTAAGTAGAGTGTAATACAAAAATTGTAATTGCATATATGTATATATGTGTACATATACATTTATCAAATCAGAAATTGAGTTCCTAACATATCATTATTACTACCACATATAGTAGTCCAAATTTCTTTTTAGTTTTCCAACTCACTCAACCTTGTTTTTAAACTCTTTAGATTTCACCCAAAAATCATTCAGTACAACATTTAAGGTGAAATACAGTAAAAAATAATATCTTCATTTTTAAAAAGCTAGAGAAATCCACTGTGATACAAGTAATGTTGTTCATCGGTTTGCTCGAACAGGCCCAGTAACATCTTCATTTTGAGACTTGTTGTAACTGCATTTGGCATATTGAATATACTCTGGGTAGCTTGCCGGGCTCTTCGAGAGGGGCAGAGGAATCGAATCCAGCTCGGCAGGGCTGGCTGTGTGCAAGGCAAACACCCTACCACTGTGCTATCTCTCCAGTTAGTGACCTAAAATTTTTAAACACATTATCATTTCTCCAGATTTGTGTTTTCAACATAAAAACAACCTAAAAGTTCCACATTTGGGTTCTCCTCAGATAACTAAAGGCAACAATTTAGTTCTCTAATCCTTGAGCCCATGACACCATTTCTTAAACTCATTTTAATTCTAATGCAATTTAAAGGTATAAATACTGCAACCAATATGGTTATGATGATGATTATTCAAAGTATACAGATGGTAAAGAAAAAAACTGGCTGCAGGGCCCCAGAGCTCCCTGAGAATTCTCCGGGTCCCATCCAGAGCCAATATCACCGGGAGGTCCCAGATGGAGGAGGTGCTGTCTCCCCACCTTCTCCAGATGGAATCCCGGTGGCCATGAGCTTCTATAAGCATGGCTCTGGTATGCAGGTACCAGGACTATTTTCTGAACCGCATGGCCGCTTACGCAGCCGCACAACATTTCCTGATATACAAAGTGATCAATGGAAAGTCAATGAACTAGCATCTGTCCCTGAAAATCAGGCTTAAGTGGTGGTGGGAAAATCTGAGCAATAGATAATGCCCAACCAAAATACATCTGGACTGTGTATTTAACTATGATGCTATGCCACCCTGGGAGGGGAAGGGTGTCTGTCCCTCCACCTGTCCCCCTTTGCAACGGCGACATGGTGGCCTGCATCTTTTAGAGCCTAATGAACAGTCAGCTATGAGACTGCACTGACGAGGCACATGGGGCTTCATGGGATGGGGGTGGAATCGGCCCTGCTCCCCGCCAGGACAATGCTCCAGATTGCCATCCTCAAATGCCTCCTCCAGCTTCTGACCAACCATGATCCCAGAGGCACACATACCAATGTCAGAACCCAGGGGCTTCTGGCAGTAATCCCTCTAGATTTATTACTAAAATATCAGAAATCCAAATTCACGTGACCACTATTGTGGCCACACAACATCATATGCTCTTCATAATCAGCAATAGAAACCAAATTTTCTAATGATGTTTTTGTGGCAAGTCTGAATGTTGGGGAAAATTCCAAATAACAATGTTGGGTCTTTTGTCATAATATTGAATGTGATCAACGTAGAGAGAGAGAGAGAGTAAAGTGGAAATCTGTCACACAGGCAGGGGGCTGGGTAGGAGAAGGTGTATACTGGGGTTCTTGGTGGTGGAAAATGTGCACTGGTGAAGGGACAGGTGTTTGATCACTGTATGACCAACCGAGACTTGAACTGAAAGGCTTTGTGACTGTTCTCACAGTGATTCAATAAATAAAATAAATTTTAAAAAAAGAAAAGATATATACATGACTAGTTTCACTGCAGTACTTAGCCAAGATGGAAACAACCCAAATGTCCAACTTCAGATAAATGGATCAAGAAGTTCTGGCCAGATTTTATGTGTGTGTGTGTGTTTGTGTGTGTGTGTGAGTATGTGTATACCAAATACATACACATATACATATATATGTATCTGGCACATATATATTTGAACAAATATGTATATATGTATGTATTTGGCATATGTATTTGGCCAAAACTTATTGATATATATACATATATATATTTGGCATATATATTATACATATTGGCATATACATATATATAAAATGACATACTATGCAGCTGTAAAAAGGATAAAATCATGCAATCAGCTGCTACATGGAACAGAACTATAGGGATTCATGCTGAGTGAAGAGAGTTAGAAGGAAAGGCATAGATAAAAAAATGAAATCTCTCATTCTTTAAAATATTTAAAGCTACACAGTAAGGAAATAACACATGGTCAAAGGCAACAGACCTGGATAGTTATTCCAAAGAACTAAGTTACAGGGCAGGCGAGGGGTGGGGGTATTGAATTGCAAGGGTATTGGGGATTTTTATGGAGGGAAGTGGACACTCTGGTGGTAGGTGTATTGTTGGAATAATGTACACATGTGATCATTATTAACAGTACTGTAAGCATTGTATCTTTTGAAATAATAAGAGCGATTATATTTCATACCTGAAGACTACTCAGAGACCAAAAATTTTATTGTCTTAGAGTTGCAATCTCTACCAGTGCTTCCTCATATAAAACAGCTAAATGCTTCGATTTATATGAACAAATGTAAATGATACAATAGATACCATTATTACTTAAAGATCACTAGACATATTCTCTGGAGTGATAGCACAGCGGGTAGGGCGTCTGCCTTGCACTCAGCCAACATGGCCAACCCGAGTTCAAGTCCTCCACCCCTCTCGGAGAGCCCAGCAAGCTACCAAGAGTATCTCGCCCACATAGCAAAGCCTGGCAAGCTACCTGTGACTTATTCGATATGCCAAAAATAGTAACAAGTCTCACAATGTTACTGGGCCCGCTCAAGCAAATCGATAAACAACAGGAGTACAGTGACAGTGACAGACATATTCTTGAGGAAACACAGTTAACATGGTTGAAGTTTTTCCAAATCTGCGAGTATAAAAAAGAAATAAAGGTCATGTATTAAAAATGAAACGATAGTTTTATTTGCAGTATTTGCTGCAATCCAGAGATAAGTTGAAAATTTTATTTTTTTTATTTAAAAAAGCAATATATGTTAGTCATTATGGTCAATATTTTTAGATGTGCAAACATGTATTATGGTCAATAATATATATATAAGACACATTATTGACCATAATACATGTTTGCACATCTAAAAATATTGACCATAATGACTAACATATATTGCTTTTTTCTTCAAGAAAAAATAATCTGTTGGTTGTAACAGATAAAAATTCAACATATGTATGGCTATTGTTTTGAAAAATCACAAAATAATTTTCAAAATAGGAAAATATACTTAAAAATCTCTAGAATATTAAATGACAATTCAATATTTATAAATTCTTTTTAAACATTTAGAAAATATTCCAACAGGGAATGTTCCAAAATAGGTTTTTATTGAGCCTAAACTAAAATCCCACAGATATTATTTCATTCCATCAATAAAACTTGACGTATGTATTCTCGGCCTGACACTTGATGACAATAGTTCACATATAAGGAATTCTAGGATTATGGGATGAACTAATACATTTATAGATACACTTTATACTTGTCCATTCTCAATGACTCATCAAAAGAAAATCCTCTGGACAAATAAATATAAATATAAGAAATAGAGGGCAGGGAGAGAGTACAGGGTTAAGGCACAGTCTTGCATGCAGCTGATGTGAGTTCTTGTCCAGCAGTGCAGGGCCTGATCAGCACCACCACATCCCTGGGCCCCCTTAGCTGAGTATTTCTGAGAGTGACAGCTAGGCCCCCTAAGCACCACTTGGGAGCCTCCAAATATTAATTAATTGCATATCTATGTTATGAAATCACTTACATTAAAAATTTTTTATTGGTAATAGTTAAATGGTACTTCTGAGCACTTAACCCTCATTTCTTCATCTGTAAAACAAGTGTGCTGACAGGAATAACAGACACGAACTAGTGCCTGATATAATAAATGTTATCAAAAAGAAATGGATACTATTATAAATAGATCATATATGGTAGATAGATAAAGATATGACAATCTGATCCATAGGTAAAAAGATATAAAAAACTGGCAATGTAAAGAATGAACTTTAATAATTAGGCAATGATCTTAGGAAATTCAAGCATTCCTAATCCATTAAGGAATAAAACGCATAGGACTAAAAAAAAACCCTTTGACACTTCTCTTTCAATAAAACATCTAAAGACAAAATATTCGACATACATTCCAAAGAAAGAAAGATTTCCCATATATTGTCTTTTTTCAGCGGGATGAAAGGGTCAGGCCACACCTCATCCTCATCGGTACTAAGGGTTGGGGGTTTAGGGACTACATTCAGTGCAATAGATCAAACAAGTATCAGTCATATGCAAGGCAAATGTCTTTACCCCTCTGCTGTCTCTCTCTAGCCCCAATACACTAAATCTTCCAAAAAAAGATATTGCCCAAAATGCATAAATGGGTGAGAGTGCATATACAGGAACCAATTATACAAACACAATGCTTCTTGGCATTGCATATTCCAGAAAACAAAAATGAGGATCTTTATAAAGTTTAATGCTTGGTGTGCCTGAAAATACTATCATTTCTTGTGATAACATCTGAATATCATAGAAAGTATAACTGGTGTTAAATATCAAGAAAAATCCACTAAAAATATTAACCAAATATTTGACAAAGCAAAAAGGCTCCTTTAAAAAAGAGTAGAAACACCAAGCCTGCCCGGAGGGGAAAGGGTGTTGACCGGCCCACCCGCTCCTCTCTGGAAAGAAAGATGGCGGCCGCACGGGAGCCTTGTGGACAGCAGGTTTGAGCCGGGCTCGGCGGGAGCGGCGGGGACCTCATGGGAAGGGGGGGCTTTGTGGGCCGTCCCCCACGCCCCACCGAGGTCGCCAGCTGCCCCCCACGAGCGGCTCTCCGGCACGGCCACGGCCCCAGAGGCACAAGGACTTAGCACAGAGAACCAGCCGCTTGGAGCAGAAAAGCAAATGGACTATGTGTTAAACCGCGCCACCAAGCCTGCCCGGAGGGGAAAGGGTGTTGACCGGCCCGCCCGCTCCTCTCTGGAAAGAAAGATGGCGGCCGCACAGGAGCCTTGTGGACAGCAGGTTTGAGCGGGGCTCGGCGGGAGCGGCGGGGACCTCATGGGAAGGGGGGCTTTGTGGGCCGTCCCCCACGCCCCACCGAGGTCTCCAGCTGCCCCCCACGAGCGGCTCTCCGGCACGGCCACGACTCCAGGGCACAGAAACCAATCTCTTAACTATCTAACTTTTAATAGAAATTCTTCCAGGGTCAATAAGTAAAATAGCAGAAATTCAAAACCGCGCGGCCGCAATAGCGGCCGCGCGACATCATTTTATTCTTAAACCAAGTTGTAGAAAGCAAATCATTTCACAACGCTGTTTCAGCATATCTGATTGTGGGGGGTGGGTCGTAAACTCTAAACAATAATTGTGCATCTTCTATCAAAACAATCTATCTAGTCAAAGTAGATAGAGTATTAACTAGAACTCATCTGCCTCACAAGAATTGGGAGGGGTGGGAGGTGGGGGTCTATTGGGGTTCGGGGTTAAAAATAAGTATTGGTAAAGGGAAATGTGTTTGATATTTACATGACTGAGACCTAAACCCGAAAGCTCTGTAACTTTTCCCACAGTGATTCAATAAATAAATAAATTATAAAAAAAAATTTTAAAAAATAAAATAAAATAAAAAAGAGTAGAAACAAGTATGAAAAAAGTACAGATGACTCTGAAACTGAAGGGATGACAACTAACTGATATGAGCAATAATCAACTTTTTTTGGTGGAAGGTACAACCAATTGTACACTGAGGGATTACTCTTGATTTTATGCTCAGGAATCACTCCAGGTAAGCGTGGGGGTCTATATGGGGTGCCAGGGATCAATCCCAAGTGGGCCCACATGCAAAGCAAACACCCTAAGTACTGTATAATCACTTCATACTGGTTATTTTTTTAATAGAACACAGGCAGTCTTAATGACAATACCTCTGTCCAAGTGTGACATGTAGAAGATAGATGATAGATATAGATAGAGAGATAGAGAGAGAGAGAGAGAGAGGGAGAGAGAGACAGACAGACAGACAGACAGAGAGACAGAGAGATAGATATACAGATGTTAATGCAGATCTTTCTCCCTGTATCTTCAACTCCAGGCGATCTCTCTTGCCTTGTAAAATAGAAGGTACCTAAACGACATTTTTGGAATTAGAGAAACATATCTATGTAGTTACAAACAGGTAACTAATTATAAACATGAGAATAATCTAGTCTAAATTTATTTTTATAGAATCTTCCAAAATATTTCTCTATTCATCTCTTAAAATTTCTAAATATAGACAAATAAACCACTTAATTCACTGCATTGACTGGAATAGCAATGATTTCACTTTGGCATAAATTAAGATTTATTAGGGCTAGAGACATGGCCTAGATAGAGACAGAGCCTAGCCTAACACTTGCCTTGCTTGCAGCCAACCCAGGTTCAATCTCAGGCATCCCATATCGTCTTCCAAGTCCTATCTGGAATGATGCCTGAGTGCAGAGCCAGCAGTGAGCACTCCTGAATGTGGCCCAAAATAAAAAAAAAAATAAAAAATATAACAAAAACAGAAGAAAACACCAAAAATATTAATTTAATTTACCAAGCTGCTGCCCATCCAGGGGGAATGTTACTTCCAACGGATCACATCTCTTCCAGACAGATCTCCAGACCTCCTTTCTAAAGAGAGCTCATCAGTACTTTCACTTTCTTTTAACACCCATATCTATACACACACGTTTTCTCAGCATTAGTATGTTTTATTATACTATTATACTTTTAATATTATCATACTATTATCCTTTCATTAGCATCATGTTTTCATTTTAGTACCATTAGACTAAAGTTTTATCAGCATCAGTATTATGGACAATCTTCTGAGGTTTTTTCTGTGAAACAGAAAACATTCAGAATCATTTATCTGGTTGATTAGAATCGATCACCTGGAATCATTTCTGGCTAAGTACCAAAAAAAAAGATAAAAATGTATTTAAAACTCTTTCAGGAGTTTATTTTGCAATTTCTATGATGACAAGCACTCACAATATGTCTCACACAAATACCAAATCACCTTCCTTTGTAGAGCCAAGAATGACTCAATTCTACAACATCTGCTACTGATATCCCCTGCCCTCACATAACATCATAATTCATAAAAGGCAGTGGCTGAGTCATGTAATCAGGTGTGTGCTGGCTTCAGGCTGCTGTATTACTGCACTCGGACAAGAGCCCCATGACTGAGATCAGACAAAATATTACATAGTTCATACCCAGTTGGCACTTTAAAATTATTATTATTAGAATTGATAATAATAACTATGAATACCCATTCATTATGAGGGAGGTCACTAAAACTCTTAGGTGGCTTTATTCATTACTTTTAAATAAGAATCCATCAACGTTTCCGGCAAACGTCTATTTCTAGAATATTACAGCCACAAAATTGAGTGTGGAATAAAAGTACCATTAAAATGTTCACCAAAGACTATTTCTTCTTAAAGTTAAAAATAAATTGCATTTAGTTCTATGAATCTGACACTGAAAATATTCTACGTATTTCTGTAAAGTATCTGTTCATTTGTTTCTAAAATGGCTAGTGATGCACTGAGTATAGTGGGAACTTTTTTAAAATTAATCAGTGAGATAAAAGTTAGTCATGGGCTGGAAAGGAGCAAGCCTCACATACACCAATCTGGTTCCATACCCCTACACTGCAGAATTACTTGACCTAGGATTTCCAGGGCCTAAGTGTCCCCAAGCACCCCTCAGAATTCCTAAGTGTTTATCAGCCCCATAGGGCCCAGACAGCACCATATTCTTGGGCCACTATACTGAATTTCTAGCCTGATTGGTTGAAAAGCTCCAGTGGGACACCCGGTCTCCTGAGGACTGCTTGGGAGACCCTAAAACAAACAAAAGAGATGAATAACCGAATGACTACACTAAGCAACTTGATTATAAGTGTACTTTCATTTTCTAGTAAAAAAATAAGTTTCATAACAACAAATTTTTTAAAGGTCAAATTTGTAAATCTTCTAGTTTAAAAGTTATACTCCGTTGGGACTGGAAAGGTAAGTTAATAGGCTAAGTGCATACAAATGAATGTCTTGCATGCTGCAGGCCCCAATTTAATTTTTTTCTCTGAACACTCTCAAGTGATCCCTGATAACAGAACCAGAAGCAGTTCCCCGGAACCACAGTATGACACCAAAATAAATAAATAAATAAACAAAAAATTTTAAACTTTTTGGGGGGCTGGAGCGATAGCACAGCGGGTAGGGCGTTTGCATTGCACGCAGCCAACATGGCCGACCCGAGTTCGATTCCTCCGCCCCTCTCGGAGAGCCCAGCAAGCTACCGAGAGTATTTGATATGCCAGACACAGTAACAACAAAGTCTCCAATGGAGACGTTACTGGGCCCGCTCGAGCAAATCGATGATCAACGGGAGGGCCTTTACTTTACTTTTAATTATCAAAGATTGCTCGAGGCAGGGGTATTAATTATCAAAGATAACTTTTTAAAAACTAATTGGAATTTTCTAATAACTCGAAATATTTATAACATAAGCATTTTTAATTTTGTCTTTCAAAACTCACACTACTCTTTTTTGTCATTACCTAAATATCTGGTGTGAAGACTTTCCACTCTTTCTACTCTGATTCCACTTATTAAATATAACTTTGTTCCTAAAATGAGGGATATAAAATATGTGTGTACATACACATGTATTTTTATACACACTAAACTTCAAAAACTGAAAGATAGGGAACACTTGGTAGAACGTGTTCTTTAGCAGCAGTTGTTAGGGACTTCCATCATATTGCTGAGTTCATGCGTGTCCTTCTTAGGAGAGGAAATAATGCAAAGACACCTGAGGTATAGTTGTAGTTCTTGCAGTAATTATGAAAGCTAATCCTGCTCTTCGTTCAGATTCTGGGCAAACACACTGGAGTCTCCTTGTTAATTACAGAAAATTACTCAGGAAGCTATATTCACCATCTATATGCATCCATAGGACAGTTAGCTAGTGAGCACTTTTTATGTACCAAGAACTATTTCAGAGGCAGAGATCTAAAAGATAAACAAAAAGCATTCATATCTTTAACCTTATGAAGCCTGGAATCTGGCAGAGAAGAGAAACATTATGCAAATTGTTGCATGAATATGTATG
The DNA here is from genome assembly GCF_029834395.1 of Sorex fumeus. Lineage (NCBI taxonomy): Eukaryota > Metazoa > Chordata > Mammalia > Eulipotyphla > Soricidae > Sorex > Sorex fumeus. The sequence goes on along the minus strand of NW_026606155.1, from coordinate 65,267,129 downwards.
TATAGCCATGCCACCTGCTACAAAAGAAAAATTTAGTGAGAAATGGGAGTGTTTAACCAAGAGATGATTCTCTGAGGATACGACATTAAAGCTGAGATACTTGAATAAGCAAGAGTAAGGCATGAGAGGGAGCACAGGTGGAGGAAAAGCAGTTCAGTCATATGGAAAGAGGAGTATAAACCTGTGGGAATAAGAACAGTCTGTTTTTAAAGAAGTGAAAAGCAACCATCAGATGGAGCCTCCTGGGTAAGTCAGTCACATCAAGCAGCGTTTTCCTTACAGAATATTTTGCTTGCCAGTCCTGGATTGTGGAACTCATCCTAAGTGCAAGAAGAATGCTTAATCCTCAATAAGATGCAGGAGGTCAAAGCTCTGGTAATGCAGTCTGTACCTTCTGGGTTAAGAATTGAACAGAGAAAACCAGAGTTGACAGGAGTCAATAAATATTAATTTACATAGGTTACTGAAGAGCCTACCCAGTGATCTGACTGGATAAGATTTGAATTTGTATAAAATCCTCTGATCTCTAATTAAAGAATGGATGAGCATAGTGATTAAACAAGTTATACAGCTATGCCCTGGACTTGTTAGACTAACAGTGAAGATGGGAAGACAGAAAATAATCTTATTTGGTTATTATTAAGCACAGAAAGAATAGAGAGAATGTGGTATTTTGAATAGCAGCTCAATCTCTAAAGTAATCAAGGTTAATACTGAATTACTCCTGAATTTTGTGATAAATGGATTGTTATGGGAGCAAAAACAAAATCTGTACTAAGCCTTGATTTTCTTCAGTCATTTTAGTAAAGGTCTCTAAAACTGAGATGTTACATTATATTTTTCAACATACACTGTTAAAATAGCTGGAGCAATAGCACAGCGGGTAGGGCATTTGCCTTGCATGCGGCCGACCCGGGTTTGATTCCTCCGTTCCTCTTGGAGAGCCTGGCAAGCTCCCAAGAGTATCCCGCCCGCATGGCAGAGCCTGGATAGCTCCCCGTGGCACATTTGATATGCCAAAAACAGTAACAACAAGCTTCACAATGGAGACTTACTGGTGCCCGCTTGAGCAAATCAATGAACAACAGGCGGACAGTGCTACAGTGCTACTGTTAAAATATTAAAACATCTAGACATATAATAAACATTCAAATAATAGTTGCTACTTAAATTCTAAGTCCTGAGAAAATTAGTATGGAGAGATGGATACTCCCTTGTTCAACACTATTTTTATAAGAACAAAAAAATACATTAATTTATCTTGTGATTCATGGAATATTCTCACTACTGAAATTCTTGCCTCCCATCCAAGTCACCATCATCTCTGACCTGAACTTTGGTGAAAGTTCCTAAGCAGATTATTTTGTTCCAACTCTTGCTCTTCCAATCTTTTCCTACACAGCAGCCAGACACAATCCTTTAAAAACTTAAATCAGGTCATGTCCTTGCTCTCTCAAAATTCTGAAGTAAGAAACTGAATGGAAAGTACAGCAGGTAGGACACTTCCTTTGTACGTGGCTGACCCATATTTGAATCTCAGCACCACAAGTGGTTCCCTGAGCACCAAGAAGGGATATGTGAGTACCAAACAAGGAGTAAGCCCGGAGTATAGCCAGGTGTGATCCCCCTCTATTCAATAAACAAAGAAATAAAACTTTGTATCCTTAAAAAAAACCACAGAGGCAGATAGGACCATGATCTATTCTCATCTCATCCCCAACTCACTCCATTCCAATCAGTAGTCTCAGTTCTGTCCCTCATATACTACAGCCTTTAGTCCTGGCCGTTATCTTGCCCTGGCTGCTATCAGACTGGCACGTTCTTCCCCCAGACGCACATGTGCTCATGGGCTGCTCTTTCTTCTTACTTAAATCCTTCTTCAAATGCTACCTTCAAGGGGTCCATTCTGAAAACCATATTTAAATTATAACTCACTCCCCCCAGCCCACTCTGCTCTACCCACAGCACTATTCACTCTTCTTAGAATATCATATATTCTCCATAGCGCATTATATGTTATGTAATTTTCTATTTATTGTTTTAATTTTTCATTGTTCAACTCTATCCACTAGAATATAAATTATAAACAAATTGGGAATATTGTCAATGATAAATTATGTTCCTATAATAGTACTTCATATACACTAGGTATTCAAAACATTATTTTGGAGCAAATGGATGAATGGACAAAGTATTACCTGACTGAGTCATGCCCCAAACTTTAGGTAATAAGGGAACAAGTATCTCCATTTTTGTGGATGAGAATGCAGAATCTATGAAAATTTAAATAATTATCAAGTATGCTAAGTGATAGCACAGCGGTAGGGCGTTCGCCTTACAAGCGGCCAACATGGCCAACCCGAGTTCGATTCCTCCGCCCCTCTCGGAGAGCCCGGCAAGCTACCGAGAGTATTCGATATGCCAGACACAGCAACAACAAAGTCTCCAATGGAGACGTTACTGGGCCCGCTCGAGCAAATCGACGATCAACGGGAGGGCCTTTATGCTAAGAAATATACTAGCCAGAATACATTTTTAAATATATTAATCCAGAGTTTAAATCAGATCCTCAAATTCAGTAAAACCATCTATCATTAATGCTTCCCAATTATTAAATGTTTAAAACTTCATTCTGCATCTACACACAAAAGTGCATACATAACCACATGCACACACATGCCTGAACACACACATATAGACATTCCCTGTCAAGAATACTCCCTAAATATAGGTTTATTTTCCCTACCTACAAGTAGTGTTTGCTTAGGTGACAGGAGAGGAAGTGTACATGAGTGGTTTTACCCTTGGTAATCACTAGGCCATGAGGAAAGTAAAGAGAACTCATTTTGCCTCCATCAGCAGAGTCTTCAGATACGGTTATAAGACTGGGCAAACAGAGTATAAAACAAACATGATATGTCGCAACTGCACATTATGGTAGCTGGACCTTAGTTCATAAAATGATCTACAAAAGCTGAGTTTCAAAAAGCTATAATTTAGAGGCTAGAGACATAGCACAACAGGTTAGGCACTTGCCTTGCATGTGGTTGACCATGGTTCAATCCTCAGCATGCCATACAGTCCCCTGAGGCCCACCAGGAGTCATACCTGAGTGGAAAGCCAGGAGAAAACCCTGGGCACCCCATGGTACGGCCCCCAAAAGCAAAACAAAAAGAATTATAATTTATTGAAGCTCTGTATTTTGCTTTCACCATCCATCCTAGCTTGAGGTGCCTACTTTCTTTTCTATACAATGTGAAACAGTTTCTAACTAAAACGATTTTTTACACATAGACATATACATATACACACACTATAAATAAAACCATTTCTTACACACACATCATTAATCTTGAAAAATCAACGAAAATCAAAGTTACAAAAATCGTACTCCCCTGGCTTCTATTATAAAACTTACATACAAAGGAGTCTTTTTCAATAGCAGTAGGCAAAAATAAATAAAATAAAATGTTCTATTTAGCAGAAAGGCTGACATAGGAGGGATATAGATTAAAAGTTTGGAAAAAAACATTTCTTGGAAGAAAATAATTCTAATTAATATCAGTTCCCTTTATTATCATTAAAAAAACAATGGGGTCAGAGAGCTAGTACGAATCATACAGGGGTAAAGCATTAGGCGACATCAGATCAACCCCCAGCGCCACCTATGGTCCCCCAAACACTGCCAGGAGTGATGCTTGGACACAGAGCCAGGAGTTCACTTTTTCAGTGCTGATTGATGGCTAAAACATAAAATATCAGTTTTATCACTTCCTTGGATGTTTAAAATACATCTTCAGATCATCTCTATCACTATTTTTCCCAATGTAACTATATAGATAACTCTGGGAAAGTTAAAAGCCAATTTTACCATTATTTGCATTGTTAAGTCTTTAGTTAATCTAGCTAAGAATCTGACTAAACAGACTCCAATTCAGTCCAGATGATTAGATGTGGTGTGTCTGCAGATACAAATTAGTTGGACCTCTTTTGCTACTTAGAAGGAAATAGCAAACTTCTCCCTTTGGCATTTTGGATATTGTTTTAAAGCAAAATTACAGTGAATATGTTTCAAAGGACACATCAATATTAAATATTATTAAGTGGATGCTATTTCAGAGGACAGAATGCAGAGACTATATTTATGGACTGGCAAATTTTAATACTCATCCAGAGGGTTGATTTATAATATCTTGATCACTGGAGTGTTCTGACGCTTAATTGACTGATATTCATAAAGTGTTAAAAGTACAAATTCTCATACTGATGATGCAAATATGCAAATATGTAAATATTTATATCAAGGTTAGCACATGTTTTTTAGAGCTCAACTCACAATTCACTAAGAATCAATACAAGCATGTACTTAAAGAATGCAGTTCATATCAAATACAGTATTTTTATAACACTGAATTTAGATGCATTTGTAAATAAAATTTAAATATTTCCTCATGAAACTTATTGTAAAATATATTGATTTTCCAGTTTTCAAATCTTCCCGAATAATTTTAAAATCAATTTTCTATAGAATACACCTCTAAACCCTAAGAAGCCATTCACATAAAATAGGAATTAATTATTCAGGAACTTCCCTATATTGAACTAAAGTTATGGCCTTAATAATGCTATAAATAAGCCTGCATTATGGCTAGTGTGGAATGGTTAATATATCTAAAGTTCTACAGAAGCTATTAATCTACCTGATAATCTTATAAAAAGTTATTGATATAAACAGGTATGCATTATTTCCAGTTTCAGGAAAGGCCATGAGTTAAGAAGAAAATTGCCCAAGATTACTCAGAAAGCAGATGACAGACAAGATTCAGCCGAGGCTCTCCCTCTAAACTATGTCTTACTTGAGTTCATGGCTAGTGTCAATTAAGACTCTTTATAACAATATCTAATGCTAATAAAAATCCTTGGCTTTGAAAAGGAAAAATCCATATATATATAAATTATATATATATTATAAACCAGTTTAAAAGGTAAAACTAAGTCCATTAACTCTATGAGTCTTCAAATTCCAATTATCATTTAATTAACTTGGCATTTGCAAGTGATTCACAATAACAGGAAATGTCAAATAACTTCAATAAAAATATTAACTACTAATTATAATGTTGTTGGGCCCTTTTAGAACTACTTATTGAACGAGCCAAGTGTCTGCCACCAAGGCAGATTGGAGGGCAGGAAGAAATCCTTGCAAAAGGATTGGTGTTGAAATATTGTATGATTTAAACACAATCATAAATATCAATGTAACTTTGTAATTCACTGTGATTCGATTTTAAGAAGTAATAAATAAACAAAAATATCGGATTTTTTTTTGGTGCTTGAAACAACCCCTAGTAGTAGGAACTAGCGTTGCTGTCCCTGTTTGATGAAACTCTGTATATTAAAACTCAGAATCCAGACACTCAGACTGATTAAGATCTCAAAGCTACTCATGCTTCTACCTCCAATAGTGAAAATAGAGTCTGGTGCATAATGAGTAATGGATGGAAAGCTATATACAATCCTAATTTGGACTTTCATTTGTAAGCAATGTTCTTTTTATTCCATAATGTAGTTAATCTATTCAGGGAACACAAAGCATGACTTAGAATACGGGGAATCTTACACATTATAAGAAATTTCGAAAAGTAAAATATATAAATCTTCTGTTACTTCAAGTCCCACTGTTATAATTTTTGTCAATTTGCCTATATTTTTACTCAAAAAGGAAAAGAAAAAATGGAGACAAAAAATATTTCAATCACACAATATTACCTGACACACTCTCTAAGGCTCCAAAATCTGACTCTAACCTTTAATCAAGAAAAGATGGAAAACATGACATTCACACTTCACACTATCAATGAGATTAAAAGTAGAGAGAGAGCTCAAAAAGGAAAATTATTCCAAAATTAATATCTAACCAAAAAATTTCGCCAGTTTCCTAACAAGATAGCACATTATAATGAGCAATGTATTGGGCCTTACATTAGGTTGGAAAAGCAGGATCATGCTTTCTAACCAAACTAAGAAGCATTTAATGACACTACCATAAGCAAGCCTGCATTTTGCTAATGCAATACCTCTTACACCAGAGCAAGACTTCATTCAAGAACATACTTTATAAGATCTGTGAGGATATATGAACTCCATTAGTTTTGAAATTAATTCTCTTGAAGACCATCGCTCACATGAGATACTACTAAGTAGAAAGCCTGGAGTATAGCTTTTTCTTTGCTACGAGGTAGCTAGATATTTTATGCACATGTCTAGTATAAAACAAAACTAAAGATCATAGTATAAAATATACACAGCCCTTCCAACATACTGAGCATCTACATAATAGTCATTCCCCACTCAAAGAAGTCCCACAACAAGAGGATTTTCTTCAATACTCATTCTAAAGATTCTCAAACCTTGGAATGAAGATAAATCTTATTATTTAGCTTCAAAGTAATCTGGAGCAATAAGAGGAAATAATTAGTAAACAATTAAAAAATAATTAGTTAACAAGATAATTATTAAAGAAACAAAACTGGTTGTAATTTGATCATTATCATTATTGTATGACAAGTCAATGGAGTTCACAATGATAAGGCATAAAACTCGAATAAAGGACCCAGAGGATAGTTCAAAGGGCTTTTTATGCTTTGCATAAAAGAAACAAGGGTTCAAGCCTCAAAGCACATGGCCCGCAGCACCTCTCAGAGTGACCCCTAACACCTAACTGGGAGTAGCCATGGAGCACTGTCAGGTATGGCTCACAAACAAAACAATTTACCCAATCCCCGTTATGAGTTCTAATACACTCTCTGGGCTGGAGCAATAGCAAGCAGTAGGGCATTTGCCTTGCACGTAGCCAACATGGCCGACCCGAGTTCGATTCCTCCGCCCCTCTCGGAGAGCCTGGCAAGCTGCTGAGAGTATCTCGCCCGCACGGCAGAGCCTGGCAAGCTCCCCGTGACGTATTCGATATGCCAGACACAGTAACAACAAAGTCTCCAATGGAGACATTACTGGGCCCACTCGAGAAAATCAATGAACAACGGGAGGACAGTGCTTATACCCCACCACCAATAAAGAACCCAAGAACCCAAGAATCTCCGTCCCACTGTCACTTCTTTTTATTATTTTAATTGAAACACAATAAGATACCCAGTTACAAAGTTGTTCATGATTGAGTTTCAGTCATGGAATGTTCCAAAACCCATCCCCTCACCAGTGTGCATTTTCTACCACCAATGTTCCCAGTTTCCTTCTTGCCCCTCTCCCTCCCTCCTCCCTGCCTCAGCCTGCCTCTATAACAGGCATTGGAGCTCTCTCCTCTCCCTCGCCCTCTCCCTCTCCTTCTCCCCTCCTCCTCCCACCCCTCCTCCTTGTTTGTCCCTTTACCTACTTTCAGTACTCAGTTCTCCTTCAGACTGATCATTTCCAATTACCATTGTCATAGTGGCCCCGTCTTTATCCTAACTGCCCTCCCCAGCCCTTCCACTTGTGGCAACCTACCATCTGTGGACCAGTCCTCCCAGCCCTTGTTAATGTCCATATTAGTCTCAAATTACCTTTTTTATATCCCACAGGTGATTTCAATCATTCTATGCCTGTCTCTCTCCCTTGGACTCCTTTTACTCAGCATGATGCTCTCCATGTCCACCTATTTATAAGCAAATTTCATGACTTTGTTTTTCCTGGTGGCTGCGTAGTATTCCATGTGTAGATGTCACTTCTTGTCCAGTACTTAAAAAAAGGTAAAGGTAAAGGCCCTCCCGTTGTTCATCGATTTGCTTGAGCCGGCCCAGTAACCAGTATTAAACAAACACAAATACAAAAACAGCACTAGTTCAACACTCCTTCATAATCAGTTTTTTTTAATCCAAAACCAAAGATTTGTTATTATTCAATAATCTACCCCTTTATTTCTTTTTATTCCAAAGATATTTAAGATGACCTTGTTGCCATTCTCCTTTTTGACTTATTTCACTTAACATAATACTATGCAGTTCCATCCATGTTGTAGCAAACTATACTATTTTACTTTTTTCTTATAGTTGACTTTCTCTCATGTGTGTATGTCACAGCTTATGTATCTGCTCATCTATTGCTATCCCTGTAATAAGGAGTCCAAAAGCAAAACAGTTTAAAATGCAAATATAACTACATAATTGCTACTGTTCTACCTCCATGAATGAGAGAGAAGAGGGTATCAATATGCCCTGACTTAGCAACAGGCTTGAGAGAAGCCCTCCCAAACAGTTCTAACAGAAGTTTCACATACTTCTGGCTCACAGCATGCAACTGTTTGTCCCGAATACAGTGGCTCCGTACTTGGGATCACAGATTTCTCATCCAAAGACTGAATGTTATGTTAAAAGCAGCAGGGTTCTAGGAAATCAAACACACAGCAGGGTTATGACTCTGGAGAAAATCAACCCAGGAGCAACTACAAGACATTTAGGAATGTCCAAGAAGGCTTAAAACAGCAGGGGAAAGTAAATTATGAAGAAAGATCAAACTGTAGGACATAAAATTTAAAACATATGAGGTGCAAATCTGAACTGTCAGAAGCGGAAATTACTAAGGGAGAAAATAAAAAGAGTAAGGAAAAGATGTGGGGAGACTATAAGAAGATATGAAAGACAAACACACATTTAGATGGAATAAACCTGTCACCTACAACGTAAATACTGAAGGTGTAAATTAAGATGAAAACACAGAGACCATACTGTGGAGAAGGCCCTTGCCTTGCATGCTGCTACCTGGGTTCAATCTCCAGTACCCAATATAGTCCCCCTACACTGCCAGAAATGATTTCTGACCGCAGAGCCAGTGGTGAGCCAGGAGCATAGCCAGATGTGACTCAAAATAAAAAATATTTAAAGTATGAATAAAGGGGCTGGGGAGATATACAGTGGATAGGGTGCTTGCTTTGCATGTGATCAGGCCTACTTTGATCTCTGAACCCCTAAATGCAGAAAACATAAGCCTTGAGAATAGCTTAGTATGGTCCAAATATCTCCTTCTTGCCAAAAAAAATTATGAAGAGGAGTTGGAATGAGAGTACCATGGGCAGGATATTCACCTTGCACGTGTTGTCCCAGCATCAATTCCCCAGCACACCATATGGTTCCCAAAGTCTGGCCAGGAGTGATCACTGTTTGCAGAGCCAGGAGTAAACCCTAAGCAGAGACGGTATGGTCCAAAACAAACAAACAAAAATGTATGAATAAAATAATTTTTGAAAATTATTTTTTAATTTCCATTATTTTGAAAATCAACATTTAAATAATTTTGAAAGAAAACTTTATTAATAATAAGTAACAATGTAACTGACATTAAAATAAGTTTTAAGTGACTATGTTTAAGAATTGGTAGGAAATAAAGAAAAGGTAAATGTTTTTAGACTGCAATCCTACTGATATACATCAAAACAGTCAAGCAAGTAACTATTAACTATTTTCAAAGTCCCTCACTGGAGGCCACTTTTGCTGAATGTTCCCTGTCATTCTATATGAGTTTCTCAAATTCACATCACAAAACAGTGGGAAAGAAAGGGACTTCCAGCTAGCACTGGTTGAGTTCATTATTTTCTGATGTATTTTTTCCCCAAAGATATTATTAATTTCTCTCATCCCTCCTACTACATTTTATGTATCAGGCTTTCTGATTTTTCTGTAATTATTTTCTGAAAATCTACAAGCAAATTAGGTTGTCATGTAAAATGTTGAAGTGTCTTTCATAATATTTCAACTAGGTATCCACTAACAACCATAAGAAATTCCTCCATTCCAAAGATTCAATTCAACAAATATTTATTCAGGTCTTGATATAAAATATTTTCAGGAAGAAAGACTTTTATGGCTTGAAATCCTTAACCCAGCTAGATGAGAACAATGCCAGTATCTGAGAAGAAATTCAAATCCCAAGACTTCATACTGTTTCCTCAATAACTAATATTCTCCCTATACACATTCTATCTCCAAAAATACCTCTATTTTATGATTTTTTAAAAAAAACAAATGGGAACACCATTATAAACCAAAGTTAGAGATGGGTACTTCCTAGGAAGCAGATAATCCAGAGAAAAATAAAAGATTTAGTGTGCATATACATTGATAACAGTTTTACTTTTAGAAACATAACCAGAAAACAATTGAGCAAGTCATCTGTTCAAAATATGCGTTGCTGGGCAATATTTTTGATACCAGGTATATAATAGTTAAGGAGAAAAAAAAAACAACTGGTAGAGGAGGCTGCCCTTATGATATTTATACCCATGTGATTTATTCAATCTTATTTAATTTTGCTCAGTAAATATGCTCCTAAACCACTGTGTTTATATGACAGCCTCTTCAGTACAAATAGATTTTGAAACAAAAAACAGAAATATCATATGACCCAGTGATACAACTGATGGTTATTTGCCAAAAAATAAATGAAAACACTAATTAAAAATATCTACATTCATACCCCTATGTTTAAAGCAGCACTATTTACAACAGCGAAGGCACAGAAATAACTGAAGTGTCTATACACAGATGACTAGATAAGTAAAAGTGGCATACAAATCATAATAATATTTATTATTCAAAGAAAAGATAAAATTCTGCCTTGGGACAGCATGGATAAAATATGAAATGACCTTGCAAAGCAAAATAAGTTAGAAACTATAATACAATGAATGGTTTATCATATATAGAATCTAAATAACTAAAGCAAATAAACACAACAGAAATAAGTATGGAAAACAAGATGCTCTTAAGAGAGGAGGGGAGAGCAGAATAGAGCTTAAGAGAGCAGAGGGTAGTTGAGAGAATGAAGGCATTAGAACTTGGATGAAAGGTACTAAAAGGTAAGTATACATATCAAGGAGTTGGGCTATACTAACATACGTATATATTATAAACCAATGAGAAATCAAAAAAATGCATTATAAATAATAAATGTTAAAAATATTGCAAAACTGGGGCTGGAGTGATAGCACAGCGGATAGGGTGTTTGCCTTGCACGTGACCGACCTGGGTTTGATTCCCAGCATCCCATATGGTCTCCTGAGCACTGCCAGGAGTAATTCCTGAATGCATGAGCCAGGAGTAACCCCTGTGCATTGCCAGGTGTGACCCAAAGAGCCAAATATATATATATTGTAAAACTAAGTAAGTATACATTTTCTTGGATTATTGATGGCTAAATCAACAAAGCATGAACACCAAATATATATGTATACATGTATTAATTATGAAAAACAGTTCAATATTTCATCAGTAATACAACCAATTTGGGGGGAAAATTTTTTCTGAAAAAATTAGGATGTGAAAGGTAACATTTGTTCATGTCTTTAAAAAACTTCAGATTTTTTGGGAGGGAGGGCAGGGGTGGAGGTACTTTACAAATGAAGGTGAAATTTTGCTTTAAAATTTTTATCTGGAATTTTCTCTTTTGGGAGAGCCACACCCAGCATTATTCAGGCATTACTCCTGTCTCTGCAGTCAGGGATCACTCCTGAAAGTCTAGGGGATCATATAAGGATCAAACCTGGGTCAACTCAATAAACAATCTCTCTGACCCTATTTGGAATTCTCTTAATGTTTATAAGAACGTGTGTTTAAATTTTTTCTTGAAAAATCAGAGTGAACACATAGATATGCAGTGATGTAGAGATTTGATATATAGAGAAAACAGACCACCATTCCTATAAGAAAAATGCAGGATAATATTCATTATGAAATTTATAAATTAACTAGGTATATTGTGTATATAATCTACAGTATTTCAGGGCCATTAAATATAACATTTTACTCTGATCTTGCTGCTTACTTCACTTGATTTTTCTTTTAAATTTGGGGAAGAGGGGACCAATGTATTTGTACTATTTAAATTTAAACTTAAAATAATCAACAAATTAAATAAAAACTATGAAATATGGGTCCAAGTGATAGCCTCAACAGATTGCATCACATGTTTTGTATGCAGGAGGTCAAAGTTCAATCCCATACACCACAAGGTCTCTCAGACCCCACTGAGAGTGACCTCTGAGTTCAGAGCCAGGACTAGTCCTTGAGCAACATTGAGTATAGCCTGAAAATCAGAAAGAAGGGGTTAAAAAAAAAGATAATCTAAACATTAATCACAGCACCCTCAATCCTAGCCTGGAACCATCAGTCCAGTAGGCCAACCACTGCCAGGAGGGCCCTCCAGGACCCAGAGCACTGACTTAGATACCCCAAATATTTGAAAATTAAATATATATAATAAAGTTTTTTTAAATGGTAATACTGACATAGAAGGACATAATTATCAAAGAAAAAGAGCAAATAAAACCATATGCAAGTTGTGATGAGCATATTTACTTACAGAAAAAAAAATCTGATAAGATATTCACCAAAAATGTTAATTGTATTTAACTCTAGTGTGATCTGTTTGGAAGCTTATCTAAATTTCTCACCTTTTCTACAATGAATGTGGCATACTAGCTCTCTGATGCTACAGGATAACAAACTACCACAGACTAGGTTTTAGAAAAACATACATTACAGATGTAGAGATGAGATGTCATATCAGTTTCACTACGATCATGCATGTCAATTTGTGAGTGCTTTGTGAAGACTTTGTGGAGAATAAGGGACATGTTCTTTTTCTTGGCTTGGGGTTTCTGTTTTATGTTTGTTTGTTTGTTTGTTTTGCTTCTAGTTGAGAATGCATTGCTTGGTTCATAATCCTTTTTTTTTTTTTTTTTTTTTTTTTGCTTTTTGAGTCACACCCGGCGATGCACAGGGGTTCCTCCTGGCTCATGCACTCAAGAATTACTCCTGGTGGTGCTCAGGGGACTATATGGGATGCTGGGAATCAAACCCAGATTGGCCGCGTGCAAGGCAAACGCCCTACCAACTGTGCTAGCACTTCAGCCCCAGTCCTTTTCTTCCTTATATCACAGCAATCGCCAGAACGTGCTATCAAATCTCTTTATAACTATGATTCTACTGACTCCTATTCCATCTTAAAAGTACACCAGCACTTTTTAGCTCTCTGCTCATTTCCACAGTCAACAACAAGGAATCAAGTAAGCTCCTTCCACATCTAACCTTTCCCACTGTTCTAGCCTACAGAAAAGATTCTTTACTTTTCTCCAAGCTGAATTGGGTCCTACCATGATAATCAAGAATACTCTCTCCATCTCAAAATCTTAATCACAGCTTCAAAATCCACTTGCCATATTAAGTTGTAAATTTCATAGAGTTTGAGATGTGGACATTCTTTGAGCATCATGCTTCAACCTATCAAATGTTGTGATTTTGCCATTTCTAAAATAAAAGAAAAAGAACCACAGAATTAAAGTATAAAAATAGAAAATTCCCATGTGAGAAAATCCTAAACAGAAATGATTATACAAAATCAAGTTTATTTTCAAGAGGCTTTGGACTTCATTGACTTGAAATATATCTTCAAGCCAGAACATTCTAAAACTGTCATTTCTTGATATTGTTCAACAATTTATCCATCAACAAAAAACAAAAGTTGAGTAACATGTATTACTCATATATTTGTTTCACCCAGATTATGCATATGAACATAATAATAAAATATTAACTAAGCACAGTATTAGTGAGAATATAATTTCAAATATTTTTTTAAAGTTTTTATTTTACTTAGGGCTGGAGCTATAGCACAGCGGGGAGGGCATTCCTCCATTCCTGTCACCTGTCAGAGAGCCTGGCAAGTTACAGAGAGTATCCTGACTGCACAGCAGAACCTGGCAAGCTCCCCGTGGCATATCCGATATGCCAAAAACAGTAACAAGAAGTCTCACAATGGAGACATTACTGGTGCCTGCTCAAGCAAATCGATGTCAATGTTACAGTACTACAGTGCTATTATACTTAAACATTTGGTTAGAGATAACAGATATCATTCCAACCCATATAATGTTTTTATTTGTTTTGTTTTCAGACTTAGACAACAATTTCAAAAGTTACTCAAAATGGGATCATTACATATAACCTCTTAAATCTTAGAGATTACCAAGTAAAATTCCACATGTAAGTATGCTTTTCTCTTTAAATACACAAAAATTTTGGAGCGAAATGCAAAAAAAAAAAAAAAAAAAAAAAAAAAAAAAAAAAAACCTATCCTAAATAAGGTACTTCTTTTTGGGTTTTGTTGGTGGTTTAACTAAAATCTCTATAATTTTCTGTTGATGAACACACAAATTGGTCAAATTCTAGAGAAGAGGCATATACTTGGACTGTCCTCCACCAGTAGGTATATGGTCATCCAATTTAACTTAGCCTCAATAGTCACTTTTACCCTTATTCTTTCCAACGGATCAGAGATCTTGTAAGACCTAGTCTTTTATTACTTGAAAATCTAGACAAGTCATTAAATTTAGTCAGATTTTCTAAAAAGCTACATCACCAGTGAGAGTATTTATTCCACATTAGTAATTAAAACTAACCTCTACTATAAGGAACCGTAGAGAGGACAGCCTCTTGTCTTGGGTCTACTCTGAGGACCAAGACAATAATCAATTATTTGATTAAATAATCAAATTAAATAATTATTTGGTTAAAAAACCCAAAAAAATAATCAATTCTTTCTCAGCTGACAGAAAAGAGCTAAAGCATGAGTAACCCACCTAAAAGTCCTGAAATGATGTATGTCTTGTGCTCTACTATTAAAAGATGGGTATTCTAAGGTAAAGTACACAAAGCATAGTACTGAGTAGTCAACATCTAAGAAAATCAGGCTCCTATGGCAGCTGAGCAGGTCTACTGTCTTCCTATTACCCAACTTAAACTGCAGCTATATCACAGAAAGATATTATTTGTGATACATATCTAGTCCATTAGGAAGGAAAAACTGCTATATGCTTCTCAGCAGCTTCTTGGGCAGGGACCCAAGAATTTAATTGAATAATTGTCATGTTTTACCTCAAATCAGGTCTATTTACATATAAACAACAGGTTTTTTTAGTCAAAAGACAAGAAAGTTAGCCCACAATGGAATTGTTGGTTATAGTCCTATACACATACAATACAAAGAACCACAATGCACTTCAGAATTCAGACTGGCTAGCATCATTAAAGTGAAAAGGAAACCCCCACAGTCTATGATTAATCATGCTAAAGTGGGACTAAAAGGTGGTCTCAAACATAAATGATCAAAAATAGGCAAACAAATGCATAAAATTTATACACAAAGCAAACCTATTTGCAAAACATGATCCTTCACGTACAAGTAATCCAAACACTTCTCAAATGAAAAGCAACCACTCAATGGCACTTTTCTTAAGAACTCTCAGTTTCTCAGAATCAAAGTTCCATTCAAGAAGAAACAATTCATTAATTTACACTGGTGGCTAACATTCTGTACATACACGAGTTTTGAGTCACACCTATCCACAAATAAGACTTATCAACAGTCTTACCATAATCCATAAACATTTCTTCCAAAACACCTGTCCACAGCTCATTACAAAGAAGCATGGTGAACCAATATCATTTAATCGCCCCTTAAAAATAATCAACTCTTGGAATAAATAACAGAGATGCGCAGGTATTTAAAAATGGATGAGGTGGGGCTGCAACAATAGTACAGCAGGTAGATGTTCATCTTGCACGCAGACAACCTGAGTTCAATCCCTGGCATCCTATATGGTCTCCTGAACAATGCCAGCAGTAATTCCTGAGTGCAGAGACAGGAATAATCCATGAGCATCACCAGGTGTGATCTCAAAAGGCAATAAATGAATAAACTGTTTTTATAAATAAAAATGTATGAGAGATGCCCCCACATACTCTTAGCAGAATCTAGTGAAAGCAGATTTTAAACCAAATTCTTCCACAGAGGTATTTGTTTCTTTAAAATATTAACAAGTAGACATATTAGATTTCATATGACTCAAGGGTGAAGCATGCCTCTAAAATTCTTTAAGAAATCATGTATGTCTGGCTGCACTGATGAGTGCCTTTATTCACCGATGGCTATCCATTTCTAAAGCCCATATTATCAATACCTGCGGTAGACATCTTGTCACCTAAAAGAGAAGAATTGCTATGGTAAACTCCAAAGTGACTAGAGTTCTAGTTTACCACAAACTAGAATGTGAACTCCAGATGAGGGAAGTCTTCCAGGATTAGGAATAACTTTAGCTATAATAATGCCTTACTCTCAGAGTTAAAGAGTTTTTAATTACAGCTCAGTCAACATAATAGGAAGTTTAACATCTCCTCCTTCCCAAAAAACTGATAGTTCCAAAGGCTCTGTATTAATGTGGCTGGCCTGGATTTCTCTGCACTTAGCAACATCTATAGTGAGTGAACTATAGACAGAGTGAACTGTGGAAATTCAGGTTTATAAAGTAAATAGGCATTTTTGGGTAAACGATTTCAACTCTGAGCTTCCTGGATCTTTATAACTATTGCTGACTATGGTAAGAATCAGGGATGACAAATGACAAGAAATCAAGGAAAGTACAGGTAGAGACATAGGAATGAAGATTTTGTTCCTACAGACTTCCCGCTATAGCTAATGGTTACCCTCAGGCCTCCAAACCTTACAGACTAGAAGTCAATGCTCCAGGGACAAGTTCTTCCTAAAACTCTCATAGTCAAGTCACTGTGGAGTTTCTCCTCGAGGCTCTCACCCATGACTCAGAAAACATCATTGCAAAACTTGGCTTGTTTTTAAAGAAAAAAGTCCAACATTAACCTCTTCCACTAATATCCAGAAGTTTTCTAGTGGGGCCGGTCCAGCTTGACTTAATCCACACAGGTCATCACTGTGACTGTCTTTTCCTACACTTAGTCTCATAGCTCCACAGGCCTTGCATGCTTAAATCTGCTCTACCTACTCTCACTGATTTACAGCCCTCTCCAATGCTGAAATGCCACCTCTCATGCTCCTACCAACTCCCTGACTCTTTCCTGCTTGGAACAATGAAGGAAGCTACAGAAGTATGCCCAGCAGAGGTCACAGGATCATAATCTTTAGTGTCTTATTCTTCTGAAGGCTGAGCCAGATTGAACAGTCCAGACCATTAGAACTCTACTGGTCACACAGAGCAGGCACACAGACCTTCAAAGACACTAAATGCAAAGACTATACAGCAGATTCTGTTTGCCCAGGAGAGTAGCGCTCACTTTCCCTCAACCAACACTTCCTCAGTCCTACCCTAATAGTGTGTCTTCTTCTGCAAGACAATCACCCTCTGGTATCTGATATCAAGAATAGGTATTCTTCCTATTCTTTTTATCAGATTCCCTGGGGTGCTTATGGTATCACTTCCTGAAGGTTCTGAAGATTGTGGCCACATACAGGTGATTATAATAATTCCTGGCCCCACCCAAGCTGCCCTACCAAACCATCAACTTACCTCCTCAATAATATGAGGAGTTAAGATAAAGGGGAAAATATTCACATTTAATTGGTTAAAACGTTGAGACAGCATATCATGAATAAATATTAGACCAGTGGCAGATGATCTAATACAATCAATTAAGTTATCTGAGGTCGATTCAAGTACTAGAATTAAATCACTGGTCTCTCCTGGCTATAGTTATCTATTCAAAGCAAAATGATAGTTCCATAATTATCTGGTAGTTATTTTATCCTTAGTGTGACTGATTTAGACAACCTAGAAAAAGGTTTTGATTTTTTTAGTATGTTCCTGACAGTGTAAAAATCTTTATTAAGGCAAATGATTTAATCTTTATTAATGTTTCATGAAAAATATTTTGCTCTTAAGTCAAAAATTTACATGAATACAAATCAAGCTAAATAAATTTCAAGATCATTTTTTTAACCAAAGAGAGGGAAAGAATTTTTATTTTATTTATTTATTTATTGGCTTTTTGGGTCACACCCAGCAATGTACAGGGATTACTCTTGGCTTTGTACTCAGGAATTACTCCTGGAGGTGCTCAGGGGACCATATGGGATGCTGGGAATCAAACCTGGGTTGGCCGCATACAAGGCAAACACCCTACCAGCTATATTATTGCTCCAGCCCCTCAAGATTATTCTTAAAGTCTAGCTACAACAGTTGAAAATATACGCAAGAAGCAAACTGATTTAAATGCACTGTTTTATGTACAAATGTTTTCATTTGTAAACACCTTATGAAATTAGACTTTTATACTTATATTTATTTTATTCCATTGTCTATGAAAACTGTGATCTCTATTTTTCATGCACAAATCTTTTAACTGGAGGCCAGAGAGACAAAGATAGTGCAAAGGTAAGGTACTTGTCTTACATCCAGTCCACCCTGGTCAGATACCCAACACTACATATGACTGACCAAGAACCACCAGGGATGATTACTGAGCACTGTTCAGTATGGCTTGTTAAGAAAAATTTTTAAAAAACAACTTTTCATTGAATATTAGATGTCTATTATTCCTGTGATAAACCTTCTATAGTGCAACAAATTTCAACAGTCTCATGCTATAACTTTTCATAAGTATGATGCAGTCCCTCCAACAATCTAAATGAACGGATGTACATAAAAATAACTTTACCAAAGTAAATTAGATGAATTTCCTACCAATACAAAGTTTGGGTTTTTTTATATTAATAAGACAAAAGTACTAGTCTGCAGTCTTTGGTTATTAATATCCCTTTTTAATAAAGTAAAGTAAAAGTAAAGGCCCTCCCGTTGATCATCGATTTGCTCCAGCGGGCCCAGTAACGTCTCCATTGGAGACTTTGTTGTTACTGTGTTTGGCATATCGAATACGTCATGGGGAGCTTGCCAGGCTCTGCCGTGCGGGCGAGATACTCTCGGTAGCTTGCCGGGCTCTCCGAGAGTGGCGGAGGAATCGAACTCGTGTCGGCCATGTTGGCTGCGTGCAAGGCAAATGCTGTGCACAGCGGGTAGGGCGTTTGCCTTGCACGCAGCCAACATGGCCGACCCGAGTTCGATTCCTCCACCCCTCTCGGAGAGCCTGGCAAGCTACCGAGAGTATTTGATATGCCAGACACAATAACAACAAAGTCTCCAATGGAGATGTTACTGGGCCCGCTCGAGCAAATCCCTTTTTAATAGACTCATGTATTTCATTCATGTTTCCATTATCAGACTACTTTTCATTTATTTTATGATAAATGCGAAAAATTTATCACTAACAATTAGAAAAAAAGCCATCCAGAAATTCTTGAAATTGTGCCTAAGTAGGAGTAACAAATTCATCAATCAGTGGCTTAGTCAGAACTGAAGCCAAGGAATCAGTGAAGGGTACATTCTTTTTTTCCTTTTCACCAAAATAAATTGAACAAAATTCCTACGAGATTGCATATTTAAAAATCTAATCTTCATATTTGCCAACACTGCTAAGCTGCTTTATCAACTATCTGGCTTAGTCAAATAAAAACTTTTTGCAACTTTGGAAGAAACTTCTACATAGGAAACTATAACTTTGGACAGGCACACTTGAATCTTGATATGTATTTTTAATATGAATTCTTAGCTTTATAGCTACCTAAATTATATGATAGTCCATACTGATCCTAATGACTGTATAATTTAAGGCTTTATTTAATTCTCTGTGTTCTGTGTGAGACTAGAAAGACAGAATAAGAAACGACATAATGTGAGTTTTTCTGCTGCCAACTAACTTCAAGTGGTGCTGTCATTATCGGTTTTTAATGGTACAAAAATATTTGGTTGACAGTATCAGAGTAATTCCTGGGGGAAATCTCACATTTTATTGTAGATGAGAAAGAAGTTTAAAATGTGTGTGCAAAATAACCATTTTCTCTGTATATAAATTTTATAAACAGAAATAGAAAACAAGATACATTGTAGTTGTTCAATGTTGTTCTAATATATTTCAACATAAAAGAAGGATTAATGAAAGTGTTAGCTCATTGTCAATACCCCTAGAAAATATACTGGAGAAATTAGAAGGTAAGCACTCGCTGAAAGGGGGAAAAAAACTGATTTTGTCACCTGTATTTTGAGATTCAGGCTTCAACTATGTGATATTCAGAGAACAGAAGTCAAATTATCCTCAATGCACAGAAATATTAAAATGTGGGCTGGAAAGATAGCACAGCAATAAGGCACTTGATTTTGAAAATATCTGGACTCAGTTCTATCCTCATGGTAACCAAGCACTTCAAAGAGTGATCCCTGAGCACAGGACCAGGATAAGCACTGAATACAGTCAGTTGTGACACAAAAGCACAAAAAGGGAACTAAACAAATGAACATAAAAGTAAAGCAAAGACTTTTTATTGTGACGATCAACTCCTATGAAACTGTATTCACATTATTTTATTCCATCTAAGTTCAGTCCATAAAAATCCAACACAATTTTGCTATCTTGATCTTTATATTATTTTCTCATAAGAAAGCATAGAGTTAGAGTTTTCTCAATATTTCAGTTTAATTCGCGCACACACGTGCACGCACACACACACACACACACACATATATACTTCGAATCACACCTCATATAATTATCTGTTACACACTTTTTTAAAAGATAGATGAATAATTTCTGATAGTGAGTGTCCAAAGGTTCTATTATCGAGGCTTGCATGAGAGGTTAAGTAGTAGTTTTAAAAAAAAAAAAAAAGAAAAAGAAAAAACTTGGAAGAATGGAAGACTTGTGACTGATTTAGCCAAAGTTCCAATTCAACTGTTTCCCAATAAAATAGCCTCTCATCTGCACTGAACACTTTTACAAGTGCACAGTCAACTATGTTGTATTAGCTATTCATCAGATGCAATACTTTAGCAAACAACCTCTGGATGCTAGCCTGACAACAGAATGCAATCTCCAGCAGTCATTTCCAAGACCCTACACTTCATATTAAAGGATATGTGCAAAGGGATTTTGACTTCTGTTTGAGGAACAGATTGGAGAATTATTCTGTGGCCAAATACAACACCATTACCTATTTCACTTGCCTTTTATGTCAAATAAAGTATGATTCAAATTACACTATTAGAAAATTAAATCAATCGCTTGTCAAAAATAATTAATTACAATGAAGATATGCTTTACAATAAATATCAGCATTTGTGTTTTCCACTGAACACTAATGAAATTAGTGCCTAAGAAATTCTGCAAGGTTGAAATTTGAGAAACAGGTACAAAATGAAGCTACTCCTAATATATTCTGTTAAAAGGGCAAAAATCAAATAATGTTACTCTACAGTCACAATGCCTTTTAACTATTAGAATTCTAATTCTATACTGTGATGAAACACAAATTCTTTTATTGACAAGACAGTATGCTAATCTGTAAAGCACAAGCACATCAATAATCCTATTTACCAGGCAGTATATTTAATCTTTCATACACATTATCTTAATTATCAAAGTAAATCATAAGTATTGGCTTACAAATTTATGCTTTCTAATTTAACAAGGACATTCACTTATAAATTGGTTGAGAATTACATATATAATCATCCAGAAGAGAAAAAAATGCAGGGGGAAAGTTTTAGATTTCTCTTAAAAACTCCCACAGAAGTGCGGTACACAGAACAAGTTTTCAGTGTGAGTTTTCAGTCAACAAGTATGATGCAAATTTCAAACTTTATTAAACATGTATTTTGCACCCCTCATTCCCTAACTCCCATTGTCACAGGTACACACATTCTGGTTTTCACAAAAAAAAAATATTATTTCAAATGGGATTTTAAAATTCCAATTAATGTATGTATTTGTTAAATGGTTAATCACCCAGTACTCTGGAGACCAAAAACTGTAACTTTTTAGGCATAATGTACAGTCTCCTTGTTAAACTTTTCAATAGTCTACACCTAGAATAAAAGGTTTTCAGTACACTGATAATAAACAGAGTTTCACTTTTGGATTATAAATATACAATACCATATTTTTAAAAGATACAAAATATCTATAATGAATATAATCTAATACTTTGCATATGGACACCATACATGAATAGATTTAAACATTTAATCAGATAATACACTACACATAATAAGAGACACATATATTACTGGGGCACTATATACCAAAATATCCTACTGACACACTTGTTGAGAAATTTAAATTCTAAGATATAGTACTGAGGTCTATTAAGAATCACTTATGAGGGCTGGAGCAATATCACAGCAGGTAAGGCATTTTCCTTGTACAGAGCCAGCCTGGATTCGGTTCCCAGCATCCCATATGGTCCTCTGAGCACCGCCAGGAGTAATTCCTGAGTGCATAAGCCAGAAGTAACCCTTGTGCAATGCCAGGTGTGACCCAAACAGCAAAATAAAAAATAATTTATGAAATAATAACAAACAAACAAACACTGTCCTCCCATTGTTCATCAATTTGCTTGAGCGGGCCCAGTATCGTCTCCATTTTGAGACTTGTTGTTACTGTGTTTGGCATATTGACTATGTCGTGGGTAGCTTCCCAGGCTTTGCCATGCGGACGAGATACTCTCGGTAGCTTGCCAGGCAATTCGAGAGGGGTGGAGGAATCAAACCCAGCTCAGCCAGGCTGGCTGTGTGCAAGGCAAATACCCTACCTCTGTGAAATAACACCCTTACTACTTAAATATAAAATTAATACATAATAAATGCGGCTACAAATGTAGAATAAAATCATACACCCAACACCCAAAGCCCGTTACCAACTTTAAAAGACTTTGCTGCTGCACATAAGTTGGGCTCATTATGTGCAACTCTTTCTCACTCTTAATTGAGAAGCATTAAACTTACAAACAAGATGAAAGAAAACAATTTATAACTATGAATGTGAAATAATTCAAACAAAGCTAAACTGCTCATAAATCAAGACAATAACCTTCATTATGACTTCACTGAGCTATCTCTGATAAAACTGCACTCTGTAGTTTCTTTGGTCAGATAAATAGTTATACAATGAAACTATATTCCTGGAATCTTACAGAAGATGCCTTTGGTCCACTTAACTAAGCTCAAAAGGAAAGCATGAGTTACCTTCCTTATAAAATAACAGCCAAAATGAATGGACACCTAGTCATATTAATTTCACCATATTAACCACATACCCCTAAATTATTGCTGCCTGTTTTTCATTAAAATACAATGTGTGAATCTAGATGGAAACAGACATATACAGATAATATGTCATGAAACCAAATTAATTCATCTGGGTAACTATTTCTTTATTCAAAACAATTCTTTCTCAGTCTTCATTCTGATCTATGTGATAGTAAAAAGTAACAGTGTTTCAAAGTGAATTCAATCACTGCTATTATTTGTTTTACTCTCTGGAAAATAATAACCATGAACAATTACTGAAAGAATACAGTTTTTATGCACAACCAATCTTTATTAAAGATTGGCAGAATAAAATTTTGGGCCAACAGTTTCAAAACTGGAAATTTTTATCCATATATATACATACTGTTATATACAAAAGGATTAGAATTTTCATATAAACTAAAAGATGAAAGAAAAAATTCTTTAATCAAGTTAATCTTAGAGCTTTATCTTAAAAATAATAATACTGAATTGCCATCAAAATATTAAGTTCAATATATGCCTGTCATTTTTCAAACCTACATAAAGAAAAACAATACTCTCTAAATGAGCTTCTCTAGAACAGAATGTTTCTTATTCAGCCCTGTACACCTCAGTTGCTCATCCCACAGAAACCGTCCCAAGAATGTGCTGAAACAAAATGAGCTGTCAACTAGTACTTCCAAAGATTTAAATCTGAGCTCAGTTAGTATTCAGGAACTCTCACACATAAATCAGATACAAACACCTTAACACCTATTAAACAAAGGCCTGGGAGAATTCAGATCAGAAGATCTTACTGCTGTAAACTCCACATGACTCTAATCTGCATAGTAAATTGTAAATGACTTCAAACACTCATCTCTCTCCTAACACAACATTCATATCATCCACCCTCCCCTACCCCATTACCCAACCCCTTTTTTCTCTCTTTCCCCCACCCCCTGCGTGTGTTAATATCTTTAGAAGATACTTCAGAGAACTTTAAATAAAGTACAAAGGACCTCCCTCCTCCCACTTCCTTAACTCCCCACTCTCCCTCTCTGCCAATAATACTGTCACTAAGCAAAGAGATTCCCTGTAATTCCATGATGGATGTGCAGCCCTCTTAACCTTGCTTTTGCCTGTTCTAAAGTAGGTGACAGAGTTAGACAGCAGATGATAGAAAATTTCCACTCCAGATGACATGATAGAGTTGGTTTGACTGATATGGAATTTCCTCTTTAGATCAACCACCCAGCACATAATTACAGTATTTGTATACTATAAATCCACATCTCATAATGCATCTCATTTTACTATAACTTTTTTAAATGCAGGTAAGGGTGAAGAGATAACACAGGGTAGATAAAATGCCTGCCTCACATGCAACTTACTGGGTATGATCCCTGGCATTTCCCTGGCCTCAGATGGTTCCCTAAACTCACCAGGAGTAGCCACTAAGCAAGTTAGGAGAAGCCTCTGAGCAACATTGGTTGTGCTCCCCTGAAACCTCCAAAACTGCCAGTAATCTCTTTACCTTAGTTATTGCAAGCAGTCAAAAGTATCAGGCTTTTAGTGCTAAAACTACTAGAGTATGCTGCCAGGAAGCGTGGTGTCATTGTAAACCCAGCTATCAAGGCTGATGCCTTTCCATTTCCAGTATTTCTCCAAAGCTTTAGCTCAGGTCTCAACTAGCGCATGACTGAACTCCAGTTGTTTTTTGGTGTGTTTTTTGTATTTGTTTTTCAGTCCTAACATTACTGGAGACTAAAATTTCAGCCCTAACATTATAACATTTCTAAAATATTCTCTCACAGCAAATCCATCTTTCAGATGCCCTTAGTTTAATATTTGTCTAGATATGAGTAATGATTCAAGCTACTTGAGTTTATTTTCAACTCAAGGTCCTCTTATAATTGTATTTTCTCTAAATACAAGTTATTACCCTCAGTCCAGCTCCTTTCACAGGTCGTCAGTGACATTCCCTTCCCAATGACATAATCTGATCACTCCCTCCATGTAGTATCCCTCTTGGTAGCTAATGAAACAAATAAAAAAAAAAAGCAGATTAATTCACCCCCTGGTCAAAATAGGTATCTCAAATCTCTTAAATCATACATTATTTTAAAGAGGGAGACAGAGAGACAGAGAGACCGAAAGGCAGAGACAGAAAGTGTGTGTGTGTGTGTGTGTGAGAGAGAGAGAGAGAGAGAGAGAGACAGAAAAGAGAGAGAAAGAGAGAGAGAAAGAGAGGAAGAGAGAGAGAGAAATTTAAAGTTAGTCAAAGCCAGAGTGAGTCTAATCGAACTCAATTTAAAAATTCCCTATAACTTTAGTAGTTGCTTTAGAATTTGAGTAAACTGAAATTTTACACAGCTGCATTCTTGTTTTCGTTTTGGATTTTGAGGGGTTTATTTTTTGAGAAATGTCATTTTATGATGTTTATATGTTTATCTAGTATTGTGTTTTAATTAACTGGTTTGCTGCATCCCAATGGAGATTCTTGGAAGCTATAATTTCCCTGAATAGAAGGTTTTCACTGCCAGGAGAGTGCTTCTGTTCACCTGTAAGCGAATTCTGTTAATACTGATGAGGGTACACCTTATATACTTTTAGGCCCAAAAATAGGGGGGAAATGTCAGTTATATGGTAACTGGGGGGAAATGAAGTTACATGAAATATTAAAATCACTCTGCTCAATAAACAAAAATTTCTGGCACACACGGTTGCCTTAGTCTGGCCTCCAGAACATTTACAACTTCCTAAGATACGAGAACTTTCCCTGGGAATTTTCCTAACATCTCCACACTCAGTACCGCTATTCTCAACACTCTGGTTGAGTAAACTCTGCTGCAAATAGTTTAAAGAAAGTAGCTCCGACTTCTTCACATGGTCATTAAGTACTAAGGAGTCTTCCAAGGTTGAGATTCAGAAGCTTTAGAAGGCTCTGTTCCCACCCTACTCCACCTCCCCAAATCCAGGTTGTTTAGACTACAAACACTGGCGCCACTGCCCGACCCCCCTGACACTCTTATCACCCCTTTTCATGGAGCCTCCCTCAGAAAAGCCAGGAAAACAACCTGAAAGTGAGACCTGCATTTCATAAACAGTGGTGGGCGCCAGGACTCCTTCCTGGGTGGTCCAGCCCAGGATAAAGGTCTATTTATGAACCTGCCCTGTTGGTCGCTGTCCAGTCCCAGAGCCTCGAATTTAGGCGCACGGGGTGCTTGGAGGGTGCTCCTGAGAAGTCATAAACTCTATATTCCTGTACTCCCATTTCCCTGCCATAGTATCAGTGCCCCGGGGGAAACCGGTTAAGAACAGAACGTAGCAACACTCCTCGTAGATCCGGGTCAAATCTCTGCCCAATGTACACACGTCGATGGCTGGAAGGTCGTCTAGGAGGCAGGGAGTGGTGTTCTGGGCAGTTGTTTTCACAGCTGGCCCACTCAATCCTGCGCTTTTAAAGGCTGATTTGACAGGTGAGACATTCCTAGTCTCCAGATGCTTGCAGGCACTCCTCAGCGTCCTCGGGAGTTGGGCAAGGGGTCCGCCCGGGGCGGGAGGGGTACTGAAACAGTGCGGAGCGTGTCCCCAGGGAACTCAGGATGCGGTTATCAAAAACGCGCGGGGCCGGGATGCAGAGAGAAGGAGAAGGGGAACGCCGCGGAGTCAGGAGAGAAAAGGTGCCCCCGGGACGTGTGAAAGGGCTGAGCGGCGGGAGGGACACGAGCGAAGGGGACGCCGGCTGGAGAGAGAAGCGGCCCGAGCGCATAAGGAGACGGGGCGGCGAGGGGCGGATTCGAACCTCCGATGCGCCCGTCCAACCTCGCCGGGGAGCCAGCCCGGTGGCCGAGCGGCCCGCGAGGCTAGGCGGGCTCACGCGGGCGGTGGCGTTGCCCGGCGCCGGAAAGTTGGCACAGAGCTGGGGGGTGTCCGGATGGGCAGCGCACCCCCCCGCCACCACCATCCCCCCCCCCCCCCCCGGACGGAGGGGAGACGCCGGGCTCCTCCCGTCGCGCCGCGCCTTACCTTCTGGTCGACGATGGAGCAAGCCATCTCGCGGACGTGCGCCAGGCTGTAGTCGCCCGAGGAATCCTGCAGCAGCAGCACCGGCTCGCGGCTCAGGCCGATCTGCAGATGGAACGAGATGCCCGCGGCGGGGGCGGCGCCGGGCGCCGGGAACAGCGCGGGCCCCGGCCCCGAGCCCGGCACCAGCGCGGCCGCAGCCGCCGCCGCCGCCGCCGCGGCCGCGGGCAGCAACGGGCTAGGCGGCCGCAGCCCCGGGGGGGCGCTCATCGCGGCGACTCGCGGGACGCCGGCCGACGGCGGGCACCGGCCGCCGCGACCGCCCGAAAAGTTTGGCGGCTGCCGAGCCGGACGCTGCTTTCTCCGAGAGCCGAAGACGGAAAATAAAAACTTTCCGGAAAAGTCCCCGCGAGGGAGGGGGGGGGGGGGCTGGGGGGGTGGAGGAGGAGCGGGGATGCGGCTCGGGCGGGGAGGGCTGGCCCAGGGGGCAGGGCCGCGGCCAGTGGAGAGCCGAGCTGGGAGTGCGGGCGCCGCGGGGAGGAGGAGGGGGAGGAGGAGGAGGAGGAGGAGAAGGAGGAGGAGGAGGAGGCGCCGCCGCGGAGGAGCCGTGGCCCCGGCGCGAACGCAGCGACGGGGCGGCGGGTCGGAGCGGCCGGGGCGCCGGGAGGGGGCGGGCCAGGGGGCGCGAGGGGCGGGGAAGGGGAGCTAGGGGCGGGCGCCTGCAGAGCCACCGCCCGGCGGGCGCCGGAGCCGCAGGAGCAGCGGCCGCGCGGCCGCAGTGGCCTCCGGGTGCCCGGTCGCCGCCCCTCCGCCGCAGCTTCCCGACGCCACCCACAGCTGCCCGAACAACGGGGCTCCGGGTGCCCCGTGGGCGCGCTCACTCCCTCTCCGCGGGGACTGCGTGCAGAGCGGGCTCAGGCGGCCCGACTGCAAGAGGGCTGGGAACCCGACGCACCCCCTGCCATCCTGGCCGCGTGCATCCCGGTCGCTCCCACCCCCCAAGGTACCAGCCACCTCTTGCGAACGCCAGTGCCCTTCCACTAGGGACGTGACCTGTGATGGGCCTCATAACGCCAATCCCTGCGGCTCCCCTGGGCAACTACCTTCGGGTCGCCAAGGGAGGGTGAAAATGAGAGGGTCCTTGGAGACCCACTGACTTGCCAGCTCCATCCAGGAACAGATCCATCCACGGACACGTGCTGAAACCTAACATTAACCTTTCTGGTCTCTCTGACACACCCTGGTGATCACCCCTAACTAGCCAGTCGCAGTGCTCAGGGCACCAGATGGACACCAAGGGCTGGGTTCAGGAGGCTTTCCCTTTCAAAAGAAAAGGCATTAACTACGGACAGACAGGAAGACGGTCTGGCGGGGCCTCTTTCTCTCGCTTTCTGTGGCTGCAGCTTTTACTTCTGGAGTCTCCTAAAACTCCTCTCTCCACCTCTGTCACTCTTGCTACTGCTGCTGCTGCTGCTACTGTTTAGATGGAAGTGGGGAGGGCGTCTTTATATTTAGAGATGAAATCTAATCTCCCACCAGCACTGGCCTTCTGTGCAAAATTAGATCCCCGACTTCTGAGGGCCCTGCTCAGTGTAGCACCACATATATAGTTCCCCGGGTGCCATGAGTAGTGATCTCTGAAAGCAAAGCCAGGAGTAAAGCTGAACACCGTGGGGTGTGATCCCAAATGAAACTAAAACAAACAAACAAAAGGTCACCCCAGAACACACTTCGGGACATTATGTCAGAAGGCTACACCCAAGTCAGCCACGTACAGGATAAGTGTCTTAAGCCATGTACCAATTCTCCAACCTCTATTTTGTAATTCTTAATACTGCTTCCCTTTTTCGGGAGGCCATGAAATTTATGTTGTAAATACTGCTGGACATAGCAAAGTTTTCTCACTAGCCCAGCCTTGTTCACAGATTCTATAACTGAGCCTTGAATGTGGCCATGACCCCCACCAAAGGCATTATAGAACATAAATAGCCCCCGCAGAACAAAGAGCTTGTCTACAGTGTACTCTTCTACAATACACCAAATACATTATAGAATATATACAGCACCCGCAGAAAAAAAGTACGTAGAACTCATCTAGATGGGATGAGTTCATTTTCTCCACACTTAAATGTGTGACATCACACAAACACATATAGATGTGTGTTGGTGTTTTCCTGCTTAAGTAGGTCTCTTCATTCTAGATAATAGGATCATTTTTCAATATACTAGATCTGGCTAAAGAGGAGAATGATAGGATTCTTCTGTATGCCAGGATTTTACATCTGTATGCAGAGACAAGAATAGAATGCAGGACCTCATATATTCAAGGCAAGCACAGGACCACTGAGTTATAGCCCTCTATGGCCTTCTCTTAAGTTAGAAAATTTATTTTTTTATTTAAACTTGGAACAAAATTAATATTCCAATAATTTCCTATTACCAGTAAAGTAATGAAATGGCTAGTTTACAAAGCTTTTAGCAAAAGGGCTCAGTGTTGGTGATTGTTTCCAGTGCTCCAGATCAAATTCGGGGCCTCAGACATGCAGCACAAGTGTTCTTCCACCGAGTCACTTCCTAGCTCTAAAAATGCTAGATTTGTTTGAGAGTCAATAAAATTGAAAATATTCATATTTTGTAAAAACAACACATTGAGATGTTTTCTGTCCCAAACACGACTTTGGTACTAGGTGTACAAAGGTGAAAATGAACAAGGTCCCTGTCATAATAAATTACATTTAGAAAGGGAAAAAGTTAGGATTGCAATAAGTAAAAATAATGCAATTGTAACAATATGGTGACTTCTAAGGGAATTAGTGAAGGGGGTACTCCTTTGAACTGGGGATGAGAGAATATTTCATTGAGTTTACATTTATGGAAAGGAGCCAGTCTTAAGAAGATCTGAAGAGTTGCACATAGGAAACAACCAGTTCAAAGAGTCTAACACAGGAATGTCTTGGCATTTTCAAGGCACAGGAAAAGAGGGACAAACAATAAGGTCAGAATGTTGGTAGAAGCCAGATCACAAAGGGCTCGAAAAGCCATGGTAGAGTTTGTATTCCTTGGTACACAACCAAACCATAGGAAGGTTTAACTCCAAGGAACAAAGATTTAATTAGCATTTTTTCAAATACCACTCTGCCACTTTGTTATCAAAGTGATACCATCTAAGAGATTTGTTGCCAATGGATATCTGGAGATATTTGTGACCTAAATGACTATGGTTTCAGGAGACACTATGAAAAAGAAAGATACAGAATCTATTTCAGAGAAAGAAGTGAAGATCTTATTGATAAATCAGAGATTTATATGGAATGCAAGAACAAGAGAATTATGCAAGATTTCTAAATTTCTATGCTAGTCTGATAGTGTTGCCAATAATGGAGACAGAGAAGGCAAAGAGAGAAAATTTGGCCAGAATTAAGATTTCTACCCTGACATTGTTGACTTTGAAATGACATTAGACAGTCACATAAAAATAACAACTAAAACCGAAAATTTAAGGCCAGAATTCTGGGAAGAGAGGAGTTCCAGAAATACATTTGGAAATCATCAGTGTGGTGATATTCCTAAATGAGATTAGATGAGATCTCTAGAGACAAAAGGCACTCATCTATTACATAAAACTAACAGGAACTTAGATGTCCTGCTTAGGAAGCAAATAAACTTGTAAATAACTGTTTCATCTCCTCTGATTTCTCAGTCGTAGGAAAAATTTGTGTAGGGAATAATTGAGAAGGAAATAGACATAAGAAAGAAAATTTTAAAGAAGCCTGAATGATTAAAATTACATTTAAGAAGCTGATAACATTTTGAAGGCAAAAGGATGAATATAGAGAAACTAGACAAAGGTGGGGGGGGAAATCATTGGGGTTATGCATAACAAGCAGAAAATTTTGTGGAGTTGGTATTTGCAAATTCTATAGTAAATATCCATCTGTGATCTGATAGTTTATCAACTCCTGTACACACTTGCTGAATGACAAAGAATGAACAATAGATAATACCAGAAATAAATCTGTTATGTATATCTGGTAACTTCAAAATTACATATAAAAAACTTGAAAGCTTGAAAGGAGCTTCTGGTTTCAGTTCCTCTTAATGTTTCATTTGAACATGAAGGAGGGAAGAATATAAAAATTGGATAGAGGATTAAATATATTAAAGTCACTAAGTACAGCTTGATGTTGCATTAATGGAATAAGGGACTTCTTGCCCGGCTTGGACTCCTATCATAGAAAGCTTAAAACTCTAATCAAGTGTCCATGGATGTAATCTGGGTATAGGCCCGATACAGAGGTACTTATAAGAGCTC
Source organism: Sorex fumeus (assembly GCF_029834395.1). Classification (NCBI taxonomy): domain Eukaryota; kingdom Metazoa; phylum Chordata; class Mammalia; order Eulipotyphla; family Soricidae; genus Sorex; species Sorex fumeus. Next base: position 65,235,837 of record NW_026606155.1, on the reverse strand, counting down.
ATTCCTCTTGGTATTCTTCAAGATGGTTAATATTGATTGATAGAATATTGGAACTAACGGCATGCAATTTATTTCCTTTGTATAACTATAAACTAAATACTCCCTTAAATTCTCCAATATAACTCAACCTTTAAAGGTACAGAGGGGCTGGGGAGAAGCCACAGTGGGATGTTGGGGAACTGTTATTCCCAAAACGCCCAGACACGTTGCACACTGGGTCCGGGCAGGAACCTGTTCACGGGGCGTAGGAGTGCAGAGCAGAGAAATGCCTCCAAGAGCTGATTAAGTGATCACAGCTCAACTTTATTGCCAAATACACACATTCTTATAGAAAGTCTTGGCTTACAGGAGGTCAAATCACATTAGAGCTTAACACCACTTGGCCTATTACATTTTCCTCTCTACCTTATCCCGGTCCCAATCCCGCTTAAGGTGTCAGTGACAGTTTCTGTGTTTTAGGCATATGTGACTAGGGGGTCAAGTGAGGCTCAAGGCCCGACACATGATGCAGGTGCCAGGTTTTGCTCTCTCTGCCCAGTTACTCCCACCTGCGACGTTTCACTTCAGGGCCGTTTTGCAAGGTCGGGATTATACTGCTCCTGTGCCAGTCCCCCTGCTCTACAGCGTAACATGCTTTGTTTGCTCAAGACAGTGGTTCCATTTCAGGCACACAAGCTTCTTACACTGCAGCCCACCTTCTGTGCACACAGGTGTAGCCCTCGAGGCCCCTGAGCAACCCATCCTGGGGCCCAACCATTGAACCATCTGCTCCTGTTCATCAACAATGGCTGGAGTTGCACCCATCCCCACATTCCCTAATTAGTGCAGAGAACAATTTTCCCCTCCAAAATTGTTCAAGTTGGAGTTTCAGATAAGCAGTAACATTTTAAAATAAAATAAAGGCAATGAGAAGGTGTTTACAAAAGTTTCATTTATTTTAGTTCATTGCTTTCTAGACATATTTGAACTAAAAAGGAAAAATATACTCATCTTGTTTAGTTGTTCACCCTGTAGCAAATCTTAGTATTTCACATGGCTAAATATCTCACAAAACACACTTTGAGAAGCACCATACTATGCCACAGATGTAAAATTATTTAGGTTAGAAGTTGAAGGTACGAGGCAGGAGATAGTATAGTGCTGGAACTGGCTTTTGAGTCCCAGTACCACATGGTCCACTGAGCAGTAAAGAACACATGTCTGGTGAACCCCAGCACCATCTCGGGGCTCAGGTATCCCCAAGCTGTAGGACCTGAGGAAACAGCATTCCCAGAGGCTTGCATTGAACCACCAGTCTGCTTGACTGAGAATGGTGAGGCACCCATCGGACCTCCTGAGAACCACAGGGAAAGTCCCCAAAATAAAATAATTTCAATAAGTTTAAGCTGGAGGTAAATAAAAGTGCTCAGATAATTTTAAGAAGAGCATGACTTGGTAAAAATACCAAGATGGAAAAGGCTGAGTGTGTGATACTTCACAATAATAAGAATGAGGATGAAGAATAACCTGGTTTGAATGGTCATTAGTGTAGAAGGACTAGATAGTTCATGAAATAAATATACAGTAATTTCATGGAAAAGAGAACCCTAATAGAAAACGTGTGATTCTTTAAGCAAACGACTCATGTCCCCTAGGACAATCATTTGAAGCCTAAGAGAGTGAGCATTAAAGGACATATAGTCCAATGTTGAAATCCAACATTTGAAGGAAAAAATAATGCTCTAGCAGGGCTGGAGCAATAGCACAGTGGGTAGAGCATTTGCCTTGCATGGGCCGACCCAGGTCCAATCCCTGGCATCCCATATGATTTCCCAAGCACTTCCAGGAGTAATTCCTGAGTGCAAAGCCAGGAGTAACCCCTGTGTATCATTGGGTAAGACCCCAAAAGCAATAAACAAATAAATAAATAACAATATTCTAGATGTCTTCCTTTTTACATAATTGAGTGCAAAACTTATATTATGAGGCTAAAGATGATAGGCAGAAAGATGGCTTGATGAATAATAATAAATGAGTAACATATATCATAAAGATGATAGATTGTTAGTTGAAAGCGTTCAGAAATGATAGTCTGTTGGACCAGATTAAACAAGGATAAAGCCATAATAATGGCACAGCTGAGCAAAAAAAATCCATATGCATATCTGGTCACAAGCTGTTAGGGCCCAGGTAAATCTCAGTGGTGGAGTACCTGGCTAGCAGGTGTGAGGTAATGCCAAAATCCCAATCCCTTTCACCACCCCTCATGTCCAAGCTTGGCCCAAATGGTCTGTTTGGGATGCAACTCCCCATCCAACTACACAGTGTGTGATCTCTGACACACACAGCCAAATATATGTGAGCCCGATGGCTGTAGTATGCCCACATCACTGAGCACGACAACCGGTGTTTGAAACCCCTAGTCAACACACAAAAAAAGGGAGACCAAAAAAGGTATGTGTGAATAAATCTATCAAAAAATGAATGAGTACCTTTTAAAATTTTTGAATCTACTAAAACCTGAGCATGCAACTAAATGTTGCTTTATCTTGCTGATAATTGCATGGAAAATACCACCAAAAACTGAACTTTTGAAGGAAAACAATTTTTTGGTTGTTTGTTTGGGGGCTATACCCACTGTTTGCTCCTGGCTCTGTGTTCAGGAGTCACTTCTGGTGGGGCCTAGCAGACCACATAGGATGTCAGGGAACAAACCTGGGTCAGCTGCACACATGGAAAGCACCTATTTGCTATACTATCTCTATGGAACTCAAAAAGAAAAGTTTTAAGAAATATTTTTGAAAATTGAGGACCAGAGAGAGTATAGATTTTGTGTGCATCTGACCCTGATTTGACCCCAGGGACCACAAGGACCCTGAAGCATAGCTTTGTATAGCCTTAAAGACCCAGGTGGTCCCCAAGTACCTCAAGAGTGGCCATGATGGTCCCAAGCTCTGCAGGGTCTGAGCACCACCATACCTTCAGACGCTAGCACTAAAGCATTGTGTTCAGTTGGCCAGAATCTCAGGGTATGTCCTCTGGGCACTCTTAACACCACTTAGAGGGTCCCAAAACCCTTTACATGAATAATTATAAGCCAAAATTGCATTTTTAATTTTTATCTAGACACTTAAACATTTTAATATGCTTATTGATCATTTTTCTTCTTTCTTTAAATTTTATAATTTAAGTTCTTACACATTTTATATTGTTTCCTATTTGCTATTAAAACATAAGTGGTTACATATAAAGGCAATGCTTTTGTCATACATAATTGACTTTTTCTTTTCCAAGGATGAAACTCATGCCCTTGCACATGCAAGGTACATACTGTACTGCCGAGTCACATCCCACAATTATCTTCAAACTTTTTATAGAATTTTATCTTCCAAGTTGCTTTATGTTGTTTAAAAAAATCTTTTAATTTTATATTAGAAAAATGCCCATTTGTAGCATTTGTTTTTCACATTTCACATACTATAATTTTGTTCTTTAAGAACTTTAATCGGTTTGGAAGTTAAGTACATATAATAATTTCTTGTCTATTATTTCTTTGTAAAGAGAAAATTATCTCAACTATTAGAAATTTTTCTTACTTTCATATTTATTAATGAGCAAAAAGAAATGGATCCAACCTCGTGTGTTTAGCTTTTCATTTTTAAAATAACCTTTATATTTCTCTAAAAGTCTAATACTAGTTATGAGTGAACTTTGAATGTCTTTGTCCAGATGTTGAAATGTTTCCATGTAAAATACAAACATTTACATTTTATATTATTCCTTTCTTGTTAGACTTTATTCCCAAAATATCATTTCTTCCTGAACAGTAAACCTTTAACTCTGCTATTCTAATAAGGACTACTGGCTCCAAGGTATCATAAAATGAGCTTAGGTCTTCTGTAGAAAACACATTGAAACATTATTTTTTCCTTTTGACTTCAATATACTCAAAAAGTTATTGCTTAGGGCAGCCAAGTCTAATTATGTACAACAATTTTTATTAAATAAATCCATGATCCAAATTCACAGATCATTACTAGCAGCATATTAATTTTTTATAAAGATGCAATTCTTTTAATTCTACTTTCAAGACCCACTCAAGACCATTGGTTCCAGGGAAATAAACCTTTCCTCCACTCTGACTAGACCAGACCTGTTGCCGTAACTGAACATTTTCTAACCATGAATATCAAATATATTCCATTATAGTAGCCTATAACTTAAATTATTTTCTGCCAAATCATTTTTGTAGTACCATTTTACTTTATCCAGTACATTTTATAAATCAGAAATGTTTTTAAAAGTCATAAGAAAGAATAAAGGGAGTATAATTAATTAACCTGTTATGTTTTGGGTTCCTCACTGGAAAAAAATTTTGAGCTGAAATTTCTTGTATGTTGTTTCTAATGCTTGATTTGGAAATTGAATTAGTTAAGTAGAAGAATCTGGCAGATATATCTTTTAGCAACATAACCAGGAAAAGTAGTTTTAATAGTTTAAGAAAAAATAATTTGCTTTTCTTGGCTAAGAAAAATTTCAAAGAGAATTATTTCTAAAAATCACTTATTACTTTGAAATTCATATTTTTCTGAGATGAAAAGTTAAATAAAATGAAATCACTTATAAGTGTAAAAGTTATATTTTAACTAATTTTTATGCTGTATTTTTCTTTTATATTCTTATTGTCCATGCAAATGTAAAAGATCATGTTTCTATATCACAATAGATCTTTCTTCCATAGCACAGTAGGTGGGCATTTGCCTTGCATGAGGCTAACCCCAGTTGGATTCCTTTGTCCCTTTTGGAGAGCCTGGCAAGCTATCAAGAGTATCCCGCTCAGCAAGTTCCCTGTGGTGTATTCAACATGCCAAAAACAGTTACAACAAGTCTTACAATGGAGATGTTACTGGTGTCTGCTCAAACAAATTGATGAACAGCGGGAGGAGAGCGCTACAGTGCTTTATTCCATACTTTATTTTTTTTGTTTGGGGACCACACCCAGCGATGCTCAGGGCTTTCTTCTGTCTCTATATTCAGGGACCCCTCTTGGCTGTGCTTGGGGGGCTATGTGGAATACAGGGATCAAGTCCAGGAAGGTCTCATGCAAGACAAGCGCATAATCGCTGCACGGTCACTTCAGCTCCCAACTTTAGTATTCTTAAACAGAATTATTTACACTATGATTCAAGCAAAATACCCCTATGCCACACAGCTTTAATGGAGTATTTAATTCTAATTGAATTAAGTACTGATTTTTCATTTACTTTAAATACATGCATCCTTTAAGACCATACATATACATTATAAAAGTATTTTTTAATTTTACTAATCAGAGTGTGAAAAATGTTTATGTCCTCATGAAATTATATATATATAATTGCATTTTATATTTCTTTTGGAATTTCCTGAAACAAAGAATCACGTACTTACTCTTATAGATAAAATAGAAGAATGCTAGAGTACCTTATCCTTCGTGCTTTGTTGTTCTGATTGAATGACAAAGTGCACAAGTGAAGAAAACAGGATTTGAATGCTTGTTCATCCAACAACAATATTTTTCCTTGCTTGACATTTCTTTGTATTTCTTTCTTCTATTTTAGTACATATTCATCTATATTGACCTGCAGATTGAATTTTTTAAATTTGTTGAAATAAATGTTACTTGCTTTAGAGAAATAAAGTGATTAAAGTCAATATTAATAAATTACCTAAAGTGTCTTATTTTTATAGAAAATGCTAAAAAGCATTATAATTAAATAATTTGTGCATTATGTATTTTGGTTATTATCTATTTATATTGTCCTTTTAGAAGACAATGAAACTTTTTCACAAGAATTCATTATGAAAGTAAACATGAATACATATCCTGACTAGTAGTCATGACTTCTTCTATTAATATTTAGCTCTAACTTTCCTTATAGTCAAAGTAATAACAACAACAAAACAGTGTGCCTTAATTTTTGCTGTCTGATTTTAAGCAAAAATTTTAGATGAAATCATCAGAGGTGTAGATATTACACAAATAGAAAATGTGGCTTAGACTCTAAGCATCTTGATATCAAGACTTGTTTAATTGACCTTTCTGTTCCTTAGTACTAAAACATAGCACATATTAAATATGTGAATTATTCTGCACAATTATTCAGCACATCATTATTTTTAATATAAATATGTGATAAATATGTGATATAAGTATGTGAATTATTCCACACAGTTAGTTATTCTCACAATTAATCTGGCAGAAGATATATATTCATCAATTCAAATAAAGGTTTAGAAATGCAGTTGCAGAAAAAATGTAAATAAAACTGATAAATTATAAGAAGGATTTGCTCTGCTAACAACAATTTTATATAGAGGCTTTCAAAATAAAATAGAGATAAAGTTAATTTTAAAAATGTAGCACTGCTCTCTGGAAAGAAAGATGGCGGCCGCATGGGAGCCTTGTGGAGAGCAGGTCTGAGCCGGGGGTGGGGATGCGATGGATACCTCATGGGACGGGGGTGGGGGGGGTGTGTTCCGGCCCATCCTTCACGCCCTACCGAGGTCACCAGTTGCCCCCCATGAGCGGCTCTCCGGCATGGCCACGGCCCCAGAAGCACAAGGACTTAATACAGAAAACCAGCAGATTGGAGCAGAAAAGCGAACGGACTATGCATTAATCCGCGCCATCTTGCCTGCCTGGAGGGGAAAGAGTGTTGCCCCATTCGCCCTCTCCTCTCTGGAAAGAAAGATGGAGGCCGCCCAAGAACAGATGACTGGTTAAAGAAACTTTGGTACATCTACACAATGGAGTACTATGTAGCTCTTAGAAAAGATGAAGTCATGAACTTTACATACAAGTGGTACAATATGGAAAGTATCATGCTAAGCGAAATGAGTCAGAAAGAGAGGGATAGACATAGAAAGATTGCATTCATCTGGGGGATATAAAGTAACAAAATATGAGATTAATACCCAAGAATAGCTGAGAGCAACACCAGGAGAATTACTACATAACTTAGAGGCCAGCCGGGTATTCTAGGGGAAAGGACAATTCAGATAGAAAGGGGAACACCAAGTGGAGGGTGTTTGGAGGATCCTCCCAGGAGGGGAGATGCAGGTTGAAAGTAGACTGGACTGAACATGTTCGCCACTCAATGCCTCTTTTGCTGATCACAACACCCAAAAGGAGAGAGAGAACAAAAGGGAATGCCCTGTCACAGTGGCAGGGGGGCATGGGGGGTTGGGAGGATGGGGGGGAGGGATATTATCCTGGTGGTGGAAAATGGGCACTGGTGGAGGGATGGGTATTTGATCGTGGTATGACCGAGATCCAAGCACAAAAATTTGTAAATCTACAACTGTACCTCATGGTGTTTCACTAATAATAAAAAAAAGAAGAAGAAGAAAGAAAGATGGCAGCCGCATGGGAGCCTTGTGGAGAGCAGGTTTGAGCTGGGGGTGGGGGCGGCAGGGACCTCATGGGAAGGGGGGGTTCCGGTCCGTCCTTCACAGCCTACCGAGGTTACCAGTTGCCCCCCACGAGCGGCTCTCCGGCACGGCCACGGCCCCAGAAGCACAAGGACTTAACACAGAAAACCAGCCGTTTAGAGCAGAAAAGCGAATGGACTATGTGTTAAACCGCGCCAGCATGCCTGCTTGGAGGGGAAAGGGTGTTGACCCACTCGCCCTCTCCTCTCTGGAAAGAAAGATGGCGGCCGCACGGGAGCCTTGTGGAGAGCAGGTCTGAGCCAGGGGTGGGGGCGCGATGGATACCTCATGGGACAAGGGACGTTCCGGCCCATCCTTCACGCCCTACCGAGGTCACCAGTTGCCCCTTACGAGCGGCTCTCCGGCACGGCCACAACATCAGAAGCACAGAAACCAATCTCTTAATTATCTGACTCTCAGTAGAAATACTTCCAGGGTTAATAAATAAAATAGCAGAAATCTAAAGCGGCCGCACAACATCATTTAATTCTTGAACCCAGCTGTAGAAAGCAGATCATTTCACAATGCTTTTTCAGCATGGCTGATTGGAGGGGGGGTAAAGTCTAAATAATAATGGTGCAACTTTTATCGAAACAATGAAGCTAGTCAAAGTACACAGAGTGTTAACTATAATTCATCTGCCCCACAGCCATTGGGGGGGTTTATTGGGGTTCTTCGTTGTGAAAAATAAGTATTGGTAAAGGGAAATGTGATTGATATTTGCATGACCGAGACCTAAACCTGAAAGCTTTGTAACTTTTCCCACAGCGATTCAGTAAATAAATAAATAAATAAAAATGTAGCACTGTAGCACTGTCCTCTCGTTTGGTGATTTGCCCTAAAAATAATGTATAGTGGTAAAATAGAGTAAACTGACATAAATTCTAAAAACTTAATTTCTTAAAAGTAACAAGACATTGTATAGGCTTTTTAATTCAATATTCAAATCAAAGTTGATATCTCAGAAGAGCATCAGTTCTGCTGTCAGACATAAAAGCAGTGGGCTGTCATTTATATCAGAAGGAAAAACACACAGCTTCACAGGCAAACAACAAGGCAGGTACTTCATAGACTCAAATCCAGGGTTACAAGAAAAACTAAATGAGCTACTTTAAGACAAGACAAATCCCACAAATACACCAAACTTCAGCAGAAAGTTGGGACAAAACCCCACAATATCTCTCTCAATGTCAATGGGCTAAACACATCAATTACAAGATACAGTGTGGCAGGATGGATCAGAAAATTGAGTCCAACATCCTGCTGCATGCAAGAAACATATCTGAACAGTCAGAGCAAACACAGACTCAAAGTCAAAGGCTGGAAAACAATTCTATAGGCAAACAACTCCCTCAAAAAAGCTGGGGTGGCCATACTGGCATCAGACCACATTGATTTCAGACTGAAAAAGGTCACAAGAGGCAGTGAAGGTCATTCCTTAATGATCAAGGAATCTGTGCCTCAGGAAGAACTCATACTCCTAAATGTATATGCACCTAATGAGGGACCACCAAAATACTTGAAACAACTACTCTTTGACAACTATTCAATAGCAACACAATACTAGTTGGAGATTACAACACTGCTTTATCACCTATCAATAGAGCAACCAGACTCAAACTCAGCAAGGGTATACTTTATATAAGAAAAGAAAAGGAAGAAAGGGATTTAGTTGATATATAGGACAATTCATTCCTAAAAAGCTGAATACACATTTTTCTCAAGTGCACATGGAACATTCTCCAAGATAGACCACATGCTGGGCCATAAAATATATCTTGATAAAATTAAGAAGATAGAGATGGTATCAATAATATTTTCAGACCATGATGCACTGAAAATAGAAGTGAATCACACAAACAAAGAGAAAATCAAATCAAATAGCTAGAAATTAAACAGCTCACTAATGAATAATCAGTGGCTTAGAGAGGAAATCAAAAGATTTCTGGAAACAAACGAGAATGAAGATACTAGTTACCAGAACTTATGGGACATGTCAAAAGCTGTATTAAGAGCAAAGTTTATAGCTTTATAGGCATTCTTCAGGAAGGAAGAGTGAGCACACATAGCTAAGCTCACCTCACAGCTAAAGATCTTGGAAAATTAACAATAAAATGAGCCCAAACCAGGCAGGAGAAAGGAAAGAATAAAACTTACAGCAGAAATTAATGAAATGGAAGCCTAAAAACTATGAATAATCAATGAAACCAAGAGCTGGTTCTTTCAGAAAATAAACAAAATCAATAAACCTCTAGCAAGTCTCACAAAGAAAGAGAGAGAGAAAACCCTAATAAACAGAATCAGAAATGAAAAGGGGCACATCACAACAGAAACTACAGAAATTCAAAGGATTATCAGCGATTACTTTGAGAATCTTTATGCCACGGAACAAGAAAACTTCGAGGAAATGGATAAATTCCTGGATTCCTATTTCCTTCCAAGGCTGAACCAAGAGGACTTGGAGTACCTGAACAGGCCTATCACCATCGAGAAAATTGAAATGATAATAAAAAGTCTCCCCCAAAACAAAAATCCTTGCCAAAATGGACTCACTAATGAATTCTTCCAAATCGTTAAAGAAAACTTACTCCCAATACTTTTCAAACTTTTCCAGGAAATTGAAGAATCAGAAATACTTCCAAACAATTTCTATGAGGCAAATATCACCCTGACACCAAAAGCAGACAGAGATACCACAAAGAAAGAGAAGTACAGGTCTATATCACTGATGAGCAAAGATCCTTAGTAAAATCCTGGCAAACAGAATACGATGACTCGTCCAAAAGATCATACATCATGACCAAGTAGTATTCATCCTGAGGATGCAAGGATGGTGTAACACTTGCAAGTCAATTGGCATAATACAACATATCAAAAAAAAGTAAAGATAGAAACCACTTAATCATATCAATAGGTGCAGAGAAAACATTTGACAAGATCCAGCAACCATTCATGATAAAAATTCTCAACAAAATATGTATTTTTCAGAACAGAAAATGATTTAATAACACACACATAAGAGAAACAATTTTTGTATGATGTTTTGTGTATTTATGAAGGAATTGTAGCTAGTACTATCTGTAGAATTTTAGAGGTAGAAGTGGTGGTAGAGAACAATTGTCTCATCTTAGAGGTGAAGAAAGAAATATTCTACTCACACACTATTTGAAAAGCCTGGCCAGAAAATGATTTCTATACTATTTTCATTATCCAATAGAGGTTGCAATTCTGCATTTGACTATGCAACCCATTGGTAAAAATGAAACACACCCTGGGCATTTATCTTTATTATGTCCTTGCATATTTATTTGCAATCTGATATTTGTACAGTTATACTAATGCTCCATCACTGGGGTAAAATCACTGTCACTGTCCTCCCGTTGTTCATCAATTTGCTCAAGCGCACCCAGTAACATTGTGAGATTGTTATTGTGTTTGGCATATAGAATACATCACGGGTAGCTTGCCGGCTCTCTGAGAGGGATGGAGGAATCAGCTTGGGTCAGCCATGTTGGCCATGTGCAAAGCAAATGCCCTATCCACTGTGCTATACTAAGGCAAATAAATTTAACTTCTTTTAAGTGGGACAAAAAAAAAAGAGTGTGAAATAAAATCTAGGCCATTTTCTTTGTAAGAATGGGCTCCAAACTACAATTAATTACAGTTAAAAAGGTGTCTGTCGAGACAGGTAAAGGGATGGGAGGGAACCTGGGGACATTGGTGAAGGGTTGTAGGCACTGGTGGTGGGATTAGAGTTGAAACATTGAATACCTGAAACTCTATTGTCAACAACTTTGTAAATCACTGAGCCAAATTTAAAAGGCTAAGAGCTAACACTCTAGAACCCTAAGGAAAGCCTTCCACAGGCCCTTCCAGGACCAGAGTGATCAGAAAACACAACAGGATCTTGAAAGGACATTTACTAGGCATCTGAGTGACATGTCTGATGTTACCCAGTCTTCCTGCTACACCTCCTAAATTTTCCTGCTAAGCAGCAGTATATAGCCTGGACACTTTATATTAAAGAAACATGGTAGGGCACTCAGAAACAAAACAGAGGCAGTCCAAAGAGAAACTTTGAGAATCAAGAAATCAGATGGAAGTAAGTTTCCTGTGTCTTCTTTATGCCTCATGTAAAGACTGGGTATTGAAGAATTTCAACATGGAAATACCAAAATTGCAAACAAAAATGCCAAGAGAAAAGCGTCTTTCCTCTAGTCAAAAGATCAGAAAGGGTCACTCAGTGACAATTAAATTTTGACATAATTGCTATCAACTCTAGCATACCACTATGGTAAAAAATGGTCATCTAAGCCCATTATCCATGACTGAGAAGGAAGCCTAGATTTCAATCTTCATCACCCCACTGTAATATGTACCCCATATATACACAAAAATCTACCACCCTTCCTCCCCTTATCCACAAGTAGTTCTGACACCAGTGTCCCAGAGATTACCTAGAACTCCCCAGGTTCAAAATGCTCTCCTCTTCAGATGCCAGCCAGGTTTCCAAGCAGCTACATATTGGAAAGATTCAATCCAGGTAACAGTCACAAATTCAAGCTGTTGTTATTTCTTTTGACCAACTGACTACAGATGAGAAATTTCCAAGTACCGTTCTCAGGCTTACTTAATTTTCTAGAATGACACAGAGAACTCCAAACCAATGTACTCTTTAAATCACAGATTTATTACAAGACTATAACTTGGGAATAAATGAGGAGAAACCGAGTTGTACTTTTTTCCTTACCAGGAGCACAACTGTACCCAAATCTCCACATGTTTACCATCTTGGAATCTTAAGGACATTTCCACAATGGAGTTTTATGGATATAATATTTATGCTTGACAGATAAACTCTTTGATGGACTCAATCTTTAGCTTTTTGCCCTTTCTAAGAAATTTAGGAGGTGATACTAAATACTCCAACTGTCTAATTATTATTAATTGTTTTAAAGTTCTCCTGGGAGTCAGTCTGCATTCTTAGGTGCTTCCAAAAGTCACATAATAAAATATACCCTTACCACTCTAGGCTCATAAACATCAACTTTTGGATGCTGAGAGAGAACTATGGATAAAATCCAAATGCCAGAGAAGAGAGAGAGTACGGTGGTTATGGGCTTGCCTTACATGTTCTCAAACCAAGTTGGATCCCCAGCACCACATATGGTGTCTGGAACTCTGCTAGGAATGACTCCTGAACAGAGCCAGGAGTTATCCCTTAGCACTTTAGTTGGAGCCCAAATAAACACAACATAACCCAGATATTAATGAGAAATATATGTTGGTCATCTTCATGACTTGGGCTGGAGCGATAGCTCAACGGGTAGAGCGTTTGCCTTGCACACGGCTGATCCGGGTTTGATTCCTCCATTCCTCTCAGAAAGCCCTGCAAGCTACCGAGAGTATCCCACCCACATGGCAGAGCCTGGCAAGCTCCCCGTGGCATATTCGATATGCCAAAAACAGTAACAACAAGTCTCACAATGGAGACGTTACTGGTGCCCGCACAAGCAAATCAATGAACAACGGGAGGATAGTGCTACAGTGCAGTACTCCACGACTCTCTCTTGATAAATATCTGTATATATACATATATGCACATTTACATATATATGCACATATTTATGTGTGTGTATATTTTTATCCTCCAAAATATATGCATATTTCCTATAAGTCTTAAGATACGGAATTAAAGAATGACTGTTTTCTATAAATCATAAGAATCTTGTCAAGTAAAAAGAGGGCCAAATGGGAAGCCTGGACTTTCTGTCCTCTTTATAGAAAACATTTTAAAACCAACCTCTGTCCACTCTAAATGGTCACAGGCATTTATTCTCTTTCTATTGGCAGAGTGAAGTCAGCAGGAGTCACCTCTAGCAGGGAACCCCCAGCATGAGATGGCTTATCACTGGAGGACAGTGGAGACTGGGAAGAAGACTTTCACCTCCACCTGGAATCAATTTCAGGGCATCTCCCATTGCTCTACTTTCGCATTCTTGAAGTGCTCCAGTGGAGTGTATTTGAAAAACCTACCAAAACAGATCTAGAATATCTAACACAATATCCAGTTTGTTGGATAATCTGAAAATCACCATCACAACTAGAATAAGGAGTAGTTATCTCCATGTCAAAGATGCTGGAATTATTTCACAATTATTTTAATTGAGATATTATTTTTAAGAGCTTTAAGAAACAAATGCAAAAGCACAAATAAAACAATTCAATCAATAATCAATAGGTAAATGAATTGCCCCTTAGCTATGAAGGAAATTGAATATGTAATTTTTAAATATTGCGATTAACACAGCATGCTGTGGATCATGACTATCTCAGTCAGTCCATGTCTCTATAGAATACGATGGACTCAGTGGCCTAAACAACAGAGATTTACTTTTCACAGTCATTAAGTCTGAGCTCAGAACTGGGAAGATAGAGATATAGAGATGAGGGTGCCAGCATGATCAAGTTCTGGCGAAAGCTAGTATTCTAATTTGCAGATGGTTGTTTTTGCTTTTTAACCTCACGGGGTTGAGAAAAGAGAGAGAGAGCGGAAGAGAGAGAGGGGGAGAGAGAGAGAGAATACATTCCCTTATGTTTCTTCTTATAATGGCACTAGTAGTATTGATAAGGGATTCCAAAGGTCACAACTCCAAATATTGTCACTCTGGAGTTATTCTATAGCAAAGAAATTTGCTGTGGAATATAATTGGGCACAATGGCAAAAATTCATAGCAGAAAAATGAGCAAGACTCCTAAATTAAAAATGTTAATAAGCAAATAAAAAGTTAGATAAGGAAATTTTGTTTTGATTTGTTTGTTTTGTTTTGTTTGATTTGTTTGTTTGTTTTGATATTGTACTATAGACATATCAAAATCTTTAGAGAAAACTGGGTGAAAGATACATGGAATTTCTCTCTCACATTTCAACAATTTTCTGTGAAATAAAAATTATAAGTAACAATTTTTAAATCAGATATTAATTAAAATTTAAATTTTGACTATTAGACTACTTCTGTGCTCATACCTACTCGGAAGATCAAGTTTGAAGTGTGTACTTATGTAAATCTTTAGGACTAACAGATCTGGAAAAATAGTCATAATTTTCAGGCCTAGTCTTTTAGTAGCTGCCAAAATAGTTGGTTATGGTAATTTAAGGTTCAGACTCTGCCCCTGAAAGTCAAAGATGAATAGAAATGAAGGGAATCAGACAAGTTTAACTCTATAGAAGCATATTAGAATGGACTAAAGTACAAGAAGGGACTAATTAAGAAAGAAAGAGAAGAAAAAAATTAAAACCTTGGTGATGAAGAGACAGTCAGAGGGTAGAGTTTTTGCCTTGCTTGTGGCTTGACTTCAGTTCCGTCTCCAGTATCCCATGTGGTCCCTTCGAAACTTTGTCAAGAGTAATCCCTGAGTGAAGCGCCAGAAGGATTTCCTTGCCACAAGGTGAGGCCCAACCCCCAAAACCCCAGAAAAAAAGTAAAACCCAAACAAAAATTCAAAGAAGTCTAATGAATGGCCTGTGGTTCTTGCAAGGGCATAAAGGTGCTCAGAGGTCTTCGTCAGTGCTCTGGGGACTACGGACTCCGTAGTTCCAGGGCCTGAATTAAGGTCTGGACATGCAAAGCATGCACCTTAAGCCCTAATACTATCTCTCTGGTCTTGAAGAGATATGCAGTGAGGATCCCAGGGAAATTGAGAGGAGGAATTAATTTGTATTTGTTGGACTGGAATAATTTAACATGGTCTTCTTCATATAGCTGGTTTTTATTTGTGTGGTTTTTTTGAGGGGGGCCATATCTGGAAGTGCTCAGGTCTGACTCCTGGCTCTGCACTCAGGAATCATGTATCTGGAGTCTGAAGATAGCTAGCAAAGAGCTGAAACTCTATTTTCAAGTGGCTTTCCGATGTGGTCTCTCACACCAGGACTAATGCAGTGTTCCAAGAAAATCCAAGCGAAAGTTAGAATCCCTAATGAGGTAGCAAACACCAAAGCCAGGATTGCAGAGGAAGAATGTGAATTGAACTATGTTGAACTTGTATTTTGAGTATATCTGATTAGTTCTGAAACTCAGAAGAAATCTAGAGTGCGGAAAGAAATTTAGGAGTGTTCTGTATGATGATGGTATTTAAATGATTGGGCATGTGTCAGATAATATAGAGAAAGAAAAGAAGAGCAAAGAGTGTCTAGTACTGAATCTGTATAAAATTATTTTAAATGAAATCTTATAATTTCTTATAAAATTACTCAATATTAACTACCATTTACTAATGGATAAAAAGATTTTTATTTTCAGATTTCTTTATTTATGTGAAACGTCTGTGAGTGCATATGTACCTATATACAGTTTTTGATTAATTTACTGGCTAGATGGGATGTATGAGTTTTTTATTAATTTTGAATTGCTAATAAATATAAATAAGTCATGATCAAAATATTTACATCTTCTATATATGTTCCTAAAGAACCATCCATATTACATTGATAATGCATGTGAATTGATAAAGATAATAACTAGAAACTTAATTATTAATTATCATCTAAAATTATATTTACAGAAAAAAATAAAGTCCAAATAGCTGAATTCTAATAAAATTTGTAGAATTTATATAAGAAGGCATATTGGTTATAATAATGCAGCTTGAACATAAATTTTCTTTACCAAACAAAATATATTACCATTTTTTCCACAAGCATTATACTGGTCAGTTAATATTCATTACTATGTAGAAATTTCATGAGCAAAAAACACTATGATTATGGAAATATTTGACAAAAATTGCAAAGGTATTTCAAGAACATGGTGTTTTGGAAACTCCACTGGCAATTTCTTTGGGAATTTCCCAAACAATACTCAGGAGGCCTGGGGACTTCATTACTCCTGGCGAGGGTCCAAAGATGTGTTGTTTCTTGGGGCTATCAGGACAAACCCTGTGATGCTTGGGGTCCTTCATAGATGTATTAGATGATGTTCAGGGTAACATGTGATGCCAAGAATCAAATCTGGGTGGTACTCATGTTAGGTATATAGTATATTATCTCTTGACCCCACTCTTGAAATATGATATTTTTAAATCCTGCATTGCCAAAATAAATTTTTATTTTATTTATCGATTTTTTTCATTCATTGCTTTTGGGGTCCACACTCAATGGCATTAAGGGACTATTCCTGACTCTGTGCTCAGGAGTCACTCCTGGAGGTGTTTGGGGATCCATATGAGATGTCAAGGATCAAATCGCGGTCAACCATAGTTGCTGTATAATCTTTTTAGACCCAAAATGGAATTTCAAATCTGTTTTTCTCTAGTCCTTTGTTGCAGGATCTCAGGCAGAGGAGCAGTTTTGTGAAGAATTTTCACTCACAGGACTTTCTTTATACAAGTGACTATTAAGGACAGGCTCCGGAAGAGCTTCAGAAATCGACAGTAGACTTTGATTATGTGTTAATGAGGTTAATCAATTTACCCTTCGTGCTCTCAATGACTATATTTCTTTAATAGTGCCTTTCGTGCTTTAAAAATTTTGTTTGTTTTGAAGCCACACCCAGTGGTGCTCAAAGGAACCAGGAATACCTGGTTCTTTGGTAAGTAATGACTTCTGGTGCTGCTTGAGGAACCATAAGTTCACCAAGGATTTGAATCAACAGTCCTTAGGATACAATGCAAGAACCTTAACCCAATATTCTCTCTCCAGACCCAGCCTTTTTTCCTTAACTAGACAGAACAAATGTTTCTTTTTTTCAATTTTTATTTTATTTTGTTTTAATTTATTTACTTTATTGAACAACTGTGAGATACAGTAACAAAGCTTTCATGTTTGTGATTCAGCCATACAATGATCAAATACCCATCTCTCCACCAGTGCAAACTTTCCACCACTAATGTCCCCATTATCCCCCGCCACCCATCCCAGTCCTCACCCTGCTTCTATGGCAGACAATTTCTCAGATACTCGCTCTCTACTTTGGGGCATTACATTTTGCTTGAATTTTCGCAAAACTATTCAAACCTGCCTTCCATGGGCAGACTCTAGATCATTTATTTTCCATTGCTCATTTTGCATATCATGAGAGCTTCTGAAATTCTAAGATTGTAAATGGTTGGGTTCAAGACACATCTTTGTAGGGAGCTAATCCATTTTGGGATTCAATTGGGGGTTTCTGGGCCCGGGCTGTTGGTGCGCTAAGAAGGCACCCAGAGACGGGTGAAAAAAAGTTTATCATAAATTCTAATATCATAAATTCAAGGCACCCTCAAGGATATGAATATTTGAGACACATCTAGACTCAGAGAAAACTGTAATGAAGTTGTTTATTTTGTTATATTTGCTCTTGGTCACCTGTAATAGAAGTAGCTAAATTCTGTATGTATTGGGCAAATGTGTTTGCTGCCATAGAAAAGTACAATGCAAGAACTTTGAGGTGAGTCAACTATTAAAAATGACAAGCTTAAAGGGCTGGAGTGATAGCACAGCGGTAGGGCGTTTGCCTTGCATGCAGCCAACATGGCCGACCCGAGTTGGATTCCTCCCCCCTCTCGGAGAGCCCGGCAAGCTCCCGAGAGTATCTCACCCGCACGGCAGAGCCTGGCAAGCTCCCTGTGACGTATTCAATATGCCAAACACAGTAACAACAAAGTCTCGAGCAAAGTTTTAAATTCCCAGATTAATACACTCAAAAAGCCAAGGTAATAAAATAATTTCCAAAAAATTAGCTTTCATCTTTGCAGAGCTGATAAAACTGAAAAATAAATGCACAGCTTAATTCCCTGTTTTCTGAATTATGGTTGAATTCAATGGAAGCATGCTTCTCATTGAATGCCAAGACATTGGACTGATGGAAACCTCCAGCAAATTCAAAGTACTCAAATTCACTCAACATCCCTTACTAGAAGAAATCACTTTTTCCCTAGTGGTGATGAAAATTCCTCACCTTCCATGTCAACTATGCATGTACCTTGTTAGGAGAAGTAAACCTTGCAAGGTGGTTTAAATTATTCTCTTATTCTGTATATGTTTCAATGCTGGAGATCCACAACTAGTGTTAGAGTCCAGCACATTCTAACATACCATTATAAAATTAAACTCCAAAAGACAAAAACATATTCATGGTGAAGAATGCAAGATATCATTGGGTTATATTGGCAAAGACCTGCATAAAACAGGTGAGATTAATAAGGAGATCCTGAAAAAGAATAAATAAAATATCACTATATACTGAGGGTGAGGTTTTAATGAATAAATAAATAAATAAACAAATAAAGAATAAGGAACAGACTTAACAGACTAGCCCTCTTTTTTTTTTCTTTTTGGGTCACATCCGGCAATGCACAGGGGTTATTCCTGCCTTTCACTCAGGAATTATTCCTGGCGGTGCTCAGGAGACCATATGGGATGCTGGGAATCGAACCTGGGTTGGCCGTGTGCAGGCAAATGCCCTACCAGCTATCACTCCAGCCCCAGACTAGCCCTCTTTTTAAAAGGCTCCAATATCTATTCTCTACAAGCTGAAAACAATGATGGGAGATACAGTCTTTAATATGAGCCTCATTAGTATACTACTTAACATGCATAGTGCTAATAAATCAACTGACACATACTGTTCTACCTTGTTGATTGATTGGGGGATCCCTATCTGTAAAAAGCTAGGTGTTCACTAAATTTCCACTTGACCCACTTAATCTTTATAAGCAAAGCAAAACAAACAAGCAAACAACACCAGCAATAACTCAGCCTATAACACAGATGCGATGATTGAGTCTCCATTTCCTGGATCCGACCTCCCCCCCAACCCCCACATACACACCAGATCAAAAACCAGAATTTCTTGAATGAAGAGAAAGCTAGGAATTCTTGAGGAAGAACACTATTACAATTTTGTCTTAAAATGGATTTATTTAGAAGCATATTCTGAAGTGAGGGTTTTTGTGTTTTGTGCAAGTGGCATACTTTTTTGAAGTGCTCCCCAGAGAAACCAAGAAGTGGGGTTGGGGAGAGTACATAGAGAAGAGGGAAAAAAAGAGAACAGAACAAAACCAGGATGTCATTTAAGGCAAAACCGTAACCTCAGCCTGACCCTCTGCTATCTGGAACATCAATTCTTAGGGTTTGCCCCACCTCATGACAAGGGGCAAGGGAACTGGACTTTCACATTTCCATATATACAGATCCTAATAGTCCCCTAAGGACACAGGTATATACTTCCAGGTGCTTGGTTTTCTGCAAATGCAGGGGAAGAATGACTCCATTAACTCAAAGATGATTCTGGAAAGAAAAATTGCAAATGCAGATCATAAGATTCAAACTTACTTTATTGGAGTATGGGCATGCAAAAATAAGAACCATCTGAGCAGATTTGTTGGTAGCTCTTAGAGTGACTATAGAAAATATTATATCAGTATAAATAGTATTGTTAGTCTTCCTCTGTATAACTGCAACACATACTATAATTGCACTGAAGATTTTTTTTTGTCAGATGATCTGACCTAAAGCTAATTTCTGGGAAACAGAATAATGCAGTGTCTCACTAGCTGAAGAGAATCTTTATGGCAGGGAGGAGAGATAAATAATAAATAGATTTGAATTCATACTATGGCAGGTTCAGAGTCTCTGAACATTTCTTGAATTTTTTTTTTTTGGTTTCTGGATTTATTACTAGAATGTCACTGTCCTCCCATTGTTCATCGATTTGCTGGAGCGGACCCAGTAACATCTCCATCGTGAGACTTATTGTTACTGTGTTTGGCATATCGAATACGTCACTGGTAGCTTACCAGGCTTTGCCGTACGGGCAAGATACTCTCGGTAGCTTGCCAGGCTCTCCGAGAGGGGCGGAGGAATCGAACTCAGGTCGGCCATGTTGGCTGCGTGCAAAGCAAATGCCCTACCCACTGTGCTATCGCTCCAGCCCATTACTAGAATATATTTCCTAAAAATTGCCAAAATTTCTGTATTGCCTGCTTAACCAGTTAAGATAGAAACAGATGTGTGACAACCTTGGTAATCCTATTTCTCATGAAAATAATACAAAGTCAATGCTTTAATTTTTGAGAAATGATAAGTGTTAGTGCCTCTATCAAGGACTTAAAAAATACAGGAAATGTAATTTCTATCACACCTCACTATAACTCTTCTTAGTTACTATAAATAGATTTTGGAGTGTTATTGTTGTTTATTATAAGGTTAATTCTGGAACAGCTTCTACTCTGCATCTGGTGATATGAAGGACAACAGAAAAGATTTTCAAAATGAGCAACAGCTCAAGTGATGATTCTTGCACTAACACTTTCCCTGAACTGTGGGAATTGTGGGTCTACACTGACCCATGGACAGTGGCTGGCTATTTAGATTACAAAAACCAAACCAAAGGATAGATGGCAAAGATATTTGGGAAGCTGATATGTAGATACATGAGCCCATATTGTGTGGAGTGAGAAACTTCAGCTTCCTCTAAGTACTCATGAACACACTGTGCTTGAGAAGATTTTCAATGATTAAGTCACTAGACTGACCGGCTTTAAAGTCACTGACTATTCACCTCAAAACCAATGCTGAAAGTGTTTTAGGTCTTGCAAATGTGCAAAACCCAACAATGTGTTCTTACCCAAAATGAATTGGCTAATGCTATATCTATGTTCCCAACTTTGAAACAAGAATTGAGCTCCTGATAAATCAAAACAATTTGGTTGGAAGAATGACTAGCTATACCAATTTAATTACACAATAATCAGGAATTTATCGTAACTCAAACAGTTACACAGCACTGAATTTGCCTTTTCTTCCTATCAAGTTTCTGTCATCATGCCTCTGTGAAATTATTAAATGCTGTATTCACTATCACAGTTTAGATTTTAGCCCAAACATACTAGGTTTCTTCTGGCATAGGACCCCATTTATGAAGTGTATTAGTATTATAATATGCCTTATTACATAGAATGCATGTCTTATGAAATGGCATGTTCATTTATTAAACTTTTATTTATAATTACAGTTGGAAATCAACACCTTGTTAGCTTATTTTTGCTGATGAAGTAAAGTTAAGAATGATTTATGCTTAGAATCATCTTATAAAAAATGGTTGTATTACTTCTACAGCCAGAATACATGGATTTAGGAACAATGTTGTAATCGTGGGTAGATAGGTTTCACTGCTATGCCTAATTATTTACTTGCAAAAAGTTTACTTCCTTTTCCTAACACTTCTCCTGTATCAAGATCTTAGAAACAATGAATCAATGCATCTGCAAGAGCATACAGAAATGGTGCTTTAAAATGGAGGTTGATATGAGCCACTTTTGCCTTTTTATGTCAAAAATATATAAAACCACGTCTAATCTTGGCTATGATTAATTGATCCTTACAATCAGGATAAAACCAGAGAGAATATAGAGAACTACATCTAGACTCTAGAGAAATCTGAGAGGACATTCACACAACTTATTCCATAAATATAAATTATTGAAAGACTAGGATAACTTGAGATAATTCTACTTGAGAAAAGGTTCATCTTCAAAAACAAAGGTTAGGCCACTCTATAAGATAAACACACACACACAAAACTAAGAACTTGGTTGAGGCAAAGGTAAATTTTTTGCTACAAATATGTGGCAAAAACACAAATTCGTAAGTAACAAATGCACAACATGATTCCTTGTAGAAGGGGAAGATGATTATAGACATTCACATTTTGTTGTTTGATGGTCATGTGTACATTTTATATTTAAGGTCCATGGTCATCATTACCACCTTTACTCTTATAGTATTACACAGGAAGAATGGGGTTAGCAAAAGCATTATCCAAATGGTAAATTGGGTTTAAAAATAATTTAGGAGAACAGTTGGAAATTAACAGGGTAATCATGAACTTGGGTCATGTGAAAAAATGGTAAAATAGAAGGAAAGAAAAAAATAACTACAAAAATTGATTGACCCACAGTGGAAGTATAAGCATGGCCACAAGGTCTTTGACCATTCCTTCAATTGTTTTCACCAATCCAATGTGCTAGAAGTGAGGTTATGTGTGTGCTTTAAATGTGCTTAAAGCCATAAGCGTCTTTAAGAGGTCTGTCTATTTCCTTTATCCCATTTCAAGAAATGGGATAAAGGAAATATTCTGTTAGAAGTCTGAAAACCTGACTTCACTGTTATGGTATGAAGAAGACCAAAAGGTCGTAGACTGAGAGAGATAGGTGACATGTTTCTTGTATGTGTGTGTGTTTATGGGAGGGGGGTGACTGTGTGTATGTGGGGGGGGGTGTGAGTGGTATGTGTGTGTGTGTGTGAGAGAGAGAGAGAGAGAGAGAGAGAGCGAACGAGCGAGAGAGAGAGAGAAAGAGAGAGAGAGAAATAATCTGGGTTGATTTCTAGTTCAGGTCATTGCAGATAAGGCCTAGACATCATAGAGAAAAAAAATTGTGATTTTTTCAGCTTTGATCAAAATCTTTAATTATTTTCAATGATAATGCAAATCCAGGTTAACTATCACAAATGTACTTGGTAATTAATATTTTTTATTTACAAAGCAATGAGCTACATTTATTATATGTTTCTTAACAACCTAGTCCATGTCTAAAGTTACACTCTGTAATCAAAGACATTAATATTTACTTCTTTGTAACAAAAAGTACAAAAATGGATACAGATATAAATAACTTTAAGTTTTGCCACCTAATGAGTACAGTTTGGGTTTCATTCTGATAGGATATGAACCATGAAAAGTTTTCCATTTTTAGCAGCTTTGTGAGTTTTATAAACGTGGACAAAGATTGTTCACCAATAATGTATAGTTTGTAGGTGAAGTAATAAATATCTTAGATGACACAGAATGTGGAAGAAAAATGCACTTTCACCTAAAAAATAAACTAGTGTATCTCAGAGCTAAATTAAAAAACATTTGAATATTTAAAGATAAAATATGGATAAGGAGTGGTGACTGATATGCTGAAAAAAATCTCTAAAGTTATTGCTATTAAAATATTAAAGGTTTACATAATAATTTTCAGACTCCAGCCCACTTTGAAGTGTTACTGAATAAAACAAAAAATATAATGCAACAATATAATCTAGACTTACATTTATGCATTTACTGTAATAGAATTGAACTCATACTTTTGGATGCACTTAAGTAAATGAAAGGAGAGAAATCTGAAATACAGTAAATTTCCTAACAAGTTATTCTGAGAGCAGAACATATTAACATAATCTTATATTTTAATTTACCTGCATTTTTACTGCTTTAACATCATTCAATTCAATGTTTGCAATGTTTCAAAGAGTACTAGTACTATACTGTGTTTCTTAGTGCTAGGATATAACTGTGGGTAATATAAATAAATATGTGTCAAGGGCCCTTGTCCTTTACACACTGATTTAATTAGATGATGTTACAAGGACATTATATGGATAATATTAAATGATTTCTCAAGATCTTATGGAGTGTGGAACTTATGGGCAGAAACAGCACCATATTTCTTTAGATAAACAAGTAAATTTCAACACTTACGACCATAATCAGCTTCTTTTCCTCTGTCCACTCCTTTGCCTCCAGGGAGAATTTCAGAAGATATTAATTTGAAAGCTTGTTGTCTCTGATGAACAAAAAACATAAAAAATAAAAAGGGTCCTAAAAGATTCTGTGATTAGAGATCCCATTAGAATACCTTTTCTGACCATAATAGCCTCTAGAATGATCGTGAGGAGGCACAATTCTTATGATCATAGTTGAATCCTGTTATGTTTTGTTTTTAAAGTTATTCTCCACCAAATAATAAATACCAGTGTTTGGTCAGAATTATTTTAAAGAAACTAATAGAGCAAGCATATATCATTTATTCTATCTATGAATGAAATACTCCGTGAAAGATCTAAAAACTGGGAAAGCAAGAAAATCCGTGCTTCTTCCTATGAAGTCCTTAGGTAGAAAATTTACCTTATTATAAGTTTTTGGATTATAAGTCTTGATTTGTACTCTAAGATTTATTTTGTCGAGATATTTTTTTAAAGAAAGAGTTGTTTTGGCTAAGATGATTTGCAACTTTACAATAGTTTCATTGTAGGGTTTTATACATAAAACATTCCAACATCAGACTCTTCACCATAGTAACAATTCCCCCTACCATTTTCTCAGGGTCCCCCTTCACAACTCCCTGCCTCACCATCCCCACCTCATTCCGCACCTCTCACTGCCCTGATAAGCTCCATTTGGTAGACCAGTTCCTAGATTCTGTTGTTGGGGCCCATTTGTTGTTCCCTTATTATAGAGTTTTAAATCGCACATAGGACATCACTCTAAATCTTTCTCTCTATTTCTGACTAACTTCACTCAGTATGATTCCTTACAGATCCATACAAAGAACAAAAAAATGCATGATTTAATCTTACAAGTTAAGCAGTATTCCATTGTGTATAAGAACCACAATTTATTTATCCAGTTACCTGTGTAGAATTCTTTTAATGATAAATTCCTATACCCACTCTGTTTCCACTGTAAAGAGACTGACACACTAGTAAGTGATTTTAAGCACAGAATCCTTCAACTGTTTAAAAGTTGCTACTGGAAATAAACAATGAAAAAAATGCATAAACTTACAAATCACCAAATTATTATTTTATAATATACATATACGTTTAATTAATAAATAAAACCAAAGTTTAAAACATAAAGTTCCTACTTTAATTAGACACACTTACTTCAGAAGCTCTAATGGCCTTCAAAAATAGGATCTGACGAGGTTTTCTGTAAGAACCAGGGTAAATATTTCAGGCTTTGGAAGTCTTATAATCTCTATTGCAGCTATCCAACTGAAAACAGCTATATATGTGTATATATATACATATATATAAAATGAAGAGTACAGTTATAGGCCAATAATGCTTTATTTATGGACACTGATATGTAAACTTCATATAATTCTCACATGATAAGATTAGTCTTTGATTTCTTTCCCCAAACACTGAAAAAAAAAGTAACTCCAGATTCAATGCATGGGCAGAATTTGCCAAATTCTTCTCCAAAATACCTTAAAAATAGAGTCACCTCAAAATTATTCTTAAAAGATGATCTTTAAAACTTCTTCTTCTACTGAGCTCAACTTTTTCAAAAGTAAAAATTTTAAAGAGGTTAGGGTCAGTATAATTCCCAGACATATGATTTGAGATTCAGAGGATATGCATGCTTGTGTGTATGTGTGTGTGTGTGTGTGTGTGCGTGTGTGTGTGTGTTTATAAAAATCTTTCTTTTTTAAATCCCTAGAGTCGATTAGCAAACTCCATTCATCAGAATCTCTCTACTTCAATAGGATTCACTTATTTTTAGTCAGATGTTCCCCAAGGGATAACAATGATAGTACAAGACTAAATTGTATGAGGATGAAAAATGATCCACGTTGATTTTTGTCAGCTTACTGATTTCTTTATATATCTTCTTTCCAGTATCTATGTTGTTGTTGTTGCTTCCTCCCTCCTAACCCCATCCCACTTCCCTGTGGTCTTATTTGATGTTGTTGCTGCAGTTCTAGTGGCTAGGTTCACATTCGGACCTGGCTGTGTGGTGATGCTTCCCTATACGTGCTGGTTTGGTGCTCCCTGGGGTTGTACATCTGGTTGCTGTGCTTACACCCTTGGCTGCAGCACTCATGAACTTTTGCTCCTTTAGTTTCAATGCTTGTGCTTTCTCACCAGGGCTCCCGTTCTTAGTTGAGAGATACCAGTTATGGACATGGTGATCCCTGAGGTCACTCACACACAGAGGTCATACTTCCTGGGCCCTGGTACTTGCACTTCTTTTCAGTTGAAATGATGCCTACTGGGAGTGGGGCACCGGGAGCTGGAATGTTTTTTGTGGATCCTAAATACACCTCATTTCAGTGCAGGAAGAAATCCCATTCAGCTCTGAGGATGTCAAAGGGCAGAGCTGCCTGAACTGCATTTGGTACATGTGAGTTGCTTGGATTTGAACTGTCATGGCAGGTGGTCTAAGCTAATGTGCTGTTCCACTAGGTTCCTTGACCATTTCACTTTTGCCTCTGGTTTTTCAGGTCTATGAGTGACCAGGGGTATCTTTATAAATTCTCTGTTGTGTACTTCAGTCTCAGACTGATAGAACTAAAAGACAATTACCGATATGTTGACAGACTAAAAAAATATTTTTTTGATTTAGACCTGTTTTAGCATTATATCAAGTTCTTAGTGTTAATGTAAAGTTCAATGTGTAATTATAGAACAGTAAAAAAATTCTCTCTTAATATATCTTTTTAATCTCTGACCTGATTATTATAAGATTTTTTTTAGTCTGTGCATATTAAGAGGCTAAAATCACTTTTTGTAAATGTCAGAGTATATGCAAATGTTTATACGTATACAAACCTTCTTGTGATGAAATAGTATAATGTAAAAAACAGTTTATCTACGAACAGGCATAGCAGCTGCTGTTTATACACGTTAATATTAAAAATGAAAATTCACAGACTGATGAGCCATGTATTAATCAAATTATAATTAGCACAAGGTCTCATATACATTATTTCCCTAAAAATGTTGAAGTGGCTTATACCATCCGCCAAAAAATTTGCATATGCTAATGTTTGATGGCTATGCATTCTTTAATGATTGATTAGAAAGCTAGATTAAAATAAATTACTATTTTGGGACTGGAGAGATATCTCACAAGAGTGAAGCTTAAGCTTTGCATGCTTGAGGCTTAGAGCTGAATCCTGGATACTAAGTACCTTTCAAACAACCACCAGTGAAAATAGCCTTGGTAGCCCTCAGCACCTTCATGCCCCATTACTGGACCAATCTGTCAGGCTACTCCTGGGCCTAGGATTGCCAAGAATAGCCATGAAGCTCCAATATATATCAGGATAGGTCCTGATCCCAAAATTAATTGCTTTAATTTTTATGATTATTCTAAACAATACTATTATAATTATTTTAATAAATAATATAATGCATTTGAAGAGAAAATAGAATTGAATTGTATACAATTGAATTGTATCATCTTAGAGTTATTCTTACTTTCAGAAGCATTAATAGTACTGTTTTCAGTTAAAATAGATATAAAGTCATTAAAATAGAATGTTAATTGAATCATAAAGCCTTTTCCATTTTTATTTAAGAAGTTATCTGGCACCAAATAAAAAATAAGGTAGCCTTATAAATTGGTTTATATTGATAATATAAGTTTAAAAACATAAAAACAGTAGGGATTTGATGAATTAATCTATTTTTTTAATCAAGAATTAGAAGATAAAAGTATTTATTTTAAAGTATGTAAGATTTAGATTACATTTGTCAATTTGTCAAGTGGAAATAATTAGTACTTGTAGTATTTATCAAGTTGGAGCGATAGCACAGCGGTAGGGTGTTTGCCTTACAAGCGGCCAACATGGCCGACCCAAGTTCGATTTCTCTGCCCCTCTCAGAGAGCCCAGCAAGCTACCGATAGTATCTCGCCCACACGGTAGAGCCTGGCAAGCTACCCGTGACATATTCGATATGCCAAACACAGTAACAAGTCTCATGATGGAGACGTTACTGGGCCTGCTCGAGCAAATCCATGAACAACGGGAGGACCGTGACCGTGAAGTATTTATTAATGTCAAGTAACACTCACTGTAGCACTGTCCTCCTATTGTTCATCAATTTGCTCGAGCAGGCACCAGTAACGCCTACATTGTAAGACTTGTTGTTATTGTTTTTGGCATATCAAATATGCCACGGGGAGCTTGCCAGGCTCTGCCAGAGCGGGTGGAATACTCTAGGTAGTTTGCCAGAATCTCTCCGCGAGAGATGGAGGAATTGAACCTGGATTGGCCATGTGCAAGACAAACACCCTACCCACGGTGCTATCGCTCAATTAAGATTAATCTCACTATGAAAAATTCTAAATAAAATCAGGTAGAAAGGCTGGTATGGTGTTTGCTTTTCGTAGCAGGCTCCATTTTGGTTCCTGGCACCACATATAGTGCCCTAAACATCAGCAAGAGTGATCCCTAAGCATGGATTCAAACCCTAAGCAGAACTGGGTCTGATCTACTTCACCCAAATGAAACAATTAAGGAACAACAACAACAACAACAACAACAACAACAAAATATTCCCATTAAATCTTTTGTCCTTAGCCCCTAATTATATCTAAGGATATTCTTTGAACTAAATAGGATAGGTACAGACTCTGATGAAAACAAGTTAAAATTATCACAAATTCATTACCAAAAAATTTAAGACTAGAAATCATAGGTTACTCCATCTGAAAAATAAACAAAGGGAAAGACAATGAACAAAACAAAAGTATGAGTTGGGTGAGTTTTTTGACAACCAGAATAGATTAAACAAAGCATGTTTATTTTTTAAAGTATTTTCACAGCTCAAACAACCTAAATTTAAAGGAGTCATAGGACCTTTTTACAAAGTAAAAATTGAGACTCTAAATGATAACTAACATGTGCAAACTCAGAAAAGGAAATTGAAACTGAAAAGGGAGCCAAAAAATTATGATACAAAAAAAGGTACGGCATTAAATTTCTATTTGGATTTAAATATCTGTATATCTACATTTATCTATTTATTTAGCTTCCGTCACTCTCTCTATATATTGAGAAATCAATACATTTTCCCCTTTTGTTAGTTCAGAAGACTTTAAATTATAGCAAGATCAAAGATAACACTGTGCAATGTCCACATTGCTGTGTATCTTAGGGCCAAATTTCTAGCTTATGTTGCATTACTTTGACATTCTCACACTATGAAGTACAGAAAGAATAAAGATTCTTTAGTGTGCTTAGTGACCACGCAAAATTGGATTCCTACTTCTCCAATAAAGACCTGGAGTTTCCTTTACTTTTAACAATTTTTGTTGTGGACTAATTAGATCGCTGTCCTTGAAAATAGCTGAGTATGTATTTGAAAGACCAGGCAAACATCCCTGCCTAAATTACCCTGATCACCAAGAATTAAAGACTGGGTCTAAGTCATGGGCTCTGGGAGTGATCAAGTTAATAAATTTGACAGTCTCATTTTAAAATCTGTCAATTAAATGGATCATCAGATGACTTCTAAAGCATCTTTTCTATGTCTGAAATTTTCCAAATGTTTTTCTTTTGCGGGGTTGAGGAATTGGGTGGGGGCCACATCTGGAAGTGCTCAGAGCTTACTCCTGGTTCTCTGCTCAGAGAACATTTCTAGTAGACTCAGAAAATCATATAGGATACTGGGGATTGAACCCCGTTGGCTACCTGCAGTTCAAATGCCTATGCCGGTGTACTATTACTCCCCCCCTCCCCCTCCCAAATTTATATAAATTAAGACATTCCAATTTATATTAAGACATTCCAAATGCAGGGACAGAGTATGGGCTTGGAGAGACTAAAATGGACATTAAGCTTTTAGTGCCAGTACATACCATAATCATCCCATCATAGGCCATAGACAGGAAATTATGGGTATTCCATGAATGTGATAGAAATTCAATTATAGAATCTCATTTAATAAGTTTCTCTCCCGGGTCACTATAAGTACCAATCACTTTTTTTCAAGATCTTGAAGGAACTGACAACCAGAATAGATTAAACAAAGCATGTTTATTTTTTAAAGTATTTTCACAGCTCAAACAACCTAAATTTAAAGGAGTCATAGGACCTTTTTACAAAGTAAAAATTGAGACTAATGAAAGAATAAAGAGAGGTAAATGAAAGGTTATACAACAAAGTATTTACAAATTTTTTGGTTAGGGTTAAGAAAGTCAACAAGAAATGGCAATGCTTCCTTTCATTAACAATAGCATAAAGCTGATAACATTCTTAGGTAGTTATAGAAATAGCTGTAGATATAGATAGTTTTTAGGATAATTTGTGTCATCTTTGGAAGGAAAATGAATAAAATGCAAGCTTTTGGGGATGTGAGGAGAGAAGATCATATTTCATAGTAGCAGTGTAGCACTGTCCTCCAATTGTTCATCAATTCACTAGAGGGGAGCACCAGTAACGACTCCGTTGTGAGATTTGTTGTTACTGTTTTGGATCAAATACGCCACCGGGAGCTTGCCAGGCTCTGCCATGCAGGCGGGATACTCTCAGTAGCTTGTCAGGCTCTCCAAGAGGGACAGAGGAATCGAACCCGGGTCGGCCGCGTGCAA
Organism: Sorex fumeus; assembly: GCF_029834395.1. Lineage (NCBI taxonomy): Eukaryota > Metazoa > Chordata > Mammalia > Eulipotyphla > Soricidae > Sorex > Sorex fumeus. The sequence goes on along the minus strand of NW_026606155.1, from coordinate 65,205,253 downwards.
GGCAAATGCCCTACCCATTTTGCTATTTCATAGTATAGAATAAAATCACTTATTTGTAGGACTTGTTTTATATATAGAACAACAGGTAGAGTATTTTTCTAGCAGATAGCCCACCCAGGTTCAATCCTCAGAATCCCATATGGAACCTGATCACCATCAGGAATAATTCCTACTCAGAAATTACTTAAAGTCATCAGTAACCCCTGAGCATCACAAGATGTGATCCCCCAACAACAACAACAAAATAAATAAATAAAGCACTTGTTGCATTTTAGTGGTTTACCATAGAATGACCATAGTTCTAACATTAACAAAAGTATAGCAATGCAAATGGCAATATTAGTTTAATATTTAAGCAACATGAGCATATAGAATTCATCAAAATGTTTCAAAATTCAAAGTGCTTGATTTCTTTGAGATATTCACTTACATTTTGTTGGTCATCTTTAGAATTATTTGTGATGAAAGTCTTTATGTTCAAAAGTCATTCAGTGTGGAGGTTGAATGGTATCTTCATGAAGAGGGAAGTGTGCATAGTTTATACTATGGTTAGCAATACCTTCACCATCACTGAAAAGTCCAAGGCCCTCTACCAACTGTCCATATGACATTCAGGTGCCTCTTCATTCCTCTCTCCTTTCACTAGTTGGTAGTCTCAGTTCTTCAATTAAAAAGCCAGTGGTTTTTCATCACCCAGTATTGTCTATTCACTTGCTTTGTTTCTCGTACCAAGGATGAATGAGTTCATTCGGTATTTGTCCTTCTCTCTTATTTTGCTTAACATGATACGCTCCGGTTCCAATCCAGTTGCAGGAAACTGCAATATTTCATCTTTTATAATAACAGCATAATATATGAACGTGATTTGATTTGGAAAAGGGACTTTTGCAAGTGTTATTAAGCTAAGAATTTTGACTTGAGATTATCCAAGGAGGTCCTAAACTCAATTTAGTATTCTATTGTTTCTAAGCCACAAAATTTGTGGTAATTTGTTATTACAGACATGGGAAACTAATACAATATCATTAAATATTTTATTTTAACACTCTTTGTTTATCTGGCTGGAAGTGATCCTAGGTATTCAAGGTATAGAAATAATCATGACATAATTCCTTCAATGAATCATTTTCTAGCAGGCAAACTGACATAGACACAATTTATATATAATATCCAGAGATATTTTTATGTTTTTTAGAATACTGAATTCCCAGGGGGTAGCTTCCAACAGCTCAGGAGCCTTTCCATTGGTAATCTTCTCTTGGGTAGCGCAATTAAACTGGTGTTTCAGTTGAACCCAAAGTGTCTTTCTCTTCTTCGTCTTCTGTCTGATCATTTCCTTCACATATTTCAGGAAGCTATCTGGATCTTAGAGTGCTTCATATGCTTAGTACAATCATTGGCGAGATTTTGGCAAGATCTTGCTCTATTTGTTTATGTAAGACAATACCAACAGCATGTTGGATAATGCTGTAGACTCTTGCCATTTTGTCATTGTCACATTTTTGGAGCCTTCCTCTTTAAATAATGCCCATTCTCTCTATGACTACAACATTACTTTTGTTATATGTCTGCATGTGTGTGGTCACAGAAACAAATACACGTTTTCTGAACAGTCTACGGAACATTTTCTCTTGGTCATTTTGGTGACTTACTGAAAGATGTGATTCTAGCCAAAAAATACATACACAATTAACTCAGTGTAATAATGTGAAATTATCTGCCTGATATGAATCAATGGGGAAAAGTTATGGTTTTGGAAAAATTATTCAGGAAATGTGAAGTGGTCCAGTGAGATTGAAATATATTCATAATGAAGAGAAATAAGAAATGATACTGAAAAAATAGAATGTGGTAGACATATTGTAATAACTTTGATTAGCATTTTAAAGTGCTTTAGATTGTCATCTTAGATATTTCATTCTGAATAAAAACTCCAAGAAATTTAAGGTTACTACCATGAGTTAATTGTTCAAATAAATTGTGAATCACATTCAGCTCATTTATTTGTTCACCAAAAATTTACTGAGACTCTACTATGGGCCAGTGCTATGCTGAGTCACTGTCCTCCCGTTGTTCATCGATTGCCGAGTAACGTCTCCATTGGAGACTTTGTTGTTACTGTGTTTGACATATTGAATACATCACGGGTAGCTTGCAAGGCTCTGCCATGTGGGCAAAATACTCTCAGTAGCTTGCTGGGCTCTCCGAGAGGGGCAGAGGAATCAAACTCGGGTTGGCCATGTTGGCTGCGTGCAAGGCAAACTCCCTACTGCTGTGCTATCGCTCCAGTCCAGTGCTATGCTAAAGATTTGAAATTTAGTTGTTGGCAAAGTAGATAAAACTCTGATCTCACTGAAAAGATAAACTAAAGAAGAAAAATAACCATATTCATCAGCCATGAGCAAGTGGAGTAAGAACATGCAAATAGAACATTTGTTCAATCATATAGAAATGGGGAGCTCTTTGGGGATTTCAACTTCATCATTAATGTAACTACTTCATGGGGTGCATTTAGTCATTGATAGGTACTAATTGATCTGAAAAAAAGGTAAGACAAAGATAATTACAAATACTATTGCAATAATATGGGAGGAAATCATGAAGATAATTATTATGGAATAGAACAGTAGAAGTGTTGAGGGGTTGGGAGGATATTAAAATTATATTATTTTATTAAATATAACTTAATTATATTTAATAAAATACAATCTACAGGTAATATAGTCTAAAGCATTACCCGAAATGCTGTTGGTATTGTCATACATAAACAAATAGGGCAAGATCTTGCCCTAAACAATACTTTTGTATCCCAAGAGAACTGAATGATTGTATTAAGCAGATGAAGCACTCTAAGAGCCAGATAGCTTCCTCAAATATCTGAAGAAAATGATCATATTAAAATTATATTCCAGGAACTGCAGAGATAATAAATCAGGCATGGCACTTGCCTTACATGCAGCTGACCTGGGTTTGATCCCCAGCACCCCATATGGTCCTTCAAGCCCCACTATTAGTCATTCCTGAATGTAGAGCCTCGAGTAAGTCCTGAGCACAATGGAGTATGGCAATATATATATATATATATATATATATATATATATATATATATAGAGAGAGAGAGAGAGAGAGAGAGAGAGGCAATATGATCAAACATTGTAATTTATATTATACAGTGATAATGAAAAAGTTGTTACAGAGGCCTTTGATCCTCTTTAGCTTAGATTATTACCACTCTATCTCAAATATTGTGGTAAATGTGCCATTATTATCACTATGAAAGAAAAGGCATTTTAGGGGCCTGAGAAATAGTACAGAGGGTAAGGTGCTTGACTTGCATACAACAGGCCTGGGTTCAATTCTGGCACATATGATCCCCCCTGATCATCACCAAGAGTAATCCCTGAGTACAAGTCAGAAGTAAACCCTGAGCACTGCCAAATGTGGCCCCAAAATGAAACAAGCCAAACATAAACAAAATCAATGAAAAATCATTCCATTAAATTTTGACACAATACTTTTGTATCCCTTAGACTTTTATTTTAAGCCGATTAAGTGGGCTATTTTAGATTTATTGAGATATATATTTTTGAAATTATATTTTATTCTCAGAAAAGGGAAAGCATAAGCAACACAAATTGCCTAGGGTAATTCTTCCTTAAAAATTGTCACATTTAGAACCTAATACTTACAGGTAATTTTCCCACCCCAAATTGTCAAAATCCATTGCCTTTTTTTTATACAAGATTGTTCTTTGCACCAAAGGGGGAAAAAGTTTTCAATATTGTTTCTGAGGTTTTCTTTGAAGTTGCAAGCTTTGTTGATCTTACAAAAAGTGGTCAAAGGAAGAATTGTAGACAATGTCTAGAATTTATAATGCCTTCCAACGATCTTTAAAGTTTTTCCTGACTAAAAGGTCAGAAAATTGCTATTGTCTACTAGACTAACAGGAATTAGTTAGACATTTATGCAAACGTTAGCAATGAAATTTTTATTGCAACTCTACCCTAGTAAACAAAACTTACAAGATGCTAATGATTAAGAGATAAATTCTTTTTTTGAGATGTTAAAATGAGTGATGAGGGGGGGGAGTTATTTATAATTGATTAATATGAGAGTGATACTTATAAATAAGATAGGGAGTATAGGGATGCCAAAAATTTTAATTCAGCACTTTGTCATCTTATTAGAAAATAAATGTTTTTAATAACTTATGCAATATTTTCAAGAAACAAGCGTCAGTGGTAAATTTAAACATGTGCTATCTTAATCTATGATATAAGATTCTAGAGTAAATTTGCAAGCAGTAAAGTATGTGCATATTAGATTGCAGTGAGCACTGAGGTTCTCTGTATTTCCCTCATAAGCATTTTCACTGACTATGAGGTATACCTTCTCTAATGTATCACAATTGGCCCGGGCAGCAAAATGAACAGAAATATTCCTGGAGGCATTTGTATAGTATTGTGTCTAAATAAGAGGGAAGATCTTGAAGGCTATCATCAGGGAAATGTAAACCAAAACAATGATGTATGATAATGCCAGTGAGACTAGCATTCACCCAGGAAAAAAAAGAAAAGGAAGAAATAAAAGAAAAAAAGAAAACAGCCAGTGTTGGCATCGATGTGGAGTAAAAGTAACCTTCATCCACTGCTAGTGGAAATGCAGACTAGTTCAACATATTTTGAAAATAATATGGACACTTCTCAAACTACTCAGCCTTGAGCTTCTTCTATATGATGCTGCAATTCCATTCGTTGGCAAATATTCAAGCACCAAATACACTCCTATGCTCATTGGGGCACTATTCACAATAACCAAAATCTGGAAATAGCTCAGGTGTCCAAGAACAGATGACTTCAAAATATATGTGTATATTTATATACACACGTACACACACACACACATACACACACACATACACACACAATACTAAACCTTGCAATTTATAGCAACCTGGGATGAAGTGAAGAGTCACTTGATCTCTTGATATCCCATTACTCATGAATTTGCTTGAGCTGGTGCCTGAGAGTAACATCTCCATTTGTCCCTGCCATTTGCTACTGTAGCCCAGTGGTGTTTGCTCGCTCCAGAAACATAAAGAGCCTCAAACCATTCGTTCAGGGTTCTAATGAAGATTTCTGACTATCTCGTAGGTGGGCGGCCATGTGATCTTTTGACGTCCCGTAGAATCCAGTGGGTAATGGCTCTAGTCCAGTGGTCATCTACAAATCGCGTTACATATCCACCCCATCTAATTTTTGGCGCCTTGGCAAAAGAGACAGCATCCCTGATTCTCCATCGTCGACAGAGGTCGGAACTCTGGATTCCTTCTCTCACATGAGTGAAGTGTGATACTCCAAGCATAGCTCTCTCGATTCCTCTTTGGCAGACCTGAAAAGAGTTCTCATCCTGTTTTCGTTGGACCCAGGTCTCTGAGGCATATGTTAGTGCAGGGAGAACGATGGAGTTGAAGAGATGTGCCTGGAGTTGTAGGTTCTTCATCCTCTTAGTTGTTTCTTCAATGCTCTTGAAGGCATTCCATGCCACTCTCTTCCTCCTGCACAGCTCAGGTGCCAGGTCGTTCGTCATGTTGAGTTCTCAACCTAGGTACACATAACTGCTAGATTCGGAGATGTTCATTCTGTTGAGGGCAAATGGAATATGAGGAACTAGCCCATTTCTCATGAACATTGTCTTCGTGAGATTCAGCTGAAGTGAGGAGTATAATGCTGAAAAAGTCAGCAAGGAGAGGCACAAATTCAGAATGAACTTCCTCATGTATGTATATAACAAAGCATGGAGAAGGAATAACAAATGGCCAAAAGCAGCAGAATCTAAGAACCAGAATCTAATAACTGAGTTTCAATGATCGAGAGACAGTAGAGTAGAATAAGTTGGGATTTGAGAGGAAAACCAAGACAATAGTGGAAGGAAACTACACTCTGGTGTGGAGATGTGGTTTGGAATGTTGCATGCATGAAAGCTGGTGATTGACAATATTGTAATCACTGTGATGGAAATAAATTTTTAAAAAGTAGTGGTAGGGGACATAATCCAAAAACTTTGGTGACAGAAAAAACTAAATTTTAGAGCCACCAATATAGCAACCTTGTTGCTGTGTGAATATGGCAAAAGATTCAAACTCTGTAAACTTTATTGGTAGTGTGGATTTGCCATTATTTTGTTTCTAATAACTAACTCATGTGGTATAATTTTTTTGCCTGTTACTGGCATGCAGTAAATACTAAGTGCCATTATTAACATTCTTGACACAACTCCTCTGTAAATAGATTCAGCATTTAGATGTTATTCTAACTTTGCAAATGGAAACCTTAACTTTGGTGTCTGAAAGAACAGCAGCAAATTAGTTAGACAATATTTGTGAGTTCTTTTCTTAGATAAAACCATATGAAACAGACATTTTTGTCTGTCAAAAATGAAGTCAACTTAACAGTATCAGTTTCATAAAGTGACCTAATCTTGTATGATTTGTTCCATGCCAGTGTGTTAAATGACACTTCATTGTTCATTTCATTGCTTTAAAAAAGAGGGTGGAGGGAGAGGTGTTGAAACACTGTATAACTGAAACCCAACTGTGATGAACAGCTTTGTAACTCTATCTCACGGTGATTTGATTAAAATCAATCAATTAATAAGTAATTTTTTTAAAAATGCTTTATCACAGGAAAAGAATGAAGGAGGGGAGGCTTCCCTAGCAGCTCTGGGGTCAGGGCACAGTGCAGTGCAGTTCAGTGCAGCTGGGTACAGGTCAGTGGCGAAGCCTGGTGTTGTTCAGGGACTACCAGAGATGCACAGGGTTTAAAGAACTGTACTTTAGCACTGTCCTCCCATTATTCATCGATTTGCTTGAGAGGGCCCAGTAACGTCTCCATTGTGAAACTTCTTGTTACTGTGTTTGGCATATCGAATACGACACGGATAGCTTGACAGGCTTTGCCGTGTGGGCGAGATACTCTCCGTAGCTTGCCGGGCTCTCCAAGAGGGGCGGAGTAATCGAACCTGGCTCTGCCGGGCAGGCTGCATGCAAGGGAAACACCCTACCCACTGTGCTGTTGCTCCAGCCCAAAGAACTGGAAACTGCTGGGAACTGAACTCAAGGGCCCTAAACACACACAAGGCACAGGAACCTCCACTTAATGCTACCTCTCAGTCCTTCACTGCTTCTAAAACACCTCAGGTCAGAAATGTAGTACAGGGTACAAGGTGCTTACCTTGCATGTGGCTAACCACAGTTTGGTCACCAGCACTGCATGTAGTTAGTTCTCAAGAACTGCCAGGGATTACTCCAAAGTACATAGCTAGGTACATGTTTGTGGTCCAACGCCCTTCCCACCTCAAAAATTGTCATTATGCTACTGACTATTCATATTTTTTCATTGGGGAAATGTCTATTATTTTTATGGGATTGATTTTAGTATTTTTTTGTTGAACTGTGTGTTTTCTATGTCTTGAATATAAAGCCTTTTATCTTACATATTGAGTAGAAAATATTTTCTCCCATTCAATAGGGTGTTTTTATTTAAGTCTGAATTTCTCTTTTGGTGGCATGGGAATGCAGTAACTTAGACAATAACACCATAAATTAATACTATTGTAACTGTTACAATATGAAAAGTATTAAAAACTGTCAATAAAATTTAATCATGGCTAGAATAAGAAATAAATTTGGATATTATTTATTTTTAGTGTTTAATCGTTCTAGTCTTTTAATTTTTGGTGATTAAATAGCTGTCATAGAGTAGTAACTATAGAAAATCATTAAAATTTGAATAGAAATAAATGAAAGCATAAGAAATAAAAATTGATAAGGAAGATCTGTAACACATCCTATTCATCCACCTAACTCAGTCCTTGTGTTTACATTAGGTGATTGATAACAGTGGGGAGGTCATATTCCTGTGTCTGAAATCCTGATAGAGGTACTCGGTGTGTGTGTGAGGGGGGAGATGGGGGGCAGGTTTGATGAAAGTTGGCCCAGGATAAAATGTTACACTTTACACTTCTCTATTATATAGCATTGCAAATTCTCTCATATTATCTACATTCACCAGAAACCTATTTTTAATTGTGCATATTTGGGTGAATTTTTCATTACTGCAAACATTAAAATTTCTAATCCAACTTGCTAAAACTAAATACAACTTACGATGTTTTTTCAGACTGTCATGTTATTTAGTAATAAAATCTAATTTGATTTTGGCTACCAAAGGAGCAGTAATTTCTTTCCTGAGAAGAATTTTGAATAGTGTGATAAAGGTAAAAAGTGAAGTACAGTGATTGAAAAGTTTATTTTACATACATTATATCATTTATATTTGATCCTTAAAGTTCAGGATGAAGGAAAAAATAAATATTACAGATTGATTTCAAGGTTTTTAAAAAATTGTACTTTAGATGCTCAACTTCAGTTTAGATTAATTAAACAAAGATGAAATAAAGGGATGTTTTGAACTTACAAACTCAATCCTTTCAGGTGTCCAATAATTATTATTTTCTATTCCCTTACAAATTGGACAAAATTAAACATAACTGATTCTTATTACGAATTTATTCAAAGGTCAGAAAAAAATTGTAGGTGGTTTTAGAGAAAAAGAACTATATCCAAGGTGTGCATGTGTGTACGTGTGTGTGTGAGAGAGAAAGAGAGAAAAAAGAGAGAGATGATATGTGTCTGTGTGTATGTATGCTAAAATTACTAAGTATTACTTAGGAAAAAATTAATCTTTGGAAATAAATGTGATTCTTGAAAGGGTTGGAAAGACCACTGGAAAGTAAATAGAAGTATGATTTTTATGATGGATGTACTTACGTTTTGAATAACATGTTTACTTATTTAAGTAAAATTTACCTTTTTCTCTTTTCAAGAAACCTGTTTATCTAGTTTGACAGCAACCAAAGACTCATAGAGAAATGTTTTTTTTCATAATGTTTTGTTCTGAAAAACAGGGTCATTTAAACACTTGATAACTTGCTAAAGAATCAAAACATTTGTAGTCTATACACATATGAAAGAACTTTCAACCTTTTGATATTTGCTACCATTTCAACTGTGAAGAGAGAAAACATGTGCCTAATTATTTTGATTTTTAAAAGAAATGTATGTGCTATTTAACTACTGGGCTGGAATGAATTGGATGCTTCCCTGGTATTTTGTGAACCTCTGACTCCTGATGACAAATAATCTAACATTTCTCAAAGGATGTTTATCAGTACACTAGACCTTATAAATAGTGTGATTAAAAAAATATTAGGTGGTTAAATAAATTTGAGTTCATTGTGTATAAGAGCCTCTGCCTCCTGATTTCTCATGATTAAGTATTCCAAGAAGGAATTGCATGGAAAAATACGTATTTTGGATGAAATTTCTTCCAAATATCTTTGACCATGTAATATTCAAAAATGAAAAAGGCAGAGTCTGTTTTTATACACTTTCTATTTTCTTTTCTTACAATCACTGTCACTGTCCTCCCATTGTTCATCGATTTGCTCAAGTGGGCCCAGTAACGTCTCCATTTTGAGACTTGTTGTTACTGTGTTTGGCGTATTGAATATGCCACAAGTGGCTTGCCAGGCTTTGCCGTGCGGGCGAGATACTCTCGGTAGCTTGCCGGGCTCTCTGAGAGGAGTGGAGGAATCAAACTTGGGTCGGCCATGTTGGCTGCATGCAAGGCAAATGCCCTACCCACTGCGCTATCGCTCTAACCCTTTTCTTACAATAATGTCTATTATCTGATACTAGGTATAAGATATAAGAAAAATTCCAACAACTGTTTTATAGACAACTTTGGCAAGTGGGTAAATTTTTTGTGGCTTATTCTGATTATCTTCATATAAACAAGTGGTGATTCCAACAGGAGACTCTGCTGCAGGTTTGCTGCAGGAGGTTCAGGCTGTATTGATTACAAGTTCAGGCTGCCTTGTGAGATTCAGCAGTAGTTTTGTACTGACTGGTATTTAGTGATATCCTGTCTTGTTCCTCTGAAGCATGCACTTCTCTGTGCGATGTTGTGACAGTCCCTTGCAGACTGAAGCCCCCATTGCATCCACCTACTGAAGCCAACTATTGCATTTCTTTTCCATGGAAATTGATAAGTTGGATAAGAGGAAGTACAATTCTTTTGGTACTGCTGAATGCCACCTTTACTTTTGGAAATGTGGCTGGTCCCAGTTGACAGTTTTCTCTGAATTTTGACTCTGGACGTTAAGTGCCATTGTTTCTCTGTTGTGGATTCTTAACCATTTACAGTACCTCAATAACATAATAATATTTTTACTTCAAGAACAATGAAAAATAACTACTATTAGTTGTTTCCCCAAGTCTCTGGTGAACCAGGGGTCACACACATATGCCACCTCCTACTGGTGCCAGATAATCTTCTCATAGTCCACCCTCCAGAACTCATGGCTGCTTCTCCCGGAACGAAGCATAAAATGAGGCCCCATAACCATGCCACTGGACTCCACACCAGGCTATTTTCACCTCAGGGCTTCCCAGGGGGGATCGGGTGAGAGCCCTCCCACCCCAAGGGACCCAGCCCCAACAGCCACGCTCCAGGCTGCTTTCCACAGCCTCATGCCAAGCTGGGCCATGCAACACATCATAATACATTCCCTACCCATTTTCCATTATATATATATATATATATATATATATATATATATTTCTCGGAGAGCCCAGCAAGCTACCGAGAGTATCCCACCTGCACGGCAGAGTCTGGCAAACTCCCTGTGGCATATTCAATATGCCAAAAACAGTAACAATAACAGGTCTCATTACCCTGACCCTGAAAGAGCCTCCAATACAGCAGCATTGGGAAAGATGAGTAAGGAGAGGCGGCTAAAATCTCAGGGCTGGGGCGAATGGAGATATTAGATGAACAATGGGATGACAGTGATACAATGATACTAGTTGCTTGGACAGCACTGCACAGTGCTATTTAAACAAGCCCCCACACACCCCCCGCATTGCACCTTAAAAGCAAACTTTGGGAAATGCAACATTAATCACTTTTTTTATGTAGGAGTACTGCTATTTATTCAGCCACTGATTAGCTGATTAAATGGGCATGAACTCCATCTTACTTTTTTTTCCATAATTTTATTTATCTATTATTTTTTTCTTCTTATATTTATTTATTGAATCACTGTGGGAAAAGTTACTAAGCTTTCAGGTTTAAGTCTCAGTCACACAATGATCAAACACCTCTCCCTTCACCAGTACTCATTTTTCACCGCCAAGAACCTCAATATACCCCCCCCCCCCACAACCCTCCCAATGCCTGTGAGGCAGATGATTTCCACTTAACCATTCACTACATTGATTGCATCATTATTTCGACAAAAGATGCACCATTATTGTTTAGAATTTACCCCCCAACAATCAGAATTGCAGAAAAGGCATTGTGAACTATTTTGTTCTCTATAGCTGGTTATGAGAATCATATAATCTCACATGGCCGCAATAGCGGCCTCGCGATTTTGGATTTCTGCAAAGAGCTAGATAATTACGAGATTGGTTTCTGTGTGTCTGGTGTTATGGCTGTGCTGGAGAGCTGCTCGTGGAGGGCAACTGATGGCCTTGGTAGGGCGTGAAGGACGAGCCGGTACCACCCCCTTCCCATGAGACTGCAGTTGCCCCATCACCGCTGGCTCATACCTGGCTTTCCAAGAAGCTCTGAGGTGGCGGCCACCTTGTATTTTGGCATTTCTGCCAAAAGTCGCTGGGTTTCAAGATTTGTTTCTGAGTCTCTGGGATCATGGTCATTAATCAGCTTGATCAGGAGCCAGAGAGGCCGTTTGTAGGCGGCTATTCAGGGTCTCGCTTGGATGGGGAGGAAAGGGCTGGTTCCACCCCCATCTGGTGAGGATCCGCATATCTCATCACTGCAGGCCCAAATCTGACTGTCCAGTGGCCTCTGGAAGATGATGGCCACCGGACCGCCAAGGGGAACAGGCCAAGGCACGAAACCTATTCCCACCTGGAGTGGCCCAGCGCCAGTAACCTACTGCAGGAACAGGATGCATTTCTGCCAAAAGTCTTTGGGTTCCGAGATTCGTTTCTGAGTCTCTGGGATCATCGCCATTAAGCAGTTCGATCAGGAACCAGAGAGGCCATGCCTCCACTTATATAGCTGAGCCGAAGGTGGTTTGTGGGTGTGTCTCCCACATACCTAACTTTTGGCCATTTACTTTCTTAGTAAACTTTGCCCCAAGTTTTTGGGGTCTGGCCAAAGGCACAGCAGCAATTTGGGGTTATCTGAAAGTCTGACGGTGCCATCAGGCTGCTGATACACTCGTCTCACGAAACAAACTGACCTGCTGGTGGCACCATACCCCCAACATTAATCATTTTTAAGAATGATAAAATATAGTAGACAACAAACTCCGAGGTCCAAGAAATAAAGTTTTTTCTCTCTTATTTTTGTCATACTGTGTCTAAAAACATTGGTCTTGTCAATTTTCTTCATAACTATGTTGTTTCCTAGAGAAGTGAGGTTGCTCTAAGGTGAAGGAGAGGGACACACAAATGACAGCTTAGACAAAAAATAGTCAGCAAGACCATAAGGACCAGGAAACACTGTCAGCCTCTCCACCATGCTCTTTCTAGGATGCTGCTTGGCATCCACTCTCTGTTTCAACTCATTTCCAGATTAACCTTATTCATGGAAACCCTTTCCCTCTGAAGCAGAGGGAATTTTTTTCTCATGCTTCTGTCCCAGATATTTAATCTGTTCCCTAATACCACTGACATCCTTCCTCAGAGGGTATATCTTTACTTGTCTTAATGGGAACAATGGAAAGAAGGAAATATGAGGATAGGAATTATAAGTCAAAACCATCCTGACATGTAATTTTAGAAAATATTTGCTTTTCTGAAAAGAAATTCGGGGTTTGAGAGGCCAGTAGAGAATGCAGCAGTTACCCAACTTTTTTTGCTTGTGATATACTTGGGAACCCCAAGCATCCCATATCATCCCCTGAGCTCTTTCAGGAGAGATTCCTGAGTACAGGCCAGGAATAATCTCTGTGCACCGTTAGGTGTGACTCAACAACAATAACGGGTAGGGCATTTGCCTTGCACGCAGCCAACATGGCCGACCAGAGTTCGATTCCTCTGCCCCTCTCGGAGAGCCCAGCAAGCTACCGAGAGTATTTGATATGCCAGACACAGTAATTAAATAAAAGAAAAAAAAGATATTGGACTTTTTATTAAGATAACACCCATCCACACCTAAGTTCTAAGTTAGTTTTTAAAGCTGTGACTCATCTATGTAAGTACCAACTGGCAGGGTGGTGATTTCCTTCTAAGTGCAGTATTGGAGAGTCTCATTATAGGAGAGGTATTTTATATCCCTGTTTGTAGCCTGCTATGATAACTCCAGAAATATCTCAGTGCAAGGTTCTCAGCCATAGGTGCAGATGGAATGTTCAGGGATATCAAATTATTGGTGAGGCTAAAGAACTGAAGGAGAGGACCTATTTGGGTTCCCAAATAGCCCCATCAATGTTTTTGTCCTCCTCGTAGACCTGAAAGTAGTGCAAGAAAATGAACAGACTTAACTGAGTGTGAGTATTATGAGTGCAATCAATAGACCTTGCCCTCGCATCTGTAGGCTCCACAATCAGTGTGTCTCAGCAGATCTGAAGCAAATTGAGCCTGTTCACAAACCAACACCTCTGTGATTGGCATATTCTAGGTTTTTTTTTTTTATGTAGGAGTACTGCTATTTATTCAGCCACTGATTAGCTGATTGAATTGGGCATGAACTCCACCTTACTTTTTTTTCCATTTTTTATAATTGTATTTATTGAATCACCGTGAGAGCAGTTACAGAGCTTTTGGGTCTAAGTCTTGGTCATACAATGAAACACCGCTACGCCCATTCTCCACCCCCAGCAACTCCAGTATACCCCCATCCTACACCCTCCCCCTACCTGTGGGGCAGATGATTTCCACATTACTCCCTTTCTACTTTGATCACATTCAATATTTTGACACCAGACCCACAATTATTATTTGAGATTTTATCCCAACACTCAGATCTGCTGAAAAGGCAACAGTAGACAATTTGTCCCATTCTGTGAGGCCCAAAATGTCTCATCACTGCAGGTCCAAACCTGACTGTCCAATGGCCTCTGGAGGATGACGGCCACAGAGCCGCCAAGGGGGAGCAGGCCAAGTGACAATACCCTTTACCCTTGGGGTGGCCCGGCAACAGTAACCTACTGTGGGGTCCGGATGCATTTCTGCCAAAAGCCACTAGGTTTAGAGATTTGTTTCTGAGTCTCTAGGATCATGGCCATTAAGCAGCTTGAGCAGGAGCCAGAGAGATCGTTCATGGGCGATGATTGGGGTCTTGTTGGGGTGGCGAGGACAGGACCGGCTCTACCCCCATCCTGTGAGGCCCTGCGTTTCTCGTCACCGCAGGTCCAAACCTGACTGTCTAGTGGCCTCTGAAGTATGGTGGCCACCAGACTGCCAGGGGAAACAGGCCAAGGCACATAACCTATTCCCACCTGGGTTGACCCAGCACCGATAACCTACTACAGGAACCAGACACATTTCTGCCAAAATCCGTTGGGTTTTAAGATTTGTTTCTGAGTCTTAATGCCATGGCCATTAAGCAGCTCAATCAGGAACCAGAAATGCCTCCAATTATATAGCTGAGCTGGAGGTGGTTTATGGGTGTGTTTCCCACATACCTAATTTTTGGCCATTTACTTTCTTGGTAAACTTTACCCCAAGTTTTTGGGGTCTGGTCAAAGGCACAGCAGCAATTTTGGGGTATCTGGAAGTCTGAAGGCACCATCAGGCTGCTGATGCACTCGCTTCACAGGCAAAGATTGACCTGCTGGTGGAACCATACCCCCAAGTTTTTTTTTTTTTAAAGATCATATCTGATGTCTTTTAAACAAGAACTGTTTACTTTTTTTTTTTAAAGTAAAGTCAAAGAGATATACAATGGCCAAAAATATCTTCGATGTTGCCAACTCTGGTTTTATAACTGATACCACATATGATTCTCAATCACCTCCAGGAGTGATCCCTAAGCACAGAATCAGGAGTAAGCCCCCAGAATATTTGAGTATGATGCAAATTTTTTAAGTTTATAATCTATAGTCAGAGCAAAAGATCAGTGCTTACATTTCCCTATAATCAATAACCTAATATCCCAACCGGATGAAGAGAATTTTCCTCTATTCCTCTATTCACTCTATTTCACTTCTTGGTCCTGTTGCTCCATTTGTGTACCAGGCCAGAACATGGTAAGATTCACCTACTTAGTCATGTGGGGAAACTCAGGAACCTCTTTATTCGCCGTTGGAAGGTCTATGGCTACTTTGCAAGACTCTCCTTACAACTTTGGAAATGTGAGAATTTAACTTTTTTGGCAAATTGATAAGGCTACATTTACCTATCTTTCTTATCTATGTCTTTGAAGTTACAGGACATTTGGCAGAAATCTTATCTATAGGGAGGAATACTTGAGCTATTTCAGAAGTTTCTTAGGGAGGCCACTTCAAGAAGTGCTCAGGGAACCATACAGTGTTGGGGACTGAACCCGAAGTTTCTTCATGCAAAGCACATTCTTCTGACTTGTGAGCTATCTCCCCAGGCCTAAGAGACAATTTTTGACTACTTGGGAAATTTTATCAGATACATGAATTAGGTCTTAATTTACATCTCTGTTAGTTTTCAATTTTGCATGTTTTCACTATAACTTTGTTGAACCAGATGAGTAATTTGTATACTGATATCAACTAAGTGGTATATATCATAGCAAATAAATGAAGTGATTAGTCTTGCCCTGATAGGGTTGGTCTTGATTGTTTAATTTTGACTCAGAAAGATGATGTGAATTCAAGAAAGGTCTTATTGATCTGACAACAGTGAATTAATTTAACCTGTGCTTTTAAAACGGCGCATCTCTCTGACAGATGTACTAATGAACTACATCTGTTGGAGAGAGTTGGGGGAGTGGGTGGGGAGGCATTTAAAACAAGCGCCTGATGGTTTAATCTGGATAATTCAAATGTTTCATTTTGCAGTTAATGTCACATACATTCACTCTACCAGAATGTTTGCTGAGTTCCTATTTTAAATGTACAAACACTTTCACTCAAATATGATTCACATGCAGTATTTAATAACAATATTTAATAGTACTTATCCATTTGCTATAACAAATTCAACTGGGATACCAATTCCATTTGTTATACCCTTTGTTACTGATATATAAGAAAATATATTGACATAAGTGCTTGTAATCTTGAGGGAGAAGTAAATTTTCTAATTTATATAAAGGCTCTGTTTAAGTTTGGGCAGGGCCTGGTCAGGAAAAGAACTGTAGGGAATGGGGGATGGGGTGGGGGGGGGGCATTTTGCAGGAAGGTGGGACAGAGGGATTTTCACTTTGAATGCCAGCTTCTTAAGTTAGAATATAGCATTTATTTTGTATTTTTTTTTTTTTTGGATAACACCTGGCATTACACAGAGGTTACTTCTGGCTCACGCACTCAGGAATTACTCCTGGCAGTGCTTGGGGAACCATATGGGATGCTGGGAATCGAACCCGGGTCGGCCATGTGCAAGGCAAACGCCCCATCTGCTGTGATATCACTCCACCCCAGAATTTAACTTTTTTTAATGAATACTTTATTTCTTATTTCCTGGAGGCCTATTAAATTCTTCTGTTGGAACTATGTGAAGCACATAAGGAATCAAGTAATGAATCATTGAGCTAAGGGGAATATAAAAACTTATTGCAGAGAACGCTAACCCTTACAATTACAAGGACTCTGGAAAAACTTCCTTCTTATTAGTATACATAAAATATATATATATACATATATACATACATTTGCTTTTTGGGTCACACCTGGAGATGCACAAGGGTTACTCCTGGCTCTGCACTCAAGAATTACCCCTGGCGGTACTCAGGGAACCAACCATATGGGATACTGGGAACCAAATCCGGGTTGCAAGGCAAATGCCCTACCCACAGTGCTATTGCTCCAGCCCCAGTACACAAAATCTTAGACAAACTCATTAATGCAAAATGACATTAACTTGTGTGTCCAGAGTATCTCTATGAAACAAGAATGTTAAAATTACATTTAAAAACTACTGCTGTTTCTGAACTAAAAAAAAAAATGAAGGGAAAATCACCATTGCTTTTAGTATTTTTAAAAGAAAATTAATTTTTATTTTTTAATTATTATTTTCCCCCCAATTTATAACACATTATGTTTTTTTTCTTAAGCACGAAACCATAGGCTCAAGGAAATATATTGGGTTATCCAAGGTCACACAGTTTTTACCAGCAGAAATTCAGTGAGATTTCTTTGATGATTGTTATCTTTGTAGTGATTCCTGCAGCCTTGGACATTTTCCTCTTCACAATGATAGAGTGAGTCTGTCCAGGCAATCTTGGCGGCTGGGTTGTATTGTAAAGATGAGCAGTCCGAGGGTGAAGGGAATCTTGCTACTTGGTTGGAGGCCTCAAATAGTTTACAGAATGAAAAGGGGGAAAAAATCTTCCAAATTACCTCGATATTATGCACATGCTCTGAGTGATGGTTGAATATTTTGATAGTCAGTAAAATCTTTAGTGGTATAACACAAGCAATGCATTTTTAAGCTGAAATAATTGGTACGGATACAAATATTTTTTAAATGCTGAGGAAAAATATCTGGTTACTTTAAATTAATCTCTAAATTTATACACTTGCATTAAAAGTTATTTATTATAGCAGTTATTTTTATACCACAGTAAATAGCCATTTATTCAAAAATTGGGGGAATATTTATTTTAGTTCTTATGTAGTTGTTAGAAATAGCATGTTTTCCCTTTCTGCCATTTTCTCTTTATAGAATAAAATGTCTTGTTACTTTAGATACCTATGAATGCTAAGCCCTTTAAGCTTATTAAGGAATTTTTTCATGTGTTAACACTGACATCATCTGAGTTTTATACTCTTTCACTAGCAGTACTTAAAGGCACGAAGTAGTTGAACATTCTCATCCTACTAAAAAGCCTAAGGAGAAATGGAAGAACAAGGGTACTGTGAGTCACGGGCCCCAATGATATTGACTGAATTGAAATGAAAGGAACTTGGAACTCTGGTCTAGAACAGGGTATCAGTAATTGTATCAACTGCACTTCAAGGAAGTTACAATAAAGCAATTCAATTGTAGACTGCCAAAACTCTGTTGACTATATACATGAGTGTGATCAGGAGAGGTAAAAGTTGAAAATTATTGTAAATCAAGATTCTGACTGCTGATTCTTTATATCTAGGGAACCACAGGGTGAATGCTAGACTTTTAGCATGTGAAAATAATCAAGATGGTTCTAAGTTAACTGTGGTGAGGTACAAGCACTGATTAAACTTTTCTTTCTCATCCTTCATCAAGTTTCCTTATGTGCCCTTTACATCTTAAAAAAAAAGCAACTTTTACCTCACAAAATATAATATATTGAATGATTTCATTTCTGTAAACGTCTAGAAAAAGAAGTTCATCTTAGTGGAGAAAATCATTAGACTGACTGTCTCCAGGGTTAGCTTTATAGGACAGGGAATTTGATATTAGTGATATTAAAGAATCTTTCTGCATCTTGATAAGGATTTGGTTGTCAAACAGCATTTATTTTCTCTGTTCTTGATAGATGCTCTTCTTAGTGGTGTGAGATGGCACTTCATTGTTAAGTAACAGGAAGCACTTTTTCAAAATCCTTATTGGACATCTATGTGTTCATTTTGTGGAAATGTCTGTTCATCTCTTCTCCACACTTTTCTTTTGTTTTGGGGCATTCCTGGTGGTACTCAGGGATTACTTAGATTACAAACTCTAAGGGCTGGAGCCATCGCAAAGCGGATAAGGCTTTTGCTTTACACGCAGTCAACATGGCCAACCCGAGTTTGATTCCTCCACCCCTCGCAGAGTGCCTGGCAAGCTACCTACAGTATCTCGCCCGCAAGGCAAAGCCTGGCAAGCTACCCGTGATGTATTCGATATGCCAAACACATTAACAACAAAGTCTCATGATGGAGACGATACTGGGCCCGCTCAAGAAAATCGATGAAGCTCTGTGCTCAGAAATCACTCCTGGTGGTTCTCAGGGGGACCATAGGAAGTACCAAGGATCAAACTCTGGTTAGTCACATGCAAGAAAAGAGCCCTTTCTTCCTGCTGTGCTTTCTTTCCAGCCCTTTTCCCCCATTTTTGATTGGCTATTGGTTTCTTTGTTGAACTTTGTTTGAACTTTGTTTGAACTTTGTTTAACTATTTTAGTGTCTTAAATATTCTAAATATTATTTTTTTATCTGATGTATTTTGTGAAAACACCTTTTTCCATTCAGTAGAGTGATTTTTAATTTTGTTTAGTTTGTTTTGCCACGTTAAAACTTTATATTTTGATGCAGTCTTATTTATTTTTTTTTTCTTTGCCAGTGGGATAACAATGATTAAAATACCTCTGAGACAAAGATCCTGAAGATTTCTGCCTAGATAGTCATTGATGTAATTGATGAATTCTGGTATAATCTTGGGTTCCTTAATTCATTTTGAATTATATTTTCTTTTTGCTATACAAAATAGTATAAAAAATTGTGCATGTGGTATCCATTTTTTCCTAGCATTTTGTTGCAATAGTGCTGTTTTGTTTTGGGGCCACATGCAGCAGTGCTCAAGGATCACTCCAGTTAGTATAATGCTTTTCTTGCTCTACTTCATGAGCCTATTTCCTTTGTCATAGATTAATTGTCCAGAGATTTTAGGGCTAATCTCTGGGCTCTCAGTTCTAATCTGTTAGTCAGACAGCCTATCCTTATTTCAATTCACAACCAGTGCTGGTGTAGATGTGGCAAAAAAGGGAACTCTTGTTCACTGCCAGCGAGAATGTTGTCTGCTTTAGTCCCTATGGTTAATTGTATGCAGTATTATCAAACAACTGGAAATAATGCATCATATAACTCAGCAGTTCCACTTCTTGGCATCGAACCTCAACCACAAAATCCAACCACAATAACATTAGTATGAAAAGATATATTCTCTCCTATGCTCATTTTAGCACTCAGTACAATACCCAGGATGTGGAAACAACCCGAAAGTCCAGTGATAGATAAATAGATAAAGAAGTTGTGGTATAAATACACAATGGAATACTATGCAGTCATAAGATGAAATCATGCATTTCATGCAACTTGGATGGATGTTAAATGAAATCAGAGGGAGAAGGAAAAACAGTGATGTTTTCACTTATCTGTGGTTTACAGCATAACAAGACAAAGGAATGAAAAGCACCAAATTGAATGATGGGAAAACCTTGTTCTTAGATTATAGAGGAGACTTCCTAGGAAAGAGTTAGCCTGGCATGATGGGGATAGAGGTATGAAAAGACAGACTGGCAGTGTCAACTTCCCTCCACCAATGTTCCCAGGTACTTTTTTTTTTAATTTTTATTAGTGAGACATCATGAGGTATAGTTGTAGACTTACAAATTTTTGTGTTTGGATTTCAGTTATACAATGATCAAATAGCCATACCTCCACCAGTGCCCATTTTCCACCACCACGGATCCCAGTATCCCTCCCACTCCCCCACCCCCCCCCATCCCACCCTGCCTCTGTGGCAGGGCATTCCCTTTTGTTCTCTCTCTCTTATTGGGTGTTGTGGTTTGCAAAAGAGGCAATGGGTGACAATCATGTTTGGTCTATAGTCTACTTTCAGCATGCTTCTCCCATCCTGGGAGGATCGTACCAACACCCTTTATTTGGTGTTCCCTTCTCTATCTGAGCTCCCTTTTCCCCTAGCATGTGTGGTTGGCCTCCAAGCCATGGAGTAAAATTCCTGGTACTAATCTCTGCCATATTGACTGCGTGCAAGGCAATCGCCCTACCGCTGTGGAGTGATAGCACAGCGGTAGGGCATTTGCTTTGCACGCAGTCAACATGGCCGACCCGAGTTCGATTCCTCCACCCCTCTTGGAGAGCCCGGCAAGCTACCGAGAGTATCTCGCCCGCACGGCAGAGCCTGGCAAGCTCCCCGTGACGTATTAGATATGCCAAACACAGTAACAACAAAGTCTCCAATGGAGACGTTACTGGGCCCACTTGAGCAAATCGATGATCAACGGGAGGGCCTTTTACCTTTACCTAATCTCTGCCATTCTTGGGTGTTAGTCTATTTTGTTACTTTATGTTCCCAAGATGAATGCAGTCTTTCTATGTCTATCCCTTTCTTTCTGAGTCATTTCGCTTAACATGATACTTTCCATGTAGTACCACTTGTATGTAAATTTCATGATTTAGTCTTTTCTAACAGCTACATAGTGCTCCATTGTGTAAATGTACCAAAGTTTCTTTTTTTTTTCTTTTTGGGTCACAACTGGCGATGCACAGGGATAATTCCTCGCTCTGCACTCAGGAGTTACTCCTGGCGGTGCTCAGGGGACCATATGGGATGCTGGGAATCGAACCCGGGTCGGCTGCGTGCAAGACAAACGCCCTACCCACTGTGCTATTTCTCCAGCCCCCCCAAAGTTTCTTTAACCAGTCATCTGTCATCGGGCACTCAGGTTTTTTCCAGATTCTGGCTATCGTAAAGAGTGCTGCAATGAACAAACAATTGCAGATGTCACTTCGACTATACTTTTTTGCCTCTCTGGGATATATTCCCAGGAGTGGTATTGCTGGGTCAAATGGGAGCTCAATTTCTAATTTTTTGAGAATAGTCCATACTGTTTTCCAAAAGGGCTGAACCAGTCGGCATTCCCACCAGCAGTGAAGGAGGGTCCCTTTCTCGCCACATCCGCGCCAGCACCAGTTGCTTTTGTTCTTGTGGATATGGGCCAGTCTCTGTGGTGTGAAATGATATCTCATTGTGGTTTTGATCTGCATGTCCCTGATGATTAATGATGTGGAGTATTTTCTCATGTGCCTTTTAGCCATTTTCTTTTTATATTATCAAATTCTATGTGTCTTTTTCTAATTATAAGATGTGAGTTTCTGGAAGCTAGGGATTTCACAATTTACAAATATACCAAGCAATGACCTAGGACCAATAGTTACTAAATTCTGGGGCTGGTTAGTTTGCTGTTTGTTTGACGTGGGGCTCAGGGATTACTCATGGTTGCATGATCAGGTATCACTCTTTCTGGTGCTCAGGTTGCCATACGTGGTGCTGGAAATCAAAGTAGGTTCAACCATGTGCAAGATCATTTTCGTAACTCCTGTGCTATTTCTCTGTACCTGAATAAATGTTTATAGACTTCACACATTTTTCTCCTGATTACAGAGGCTCTTTTAGAGCCATAGTAGTAAAGTGGCTGGAGCAATAGCACAGCGGGTAGGGCATTTGCCTTGCATGCGGCCAACCTGGGTTCGATTCCTCCATCCCTCTTAGAGGGCCCAACAAGCTAGAGTATCCCACCCGGATGACAGAGCCTGGCAAGCTCCCTGTGGCATATTTGATATGACAAAAACAGTAATAAGTCTCACAACGGAGACGTTACTGTTGCCGCTCTTGCAAATGGATGAACAATGGGAGGACAGTGCTACAGTGAAAAGTAGTAAAGTGACTTGGCACAGAAAGAATAGAGATAGCATGAATCAATACCTGGGATTATTGGCGGTGGGGAATGTGCACTGATGGAGGGAGGGTGTTTGATCATTGTGTGATTGTAATCCAAACATGAAAGCTTGTAATTATCTCATGGTGATTCAATAAAATTTAAAAAAATATTGAAAAAAAATTGATAAAATCATTGATATGAAAGAATTATAGACTGTGTATACAAATATGACTTGCTCTACATAAGTGTTGGGCATTGAAGAAAAATATAGTAGCATATATTGATGCATCAGTAATGGTACAATTAGGGGCTGTGTGAGCATAAAGTACAGGAAATCACTAAAGCCAAGATTATCTCTAATCAACAATGAAAAAATAGAAAATTTGCTCATTGATTTCAAGAACATGGCACAAGAACAAGGCACAACTGTATTGCAAACTGAAAGACATTTTGCAGGACTGTGAATGACATTTGTTTTTCATGTACATTTGTAAGATTTTTCATTTGCCTACTGGAATTAGAGGTTGTATGATTTGTTTAATGATCCAAAGAGAGAACCAGTGTAACAGTAAGAGCTCCAGTGAAGCATTAAGCAAGAACCAATGTTAAGTTCTTTTGTGAATAAGCACTGGTAACTGAAATAAATCTGAAACCATGTGAACAGTGAAATAAAGAACAAAAAGTTGTCCAAATTCAAGATATAACTGGTTATTTTAGATCATCTATACACAAAAATTCTACATGTGATTCCTCTCCAAGAGCTTGTTTTTATAATTACCTCAGAGTTTGCTGATACTTTACCATAAGTGAGTATTCAACTAAATAAAAGGCTATTTTTCTTCAACCTTAAAGTTAGCTTGATTCATATATTACTTTAATGAAAGCTCCTAGTTAGATACTTCATTTGAATTCCTTTATTTACACCATTCATTACAATGATGCAGTTACAATTTTTTAATTATTGGACTTATTTAATAATTCATCTCAGTTTAATATTCAATGTTCCTAAAACTAACTCAACAACTTTGGCAACTTTGCTTATAATTTACAAATTAAGTGATATTTTAGTGTTCAGCATTTTGCCTGTTGCTTTTGTTTCCTTTAAATTTTATTATATTTTATTTTTTTGCTTTTGTGGTCACACCTGGAGATGCACAGGGATTATTCCTGGTTCTGCACTCAGAAATTACCCCTGGCAGTGTTCAGGGGACTATAAGGGATGCTGGGAATCTAACCCGGGTCAGTGGCATGTAAGACAAATGTCCTACCCGCTGTGCTATTGCTCCAGCCCCTAAATTTTATTTTTAATCTTACATGTTTTGTTTTTAATAACTTTACTAGCTATACTATATTTTATACTATGTAATGTTATTCTATATATATATATTTTACCTATTTCAAGCATGCAATTCAGTGGATTTTTGTGCATTTACAATGTTGTGTATTTGCTATCATAACAAACCTTAGGACATTTTTTGTTTGTTTCTGTTTTTTGGGTCACACCCAGCGATGCTCAGGTATTACTTCTGGCTCTGCACTCAGGAATTACTCTTGGTGGTGCTAAGGGACCTTATGGGATGCTGAGAATCGAACCCGGGTTGGCCATGTGCAAGACAAACGTCCTGCCTGCTGTGCTTTCACTCCAACCCCACCTTATTTTTATCATCTCAAAATATCAGTTCTTTTGATCATATAAGCCCCAGATCAAACTTGTTTTGTTCAATTAGCGGGAAATTTCACATTTAGAATTTACCTCTACATTTGTTTCTTTTTCACATGGATTCAGTCATCTAGGGGTGTGTGTGTGCGAGTGTGTGTGTGTGTGTGTGTGTGTGTGTGTGTGTGTGTGTATGGAAACAATTTACCTGTTTCAGAGTTCTATTCCATACAGATATCCTGTGTCAGCACTTTTGGTGAACAAAACTATTTTTCTACCTTTCTCACTTAAGTAGAAAAAGTATATATTGAGGATTGTTTGAACTGTATATTAGTCTTAATTTGGGTTGAAGAATTTTCATTTCTGCAGAGCTCTTGTAAAATTTTGCCTTTCTTTAATGAAAGACAATTCCTGGAAATTTCTTTTCCTGTGGCCATGGTGAAGTAGAGTGAAGCATGGATAGATTACTAAACAAAAGATAGAGGCGATGTGTTAAGATTATGTTTTGTGTACTTTGGGAGGAGGGGGAGAATTTAAAGCAAACTTTACTTTCCACTAGTAATAGGCATTGTCTAAGATTCTATTTTACCTGGCTATAATATACACATTTGGAAATAATTTTCTAGATTATGACTCTTTTCTCCCTACTATTGTTCGTCATAGAAATTAGATTAATGAGGAATTTTAGATCAGGATGAGAGGCACCTGAGTCAAATTCTTTAGGTTATGAAATAAGTAAACTCAAAATACAGGTGAGAATAAATGTGCCTTTTGTGTAGGCCAGAGAGATTGAGACAGCTGTACACAAAGAGAAAGAAAAATGAAGCATATATGTGCAGACTAAGAGACCTGGCAGAAAGAGCAGGCATTTTCACGTGAAGGAATTCTATTTGGTTTTCCAAACTAGTTCTTGCCTCTTCTAAGGCTTCAGTAGAATTCCTGCTCTTTAATTCTATGAGCTGTATCACTGTAGCACTATCCTCCCATTGTTCATTGATTTGCTCCAGCGGGCACCAGTAACATCTCCATTGTGAGATTTGTTGTTACTGTTATCAATATCAAATATGCCACAGGAAGCTTGCCAGACTCTGCTGTTTGGGTGGGATACTATTGGTAGCTTGCTGGGCTCTTCAAGAGGGATGAATGAATTGAACCCCGGAAGGGTTCACCACGTGCAAGGCAAACGCCCTACCAGCTGTGCTACCGTTTGACCCAATTCTATGAACTAGTCATGCTAAAGTTAGTTGACTTGGATTTGTGCTGTTGGAAATATAGAGTCCTAAAACTAGACTATTTGAAACCTGAACCTAAGTATTGACTTCAGTTTCTGAATGACTTACAAATGATAACAAGAAGCAAAACAAAAAAAGCTTGACTTTTGATTTATTTAAAATATTAAGAAAAAAAACCCTTCGTTTACAACAAAACTCTCTAAAACAATAGAGCTTATTTCATGATAAACGTTATATGATATAATTATGCCTAATGGCAAATGGAGACATCCACGTGGGTTCCAGCAAGAAGAGAAACATTGGAAAAATAATTTGTGGTGTCAAACATTGAGTCATTTGTTGCAGTTTTGGGTAATTACACAGAGGTTTAATTACCAAATCTTCACTTAAGGAGTTGAATATGGTAGTGGTAAGATGTGTAACTTAGAAACAAATTCATTTATTTCGAGACTGATTTCTTTCTTACATAGACTAAAAAGAGGGAAATAACCTACAATATATGGAAGAAGAAACACAGTGACTTAGATCAGTGCTTCCCACACCTTATTGTTTGTTCAAGTCACCTGGGAATTTTATTAAAATGCAAATGCTTTTTCTGTAGTTCTGGGATGAATCCCAAATTCTCAATTTCTAACACTTCCCTGAATAATATCTATGATTCTAGTTGTGTGTTAACTTGAAGGAACCAAAATTTTGAAATGGTGTGCTTCAACAGTGTGATGAGGGAGAACAGAAGTTAGAAATGATACCCAAGTTTCTCATGCACTGAAGTACACTGGAGAGAGAGAAAAGGAAAAAATTATTTATTCATTTATAGAATGTCTACTGCTTATTATTCATTTACTCTGTCACCAGCTTTATAAAGTAAACACATCATTTTATTGGCATCCACTCAGCAAGGCATTATAGCATCCACTCAGCAAAGGCATTATTATAAATGTTGTGCATTGAGTAGTGAATAAAAACATTTTTAAACTTTTCTTGAAATTTAAGGAGAATTTAAAAAATAATCAAAAAAAGTAAAATGTATGGTAGTAAAGTTGGGGAAATCAGTTACATAGCCCAAAGTCACATAGCTCTGACTTTGACTCTCATTCAGTTACAACAAAGACCTTCTATATAGCAAAGGTATGATAAATTTATCAGGAATTCAAAATATATGTCAAAATTTATACTATTTCCAAATTATTTAAAAGTAATTACTTAGCTTTTTTCCCCTAAAAGTCCAGGCAAAGGGCTGGAGCGATAGCACAGTGGGTAGGATGTTTGCCTTGCAAATGGCCGACCCAGGTTTGATCCCCAGCATTCCATATGGTCCCCCGAGCACTGCCAGGAGAAATTTCTGAGTGCATGAGCCAGGAGTAACCCCTATGCAATGCTGGGTGTAACCCAAAAAGCAAATAAAATAAAATAAAATAAAATAAAATAAAATCTCGCCCGCACAGCAAGCTCTGGCAAGCTACCCTTGACATATTCAATATGCCAAACACAGTATCAATTGTCACAATGAAGATGTTACTGGGCCCGCTCAAGCAAATCGATGAACAACAGGAGGACAGTGATAGTGACAGAAATAAAATAAAAGTCCACGCACCTTAAATGTGTTGGACCTGAATATATTTTAATGAAAGTGTATATATGAAATGCAATGGGAAGTTTTAACTCATTCACAGTTTCAGTCATCCATCTCAGAACAAACGTCTATCCTATTAATCAAGTGCTGTCTGGTATAACTGAGCACTCATTTCTTACCTTCAAGATGCCAACCTAAACATTCTTTTTGTTTCTTACTATATATCACAAGAATTTCTTTAAAAGTACACCATAGAAATTAATTTCTATAGTAAATTGAAGAAAACACTATGGTAGTTATTATTCAAAGAAAAAAGGAAATGGATCGAGAAATCTTTATATATATATATATATATATATTCATGTAGTGTTTATCTTTATTTGTATTTCTGTCATCTACAAATCTATAAAAAATGAATAAATAAAATGTAAATGGAAGACTATTAAACTATAATTGCTATACAACAATAGTTCTCATCCTCCAAAATTTATATTTAAAAATTGCTAAATGTATCTTTGTTCACTAAGCACTTTAATTAACATTTATAACATGGTGATTATATTATTCAACATTTAAATACTTAATTTGTAATCTAGAATTGCAGGCATTCCCAAATAAAGATATATTTTCATTTCTTCATTTGAATTTTTAGTAGAAGACAAAAATAAGAAGTTACTTATATGGTAATATGGTAATCAATCCCTAAACAAAAGTATTCCTCCCACTTTTTTATTGCACTTGAGATTTAAAATCAGCAACAATCTATATTTTTGTGTTGTACTGTTAGTTTTTTTCATGTTATAAGAAGTTTGAAATACTGTACCTGCCATCTACTGGAAGTCTATGGGAGGTACATTTCTCTGCTAATAACTAAAGGCCTCGAAAAGTCTAGAAAATGCTAGAAATTATACTATTTAAGGAAGTTGAATCAGAGGTTTGAGATCCTATACTAATGTTAAAAAAATAAAATGTTAGTTAAAATAATCACATTAATCACTAGGGAAATCACAACACAGTTTGAGAGGACAAAATGGAAAAATTTCATTTCTCAAAGTTTAAAAATGGGCCAAAAAAAAAGAAAACCCAAGTGAAAATACTTCCAAATGTCCTTCCTAGCATTTTTATTAAAGGAAGTATTTTTATCACATATATCCAGGTGTGTAAACTTTAATATCTGCACACAGCTTTTGGGACTAAGGCAGTCAGAATTCTGAAAACTTCTCTAATGGATACTGTTTATTTCTGGTTCGAAGTATTGGATAGTATGAATAGGGATAGAAGAACATGAGAGAAGACAGGAAACACTAAGACCATAGCTAAAATGTCTAAATGGGCTGGAGAGAAAGGAGGGCATTTTTATAGTGCAAAGCCTGAAATACTCAGAGCAATGCAACGTGCAGATGAAGCTTTGACTAAAGACAAGATTAAGAGGCTTGAATTGGCAGTATGTGATGAGCCCTCTGAACCAGAGGAAGAAGAGATGGAGGTAGGTGCAACCTATGCATCAGATAAAAGTGAAGATAATGAAATGGAGAGTGACGAGGAAGTGCAAGGATCTAGGAGAAGTAGCCGCCAAGTGAAAAAGCTAAGGGTTATATCCGACTCGGAGAGTGACGTCGGGGACTCAGATGTGGAATTCAAACCAGATACTAAGGAGGAAGGCAGCAGTGATGAAATGAGCAGTGGAGCAGGGGAGAGTGACAGGCCTAGACAGTCCAATCAAAGTTGCTCCAAAGCGGAAGAGAACAGGGACTGAAAATGGCTCTATCAAAAGGAAAAATTCAAAGAAGGAAATTCCCTCCACTGCC
This sequence comes from Sorex fumeus, assembly GCF_029834395.1. Taxonomy (NCBI): domain Eukaryota; kingdom Metazoa; phylum Chordata; class Mammalia; order Eulipotyphla; family Soricidae; genus Sorex; species Sorex fumeus. Next base: position 65,176,385 of record NW_026606155.1, on the reverse strand, counting down.
AAGCAAGCCCCTGGTCTTTCACCTGAAACAAAGAATACTTTGAGTGGTTTCTCTGCCCCTCATAGTTCTGAATCCCAAGCCCCTGTTGGTGGAGTATGTGATGATAGTCGCTCTCTCTGGTATCATGAAACTTTAGAATGCCTTAAGCAGGACAAGAGAAGAGACGAGCACAGGAGGCGACCTGACCACCCCGAGTTTGATGCATCCACTCTGTATGTGCCTGAGGATTTCCTCAATTCTTGTACTCCTGGGATGAGAAAGTGGTGGCAGATAAAGTCTCAGAATTTTGATCTCGTCATATTTTATGGTAAAGGCCCTCCCGTTGATCGTCGATTTGCTCGAGCGGGCCCAGTAACATCTCCATTGGAGACTTTGTTGTTACTGTGTCTGGCATATCGAATACTCTCGGTAGCTTGCCGGGATCTCCGAGAGGGGCGGAGGAATCGAACTCCAGTCGGCCATGTTGGCCGCTTGTAAGGCGAACGCCCTATCCGCTGTGCTATCGCTCCAGCCCGAGCCTCATATTTTATAAGATGGGAAAGCTCTATGAGCTCTACCATATGGATGCTCTTATTGGAGTCAATGAATTGGGTCTTGTGTTCATGAAAGGCAACTGGGCCCATTCTGGTTTTCCTGAAATTTCATTTGGCCGGTATTCAGATTCCTTAGTGCAGAAGGGCTATAAAGTTGCACAAGTGGAACAGACTGAAACCCCGGAAATGATGGAGGCCTGATGCCGAAAGATGGCGCACATATCTAAGCATGATAGAGTGGTGAGGAGAGAGATCTGTAGGATTATTACCAAGGAGACACAGACATACAGTGTCCTAGAAGGGGATCCGTCTGAGAACTACAGTAAGTATCTTCTCAGTATCAAGGAAAAAGAGGAAGATTCTTCTGGTCACAGTCGAGTATATGGTGTGTGTTTTGTTGATGTCTCACTGGGAAAGTTTTTCATAGGTCAGTTTTCAGACCATCGCCATTGCTCCAGGTTTAGGACTCTCGTGGCACACTACCCTCCAGTTCAAGTCTTCTTTGAGAAAGGAAACCTCTCATTGGAGACCAAGACGATTCTCAAGGTTTTGCTATCTTCTTCTCTTCAGTAAGGTCTGGTACCAGGCTCCCAGTTTTGGGATACAGCTAAAACACTAAGAACTCTACTCGAAGAAGGATATTTTACAGAATAGTTAGGCGAGGATAGCGGGGTGATGTTACCTGAGGTGCTTAAAGGTATGACTTCAGAATCTGATGTTATTGAGTTGATACCAGGAGAAAAGAGTGAATTGGCCCTTTCTGCTTTAGGTGGTTGTGTCTTCTACCTCAAAAAATGCCTTATCGATCAGGAACTTTTATCAATGGCTAATTTTGAAGAATATATTCCCCTGGATTCTGACGTGATTAGTGCTACCAAACCTGGTGCTCTCTGCTAAAACCAATCAACGAATGGTGCTAGATGCTGTGACATTAAGTAACTTAGAGATTTTCCTGAATGGAACAAATGGTTCTACTGAAGGGACTCTGTTAGAAAAGATTGATACTTGGCGATACTCCTTTTGGGAAGCGTCTCTTAAAGCAGTGGCTTTGTGCCCCACTTTGTAGCCCTTATGCAATCAACGATTGCTTGGATGCTATTGAGGATCTAATGGATGCGCCTGACAAAGTCTCTGAGGTTGTAGACCTTCTCAAGAAACTTCCAGACCTTGGAAGGCTCCTGAGTAAAATTCATAATGTTGGGTCTCCCCTAAAGAGCCAGAATCACCCTGATAGCAGGGCTATAATGTATGAGGAAACAACATACAGCAAAAAAAAAGATTATTGATTTTCTTTCTGCTCTGGAAGGATTCAAAGGATAATGGAGGATATTGTTGATGACTTTAAGTCTAAAATTTTTAAACAGATCATTATAGACCAAAAATCTCAAGGGCCATTTTCCTGATTTGACTATAGAACTGAATCGATGGGATACAGCTTTTGACCATGAAAAGGCTCGAAGGACTGGGCTCATTACTCCCTAAGCAGGGTTTGATGCTGATTATTACCAAGCTCTTGCTGATATTAGAGAAAATGAACAGAGTCTCCTGGAATACTTGGAGAAACAGCGCAGTCGAATTGGCTGTAGGTCCATAGTCTACTGGGGGATTGGTAGGAATCGCACCAGTTAGAAATTCCAGAGAGTTTTACCAACTGTAATTTGCCAGAAGAGTATGAGTTGAAATCCACCAAGAAGGGCTGTAAGCGATACTGGACAAAAGCCATTGAGAAGAAATTGGCTAATCTGATAAATGCTGAAGAACGCAGAGATGTGTCACTAAAGGACTGCATGCGGAGATTATTCTACAACTTTGACAAAAACTAGAAGGATTGGCTGTTTGCTGCGGAGTGCATTGCAGTACTGGATGTTTTTCTGCCTAGCTAACCACAGCCACAGGGCTGATGGCTGATGTGTCATCCGGTGATTCTATTGACAGAAGAACACCGCCCTCCCCCTCCCCTTCTTAGAACTTAGAGGAGCGCGCCATCCCTGCTTTACAAAGACTTTTTTTGGAGATGATTTTATTCCTAATGACATTCTAATAGGTTGTGAGGAAGAGGATGAAAGTGGCAAAGCTTTTTGTGTGCTTGTTACTGGACCAAATATAGGGGTGCAAATCTACACTTATGAGACAAGCTGGCCTGTTAGCTGTGTTTGCACAGTTGGGTTGTTATGTGCCTGCTGAAGTATGTAGGCTAACACCTATTGACAGAATATTCACCAGACTTGGTTCCTCAGACAGAATAATGTCAGGTGAAAGTACATTCTTTGTTGAATTGAGTGAAACAGCCAGTATACTTACACATGCAACATCACATTCTTTGATGCTTGTGGATGAATTAGGAAGAGACACTGCAACATTTGATGGTACAGCAATAGCAAATGCAGTTGTTAGAGAACTTACTGAGGATATAAAGTATCGCATATAGTTTTCTACTCACTACCATTCATTAGTTGGAGATTATTCTCAAAATGTTGCAGTGCGCCTAGGACACGTGGCATGCATAGTAGAAAATGAATGTGAAGATCCCAGTCAGGAAATTATTACCTTCCTATGTAAATTCATTAAAGGGGCTTGTCCTAAAAGCTATGGCTTTAATGCAGCTCAACTGGCTAATATTTCAGAGGAGGTTATTCAAAAGGGACATAGAAAAGCAAGAGAATTTGAGAAGATGACTCAGTCACTGTGATTATTTAGGGAAGTCTGCCTGGTTAGTGAAAGGTCGACTGTAGATGCTGAAGCTATTCGATTGAGGAGTTATAATCTACATTGGAAGCTTTGACTTGACAAAGGTGGTAAATTCAGACAACATTATGATCTAATAAACTTTATTTTTTAAAAATAAAAAAATGGGCTGGAGCGATAGCACAGCAAGTAGAGTGTTTGCCTTGCACGTGGCCGACTCGGCCGACCTGGGTTCGATTCCTCTGCCCCTCTCAGAGAGCCCGGCAAGCTAGCGAGAGTATTTCACCTGCACAGAAAAGCCTGGCAAGCTACTCATGATGTATTCGAAATGCCAAACACAGTAGCAACAAGTCTCACAATGGAAACGCTACTGGACCCAATCGAGAAAATCGATGAACAAATGTCAAATTACCATATTAATTGTTATATTTTATGCTCAATAGTTATGTTTAATTCTTTTAGCTGTAATCTAGATCAGAATAGTTAGCTTCTGGTGCTGGAGGATGGCTTAGTGACTCAAATCTTGCACCCAGAAGACTTAGCCCCAATCCATAATGGAATCTAGACACCTACATGACCCTATTCCTAGACTTTTCTGAAAAAAGTCATCAATAAGATTTTTTAATATAATACTTCTAATTATTCCTTTTTCTGATTTATGGGGAAAATATATAATGAGAGATAACCTTTCATTTACTATTTGCGAATAATATTATAATCACAATTTAAAAAACCTAAAAACATTTAAAAAATTCCAGTTTTCACTCATTCTACACTTGAGGTGACTAGAAGAAATTCTTATAAGTAACAGGATCTAGAAGTACATGATTACATATATAAAGAGTTTGAAAGTTTTATACAAATTAACTGCAGCACTGTAGCACTGCAGAGTCCTCCTGTTGTTCATTGATTTTCTCAAGCAGGCCCAGTAACATCTCTATCATAAGACTTGTTGTTACTGTGTTTGGCATATTGAATACGTCAAGGGTAGCTTGCCAGGTTTGCCATGGGGGCGAGATATTCTCGGTATCTTGCCAGGCTCTCCAAGAGAGGCAGAGGAATTGAACTCAGGTCGGCCGTATGGGCCTTGTGCAAGTCAAGCGCCCTAACCACTGTGCCAATATTGCTCCAGCCCCCAGCACTTTAAGATAAAATAATTTTCTTTTTATTTTTATTAGTGAAACACCATGAAGTACAGTTGTACACTTACAAATTTTTGTGCTTGGGTTTCAGTTATACAATGATCAAGTACCCATCCCTTCACCAGTGCCCATTTTCCACCACCACGGGTCCCAGTATCGCTCCCACCCCCCATCCTCCCATCCCACCCTGCCTCTGTGGCAGGGCATTCCCTTTTGTTTTCTCTCTCTCATTTTGGGTGTTGTGGTTTGCAAAAGAGACATTGAGTGGCAATCATGATTGGTCTATAGTCTACTTTCAATATGTTTCTCCCATCCTGAAAGGATTCTCCCAACCCCCTTTATTTGGTGCTCCCTTCTCTATCTGAGCTCCCTTTTCCCCTAGCGTGTGTGGCTGGCCTCCAAGCCATGGAGTAAAATTCCTGGTACTAATCTTGGCCATTCTTGGGTGTTAGTCTCCTATTTTGTTACTTTATGTTCCCCAGTTGAATGCAATTTTTCTATGTCTGTCCCTCTCTTTCTGACTCATTTCACTTAACATGATACTTTCCATGTAGTACCATTTGTATATAAATTTCATGACTTCATCTTTTCTAACAGCTACATAGTACTCCATTGTGTAGATGTACCAAAGTTTCTTTAACCAGTCATTTGTTCTCGGGCACTCAGATTTTTTCCAGATTCTGGCCATTGTAAATAGTGCTGCAATGAACAAACAAGTGCAGATGTCACTTCGACTATACTTTTTTGCCTTTCTGGGATATATTCCCAGGAGTGGTATTGCTGGGTCAAATGGGAGCTCAATTTCTAATTTTTTGAGAATCGTCCATACTGTTTTCCAAAAGGGTTGAACTAGCCGGCATTCCCACCAGCAGTGAAGGAGGGTCCCTTTCTCGCCACATCCACGCCAACACCTGTTGCTTTTGTTCTTTTGGATGTGGGCCAGTCTCTGTGGTGTGAAATGATATCTCATTGTGGTTTTTATCAGCATGTCCCTGATGATTAATGATGTAGAACATTTTCTGATGTGCCTTTTAGTCATTTGGATTTCTTCTTTGAGAAAGTTTCTGTTCATTTCATCGCCCCATTTTTTGATGCGGTTGGATGTTTTCTTCTTGTGGAGTTCAACCAGTACCTTGTATATCCTTGATATCAACCTCTTGTCATATGTGTATTCAGTGAATATCCTTTGCCATTCTTCAGACTGTCTTTGTATTTTGGTCACTGTTTCTTTTGAGGTGCAGAAGCTTCTTAGTTTAAGGTAGTCCCATTTGTCTATCCCTGTTTTCACTTTCTTGGCCAGTGGTGTGACATCTTTGAAGATACCATTAGCTTCAATATCATGGAGGGTTTTGCCAATTTTGTCTTCAATGAACTTTATGGATTATGGTCTGATGTTGAGGTCTTTAATCCATTTTGATCTTACTTTTGTACATGGCGTTAGGCAGAGATCTGAGCCCACTTTTTTTTTTTTTGGCACGTAGCCATCCAGTTTTGCCAGCACATTTTGTTAAAGAGGATTTCCTTGCTCCATTTTACTTTTCTTGCCCCCTTATCAAAGATTAGATGATCATATGATTAACGGGAGATGTCAGTATATTCAACCCTGTTCCACTGGTCTACAGCTCTGCCTTTGTTCCAGTACCATGCTGTTTTAATTATTGCTGCTTTGTAGTAGAGTTTGAAGTCAGGGCGGTTGATTCCTCCCATTTTCTTTTTCCTAAGAATTGCTTTAGATATTCGTGGGGGCTTATTGTTCTATACAAATTTCAGGAGTGTTTACTCCATTTCTTTGAAGAATGTCATAGGTATCATAATAGGGAATCACAGTGAATTTGTACAGTGCTTTGGGAAGTATTGCCATTTCGACAATGTTAATTCTTCTGATCCATGAACAGTGAAGTTTTTCCATTTCTTCGTGTCCTCTTTTATTTCCTGAAGTAGCGTTTTGTAGTTTTCTTTGTAAAGTCCTTTACTTCCTTAGTTAAGCTGATCCCTAGGTACTTGATTTTCTGGGACACAATTGTGAATGGGATTGTTTTCTTCATGTCACTTTCTTCTCTTTCACTATTTGCGTATAGGAAAGCCATGGACTTTTGGGTATTTATTTTATAGCCTGCAACTTTACTATACAAGTCTATTGTTTCTCGGAGTTTGTAAGATAAAATAATTTAACTCAAGGTCATACACTTTAGTGGTAGGACTCAATTGTAATTCATGTTGTCTCAATCTATTCAATATTATTTACCACTTGCTTTGCCTAGAATTTAGTTGGAAAAGTATATTAATTAAATTAACTGTAAATGTATTAAGTGTAAATTATAATAGGAATGCTCTTGAGTATTGTCATATGAAAGAAGGTAAGTGAAAATTAAAAAATAATAAAAGATATTTTCCAGATATGGCCTTGGCATTGTACATGAAGCATATTCAAGATCACTTCCCATGTCAAAGTCTCAAACTTAACTTAGGCGTCCTTTTCTTAAACTTATCAAAGAAAACACAAGTAGACAAGGGATACAATATGTATATATGTATATATATGTATATATGCACACACATACAGAGACACATATATACAAACAGTGTGTATGTGTATATATGTGTATATGATATATTAACATAAAGCAATTGAAACTTGAGAAACGTGTGGGAAAACACATTCAGGTATAAAAAATTGTATTGACACAAATGCATTGATAGGGGTTGACTAAGCTGAGATTCTGAATATAATGCTGTATGCCTGGCAAGCTACCAAGAGTATTCTGCCCTCACGACAAAGCCTTGCAAGCTATCTCTTGTGTATTCAATATGCCAAAACCAGTAATTACAATAGGTTTCATTCCCCTGACCCTGAAGGCGGCACCAATATGGCAGCGTTGAGAAGGATGAGGAAGGAGAGGCTGATAAAATCTCAAGGCCGAACAAGGCTGCCAAAACGAAGGAAGACAAAAATGATTGTCTGTACTTTCAATGCACATACGCTAGCATCAGATGCATCCATCGAGCACCTGATGGTATAAGCGTAAAAGATCAAGTATGACATAATTGGTCTGACTGAGACAAGAAGGCATCAATCACATCACGCTGTTTTCGACACTGGAGAAGAATTGTTCCTCAGAATATGTGATAAAAGAGGCGTTGGAGGTGTCAGTGTCCTTGTCAACACGAACTTGGCCATTGATTTATTTGAATGCCTAACAACCCAAATCAGACGTTTACACTTGAATGGATGTGACTCACTGCCAGCAGTTTCTATCTTTGTTGTCTACACACCAACATCCAATTATGATGAAGGAGAAATTGAGAAGTTCTACATGGAGCTGCAGAAGTTCTATAAAGAAGACCACATCTTCTACAAGATCATTGTCAGTGATTTTAATGTCAAGATAGGACCGAGAAGATCAGCCAAAGAACTCCACATCAGGACCCAGGCCTAGAATGGAACAAACAGGGTGAAAGACTGAGTTCATCATGTCGACCAAGACCATCCATGGTAACTCACAGTTCCAGAAGGCCGAATCTAAATGTTGGACATGGGAGTCTCCCGGTGGACGGTTCCATAATGGAATAGACCACATCATATTCAATCGACGGTTTTGCCTGACCCATGTCGCTGATGTCCCAAAATACCAAATGTGATCAGACCCCTGTCTCCTTCTTGCAAAATTCTACTTCACAGAGCAGGAAAAAGGGCTTCAAAGTTTAAGAAGAGAACTCCCAGAATGACCACCAATTGGGAGCTCTTTTGCCCTATTGCTGCAACATGGGACGATGCCGTTGTTAACAACATTGACGAGGAATACTATCAACTGGTTCAGCACCTCCATGATTGTGTGAGGAACACCAAGAGAGATAGCCACAAAAAAAAGCCTGTGTTCAAAAACTTGAGCTTATTTGCCAAAATGGTTTGGCGCATGCCTCAGGCAACCACAAGCGAATGTCTGAGCTCTCTAAGCAGTGTAGAGATGCAGTCAAGGAAGACCTCAAAGACAGAAGAGCAGAAGTGCCGGTAGATGAGGCAGAAGCCAGGAAAAGCATTCGTAATGCCCGCCTGTCCTTTGCCAACTACAAGACCAAGATGACTGCCCTCCAACATCCTGATGGATTTATCACATCTTCCAGAAGGGCAATGGAGAAGATTATCCATGACTTCTACTCAGATCTCTTCGATAGCCATATCCACCTGCCCACATACCAAATTCCATAGGATGGATATATTGTTGCCAATGTTCTTCCTTCTGAAATCTGACACGCCATTTTGTCAGTAAAGAAGTGAACAGCACCCGGCCCAGACAAGGTCAGACCTGAACACCTGAAGAACCTGCCATTAGCACTCATCAATATGCTGGCTCGGCTCTTCACATGCTACCAGGTCTGAATGCAAGTTTCTGTCCCAATGGAAAACCAGCAGGACTGTACTACTGTACAAGAAGGGAGACATCCATGACATTGGCAACTATCGCCCAATCTGCCTATTGTTTCTCATCTACAAACTGTTCACTCGAGTCATCCTGAATAGGATTGGCAGAACACTAGATGAAGGACAACCATGCGAGCAGGCCGGATTTCGAAAAGGATTCAGCACCATCGACCATATCCACATGATAACCAAGCTCATTGAGGTTTCTCGGGAGTTCAAGATGTCGCTCTGTCTAACGTTCATTGATTTAAAGAAGGCCCTTGATTCTGTTGAGATGGAAGCGGTCATTGAAGCCTTAGCCAATCCAGGCATTCAAACTCAATTCATCAGGATCATACGTGAGCTGTATTATGCATTCACTACCAGGATCTCACCATTCTACAAAGAAGTGATCATTGATGTCAAGAGAGGGGCTTGGCAGAGTGATACCATTTCACCAAAACTCTTCAGTGCCACCCTCGAGAATGTCATGTGATGACTGCAATGAGAAGGAATGGGAGTGAAGATAGATGGTCGCCAACTACACCACCTCTACTTTACTGATGACATTGTTCTAATAACACCAAACATTAGCCAAGCGGCACAAATGCTAGCCGACTTCGACCGTGAGTGTGGAAATGTCAGACTATAGCTGAATCTTATGAAGACAATGTTTATGAGAAACAGCCTCGTTCCTGACACTCCATTCACTCTCAATGGAATGACCATCTCTGAATGTAATAGTTAAGTGTACCTAGGTTGAGAATTCAACATGATGAATGACCTGGCACCTGAATTGCACAGGAAGAAGAGAGCAACTTGGAACACCTTCAAGAGCATCGAAGAAGTATCTAAGAAATCTAATCATGGTGTTCTTAGACATGAAACAGACAAAGTTCTTACTTGATCTGTATACAAAGGAAAAGTCTAGGCTATGTGAGTAAAACTTGAGTCAGAAAAATATAATCACAACCCTTAAATCAGTTCCCAACTAGACCTCTTTAAATATAAGGTAGATTTTTAATGGGAAAAACCTCTTGAGGAAGTCCCATTGCCAGAAATTTAGACTATTGAGACAGAGAAGGTACTTGCACTGTGAGGAACTGACTAAGGTTTGATCCCCAATACTACATATGGCCCTCCAAGCCGTGGCAGCAGTGACTCCTGGGCACAGAGCCAGCAGTAAGTCCTGAGCACCATCAGGTATGATCTCCCTAATCCCCTCTCCCAAAAAAGATATTTTTTGTCCCAGCCTTCTCCTCAGGTTCGTCCCTTTTGGGGATTAACCAGATTTTGAAGGAAAGGGAAGGAAGAGTTAGGCTTGAATAACTCTATGGTTACTTTTCAATCATACTTTAAACCTATCAAACTTTCACAAAGTACCTTGGAAGCTCTGCAACAGTGAGGTCTAAATAAAACAAATTTAAAAGAGATAAATTGGAAAAAGAAAATAAACAAATATCATTTATTCTACAATGGATGAATTTAAGAAACTTCAAGTCTTTCAGTATCTAGGCTAGAAGATGTTTTCAGTAACCATACGAGCTATGAATATTTCCTATTATTTGGAAATCTCCGTTTATGTAACTCATTTATTTTACTAGAATTTTAAGTCAGATGTAAAACACAAAATCCATTAAGTCCTATAAAATAAAGATTCATATACAGATTGAAAATGTTCAAAGACTCACATAAAACTATGAATAATGATATATATATTAATACTAACCCCAAAATAATGCTAAAAATCATTTAGAATATGTCAAACACTTGGGGCTGGGAAGTAGTAGGATAAGTCATTTGCCTTACATACAACAGACCCAAATTGGATCTGTGTAACCACATATAGTCCCCCAAGTAGTATCCGGAGTGATCACTAAGCACAGAGCTAGGGGTTTGCCCTGAGTAGTGCCTGGTTTGTCCCTCCCTTTCTCCACAAAAAGAAGGTAAACAGGCTAGTGATGAAGTTTAATGGTGTAGAGTAGTTTTTTTTGTATCTTGCACATGTTAGACCCTCCCCAAAATAAATAAATTAGTAAATAAATAAAAAAATGTAATAAGATTATGAATATATTATCAAGAAATTGTATATATCAGAAATATTTTTTAAATAACCTAAAAAACAAATCATTTTACAATTAAGGTCGTCCATATTATCATATTCTTGAGACATGATAAGTGGATGTGAAGAAGCAAATAAGAAATAGTCCACACAGAAAAATGCCCAAAGTTTCTGATATTTTTTTCAGTAAGACCTTTATAAGTATGCAGAATGAAAATGAAGAAAATTTTCAAATCTTTGTGTAAAATTGCTTGCTCATCTAATATGTATGCCTAAATAACTTTGGAAGATTAAGAAACCTTTATTTCCTAAATAATGCAAAAGAAACCTTACTGGGACTTCCCCATAAGTAAAAGTCCAAAGGGCTTCCATCATCAGAATACATTGTAAAAATCAGTGTATTTACGTAGAGTATTTTCTCTGTGTTGCAAGGGTATGTGGGAGATTCCCCTTGATAGAGTACACAAAACTTTCTCCTGTGGACAGCACCATTTCATCAGTTGAATTTCATGGATTTAAGTGCAAATAAGAAAGAGAAACATCTAAATATTACTTGGAACTGTCCAATTGAGAATTGCATGATCTCATTGATTGGTTGTAGTGAGCATCTTGAGGGCGTTTTTTTTTCCCTCCCTAAATAGGATATAACATATAAATATGCATAGTCTCACCCAGATTTGTCAAATCCTACAAAAGTCATAGCTATGTGCTCATTTGTTCAATTCATTCAGTATGCTTTTATGTAGTCTATTAAATTGGTTTATAGAGAACCAAAGAGAAATTGCTCCTGAAACGCAAAAAGTATTAAATCACAAAAGAAGTATTTACTTGATACAATATGGTAAAAAGGTAAAGGCCCTCCCGTTGTTCGTCGATTTGCTCGAGCGGGCCCAGTAACGTCTCCATTGGAGACTTTGTTGTTATTACATCTGGCATATCGAATACGTCACGGGGAGCTTCCCAGGCTCTGCCATGCGGGCGAGATCCTTGGTAGCTTGCCGGGCTCTCTGAGAGGGGCGGAGGAATCGAACTTGGGTCGGCCATGTTGGCTGCGTGCAAGGCAAACGCCCTACCGCTCTGCTATTGCTACTGCTATTGATACAATATGAAAGATCTTAAATTAAAGACTGTTGAGGCCTGTGCAGTACAGAGACAAGCTCAGAAAAAAATGTTTTAATTGTGAGAAACCAGGTCAAATTCGAAAGGATTGCAGGAAAACCCCTGCTTCATTGAAAGCACCATCCAGGCTCTGTGCATGTATAAGAGAAAAGCACCTCCTGGGCCCTGTCCCCAGTGTAAGAGGGGAAACCACTGGGCCAGGGACTGCTGTGCCAGATTTGATGCTATGGGTAAACCAATTTCAGGAAACCAGCAATGGGACCAGACCCAGGCCATTAAACCAGGGAACATTAAAGACACAGTCCTCAGACCAGGTTAGTCTTTCCTAAACCCAGCAGGGTCTTTATTCAGTTACTTTTTTGGCGGGGGATCATGATAGAGTTTGTCCATGACTGTGATCCTTAACCTATAGTTAAGAATTATGGTGCTTGCCTAGCCCCTTTGATACCAGGGTACCTCACAGCTTGCTCTGAATCCATGCAGTCTCTTGTCAGTGCCCTGCTTTTAGAGTGCCAGGAACTAAGGGTGACTGAGCCTGAAGTCAAGTAAATATGCCCAGTAGAAAATATTATTTTGGAGTCAGTTAAGTCCCATGTTACATAGCATAGCATCAATTGTCTCCTGTGTCTATACAAAAATGACATTGCTAAGTAAACCATGCAAATGAAATAAAGGAAAGACAAAAACAATATAGGATTATTAGTGCCTGATGGAATTGGGTGTGCATCAGTGGCACTGTGTGGGAGTGGCTCAATAAACCTTAAGCTCCCTGCAGGAGAAGCAAGGATAACCCAGAGTTATCCAACATTAAAGGACACAAAAGAGAATTTTGGAAGAAGGAGTTTCTTAAAAGCAGAGCCTAAGACAAGAATTCGTGTGTGAGAGATACTTTGTGGGCATAAGTTCAACTGATGGGGCCAGCCCCAGGCCATTAAACCAGGAGACATTCCAGACCATAGTCCTCAGACCAGGTTAGTCTTTCCTAACCCCAGCAGGGTCCTTATTCAGTTACTTCTTTTTTGGGGGGGCAGAGGGTCATGACAGAGTTTGTCCCATGACTGTGCTCTTAACTTATAGTTAAGTATTTTGGTGCTTGGACTGGCCCATTTCGATACCAGGATACCTGACAGCTTGCCCTGGGTTCATCCAGTCCCAGAAAGAAGCTAGTTAAAAATCTAGTTTACTAGTCCAGTTTCAACATGTTTATTTAAGAATCGTGGAACATGAACATTATAAAATTATCCCTGTTAAGGGAAAAGTTCAATTCTTGCATCAATATGCACTATTAAAGCTGGCACATGGGAGGAGGCATAAACTCTGAAGCATTTTGCTTGGCCAAATTCAACTCTAAGAGCTATCATTTTATTTATTAATTCTCATCAATTAGCTGTGTTTTACAGCAGTTGTGGGAATACTAACACTCATCCAATACATGGGATCTTTATCCACTACATTTGGACTTTCATACTGCTCATACATAATTATTTCTCACATTAAGTTCACATCCTCATGGCACAATGTTTCTAGGATTCTGGTTGCTCAACATATACAGAAAAACTTATGAGGATTGTTACAAGGACGTACTGCAATACCCAATGCCCACAGTGTTGGTACTTACCGCTACCCTACTTCTAGATTTCTCTTTGCCTTGACTACCACTTTTGTTGATGCAGATTATTTGCTAGGTAAGAGAACTCAAAATGCATCCCAAACAAATCTGAATTCCTAACCAGGGATCCTTGATCTTACTAGGACACAGTTGCTTTGTTTGCTAATTTATCATTAAAAGGAGTCATCAAAATACCAAGAAATGACTCATAGGGTTAGGCAGTGTCAAAAGATTCCTCCCTGCCACATTATGCAGCAAGTATTACAGTATTTTAATTATAAGTCAAACTTCAAATATTCCTACCTATATAGTAATCCCCTCCCCATTTTCCTGTGAATATATTATTAAGGAGACCGAAAGAACCAGTGCCAGCTGTCTCTTTAATTTCAGTAACATTCTTTTATCATCTAGATCTACAAAGCCTAAAAAAGAATGATTGAGAGATACAGATTATCCAGATTTGTTACATTCAATAGGTCAGTGGGGTAACTCTCCTTTGCTACCTTGACTATCTGATTTATATATATATATATACATATATATATACATTTATATATATTTCCCTGTTGAAAACATAGCACTTTATAATTTCCATATCAAAGAGTGTCATCTTTAGGCCCTAATTGACCTTCAAGAGGTCATTCCAACCTGTCAGGCTGTCACCATCTGCATGATGTAGTGTCTGGTAGGAACAAGATACCCATTTTGCTGTAATGTAGGTCTTGCATCATGATAATATTATAGAAGATGTTATGGTGTAGATCAGAGCCTTGAATTGTGCTTTTTTGTGAGATATTGCTAATAGGGATACAATTCATGTAGAAAATAAGTTCACACTATCGGATTAAATGACTTCTCTCTTCATAGTCAATTAATTTCCCACCAAGTGTCTGCTTAGTATCCTAGAAAGGTTTTACTGTACTGGAAGATCAGTGCTTGTCTTCCTGTCTGATAGATTAGAGCATTAGCCATGGTAGTAGCAAGAAGAATGTTATATTGAGCTCATCCCATCAGAACTTTGGTAGGGTATAATAGAATTTCCTAGGCTATGAGTCTAATCTTTGATTTTCTGCCATTCGTACAATTAAATCCTGTGCATGGTTGCCAGTTCTGTCTGCACTTTGGCAACAAGAAACATAGGACTCTAATTTGGCCAAGGGAAAAATGGTTTTACTTTAAATTGGAGAGTAAATATGAAAAGGTAATTGTCTCTCTTTAAAGTATTAATGGCACATACCATCTCATACACATAGTTATGATTTACACTGAAATTCTTTAGTATTGAAATTATCTACAAACTATGTCCATTTGTATCCCACCTAAGAGCATCAAAGGTGAAAATCTTAGCCCTGGCATTTCTATAGCTGCTAGGAACGACCAATCATTATCCAAACAATAATTGAGTCACTATCTAACTAGCAAACGATAAAACTCTGATCCCCAGTTCATAATAACTACATTTTAGGACTATTTCTGGCACCAATTATCTCAAGTTGAGTTTGCTAAAAAACAAAGCTAAAGATAAGGAAACTGAAAACTATTTTATAAGGTTTCTTTTCTAGGATAAATATTAGTCTCCTGAGAAAGTAGAATAGGACAGGAAAGAGAACCTGACAGAGATGAAGCAGACACCCAGCCTCAGTGACCCTGTTTGGGGTGAACTCTAAAGATGAATGACACACTGATGGTCCCCACCTTGAGGCAAGAAGGTAACCTTTTGACTTGCCATATCAGCTATCTCAAAGATTAAAAACCAGCTTTTCAGACATTTCTGAGTAAAGAGGCATCTGTTGGAAAGAGGAAACCTACATAATGAGTGAGTTGTTAATGTGGACTATTAGCAGTCAACATGCCCAGCAGGTGAGGGATGGCTCTGCTGGGCAACTAAGATCTGTTGGTGACTTGGACTCTAATAGCTTCACTCTAGGGGGAATGGGAAACTCTTTGCTAAAGATATAGTAAATATTTCATTATAACATTGACACTTAGCTTGAGCAAAAGGGAAGCAGTGAAGTAGGTTGAGAATGAGGTAGCCAAAGTAGAGACTTGTTCAAGCCATAAATTCCTTAATTTCAACTGTGGAGATTTATGGTAAAAGTCAAATAGACTTTATTTCAAGCATCATTTTAAACTCAGAGGTAGATTAACTACTAGGTGTTCATTTTGGTTTGTTTATTTTCTCTTTTACTTTCTGTCTCTTTTCTCGGGTTATTTACCTTAGACTAGTAGCTTGCCAAGTCTTCCTGGCAGTGGCATTAACAAATATAGCTAATGAGGTATACTGGGGTTGATTTACAACATTTTCACTAATTAAGATATCTAAACATCTCACTAGAGTAATAATAGACACGTTCTAGAAAGGCTGTATAATTTGGCAGATGTTTTAAAAAATGTAAGAAAGATAGTAGCACTATGTGCTCCAGAATTTCTTAAACAAGTAGAACTTGAAGGTTTATGTTCAAAGTGAAACAGGTAAAACAAAATCAGTGGAAAAAATAGGAAAAGAGACGTTTGAATAAAATGTATTGTCCTGTCCACTGTCCACCCGTTGTTCATCGATTTGCTCTACCAGGTCCAGTAACGTCTCCATTTTGAGACTTGTTGTTACTGTTTTTGGCATATTGAATACATCATGGGTAGCTTACCAGGCTCTGCCGTGCGGGCGAGATACTCTCGGTAGCTTGCTGGGCTCTCTGTGAGGAGTGGAGGAATCAAACCAGGCTCGGCCAGGCTGGCAGCACGTAAGGCAAACACCCTACTGCTGTGCTATTGCTCCAGCCTAATTTATTTATGTGGGGCACAATATTTGAAAACACAAAATTGATGTTTAATCTACAGAATTACATCTTCAAATATATATTTGAGAACTAAGATTTGAATTCAAATGTAGTCTTTTATATAATCACTGTTACTCAGTTGAGTCATGAACTCACTGAGGAAAGGTTTAGAGAAAATCTCAAAGAGAAATTTGGTGGAGGGGTGTTTCATTAGATGAAATTTGCATATTTGTCTGACCCTGTGTGTGACAGAGAGAGAAAAGGAGAGGAGAGAGAAGAGAGAAGGGAGAGAGAAAAGAGAAGAGAGAGGAGAAAAAAAGAGAAATAATTTCTAAATGCCGTATCAAAGGCAAGTATAAGGGTTAGAATGTTTCTCAGCAGTAGAACAAATGCTTCATAGATTTGAAGCTATGGTTCAAGGCCTGGTGCCACAGAAACAAACCCACAAAGACATATAAATGATTTTAATTTTGAATTGTGCATCCCTATGTTACTCTGTTAGAGTATGCAGGGAATCAGAAATTACACCACAAATGAGGTCAACATTTGAAAGAAGAGAAGAGACTTTGTAATCTACCAACCAGGATCTAATGTTGTGCAGTCAGAATCTATGGATTATTAAGTGAAACCAAAGGCACATCAGGCCTATCAGCATCTTAAAAAACCATTAGTATTTCATTTAAAGAGAGTGTCTTGTTTCTGAAATATTCATAGCTGGAATCCACTAGCACTGCTGAGATTTACATCTCATCTCTCTCCTTTATGCTTGCTGAATCTCTTTACTTGCTATTGTAAAAAATATTCAAAGATTTATAGGCCACAAAGGGAAGGCAGCAAATTATGACATCCATTATTGGCATCTGCTCTTGTCTGTATCCCCAGGAAATGCAAATACAAACGACTTCCAATTTTCTACTACAACTGAGTTGCAAAGGGAACTGTTATATGCAGATGAGGCAACTTCTATTTGGACAGAGATAAAATGGAAGAAAATTCAGTCTACTACACTTGGCATACCATTTGCATAACTCTAAGAAAACTGTCACAAAGGGATAATAATAAAAAAATCATAAGGCTCTTAAAGAACCACACAATGCCTGCAGCAAGACTTAATATAACAGAAACAGACACAACTTTAAGTGGTATAGGCTAGTGCATGATCCAAAAACAAAAGATTAGTCTTAAAATTAATATAGTCAATTTTATATGCATCAGGAAAAGTGATTGAAAAGTGATCCTTCTTATAATATTTAGCTAAAAAGGATTGTGCTGGTTTGAAAATAATTTCTTATTTATTATACAATAAAGGCAGACCTCACAGTACTAATAAGGAAAAGACTGGGTCACATCTGGAAGTGTTTGGAAGCTGTGGCTGCTCCTAGTGGTGATTGGGGAATAAGTAGTGATAGAAATCAAAGTCAGATCTCCTGCTTCCAAATAGGTGTGCCAGCACTTGGAGTTATCTCCCTATCCCAAATTACCAATTTTCAGGGACCAAAAAATAGTCGAGCATTTGTCTTACAAGAACCCAATCTGGGTTTGACCCAGAGTACTACTTAGCTCCACCAGGAGTGATCCATGAGCACAGATCCAGGATTGATCTCTGAAAACCTCTGTGAGTACCCCCCAGAAAACAAACAAAAACATAAAGATAATTCTAATTACCAAATTGATGGGGAGGGTGAGTTGTCAACCTGGCAGTATTCAGGGCCTACTCTTGGGTCTGTTCAGGAATAACTCCTAGAGGTGCTCAAAGGAACATGTGGGGTGCCAAGGATCAAACCCAGATCATTTTTCATGCAAAGCAAGCACCATACCTACCAATGTGCTATCACCCCAGCCTTTCAAATTATCTGTGTTTAAAAAGTTCTTTCAATATAAGTCATTTATTCTGCTGGAGGAGTAATTATGATTATAGTCCCCATTTTATTTCAGGCTCTTTGAGGGGAATAAATTCTTATATCTAATTATGTCCATATCCTAAATGTCTAAAACAGGGTAAAAGGGGAGAGGATGAGAAAGAGGATGAGGAAGAGGACAAGAAAGAGAAGTAGAAGAAAAAGAAGAAGAAGAAGAAGAGGAAGAAGAAGAAGAAGAAGAAGAAGAAGGAGGAGGAGGAGGAGGAGGAGGAGGAGGAGGAGGAGGAGGAGGAGGAGGAGGAGGAGGAGGAGGAGGAGAAAAGAAAGAAGATCTTACTTTGTTAATCAAATAACTAAATTAATTCAATCATTACCCAGAGGCCTTTGACTCTCAATTTTTCTCTCACCAAAGTTCTGGTCTGTAGTCCAACATCAATGACCTTATAAACAACAGACCCAACTGTTTCAATTATCTTCTAGACTATTGTTGAGCAAAGGATTCCCGCCCTAGTTAGAGGAGGATGGCACAACAAAAGTTAAAAACCCTTGCAGGAAGCTTCCCCCAAGGCTAAGAGTAGAACACTACATATCACCAAGAGCTATGCTCTTGCATTTGGTAAGAGTCAATATCAGAGGCAGTGGAAAGTGGATTTTTCGTAGTACCAAATGGATGAATGAACCCTAGTTTCCATGAGAGGAAGTTTGCCTCGTTTTGGGTGACAGAAGACAACTGAAATCTACTACTTGAAATTAGCAGAATATGCATCTGGTCCCCAGGATAAACAACATAATTTGGCTAGGTGATCTCACTCTAATAGCACAGTGAATAGGAAAGTTTACAAGCTATTTGTAATTAGCTCACCGGACGTCTTCTTATTATACCAGCTGTCAATGCAGCATGCAGTCCTAAACTTTCATTTTGGGCATTATAGCACAACTCACATCTCTCCTCCCAATTCCTTTAACTCCTAAACTCAAAGGAGTTTTACCTCTGTTTCTTCTTGAAATGACTTACATTCCTGGTCCCCGGGACCTTCAGCTTCAGAAGATGGAGCATTTCTTCTACTTTCCATGACCAAATGGAAAGGTGTGCGTATGTGTGTGTGTGTGAGAGAGAGAGAGAGAGAGAAAGAGAGAGAGAGAAAGAGAAAGAGAGAGAGTGTGTGTGTATAAATAATTTAAGAGTGATAGCACAGCTGGTAGGGCGTTTGCCTTGCATGCGGTCGACCTGGGTTTGATTCCTCCGCCCCTCTTGGAGAGCCTGGCAAACTACCAAGTGTGTCTTGCCCGTATGGCAAAGTCTGGTGGGCTACCTGTGGTGTATTCTATATGCCAAAAACAGTAACGACAAGTCTCACAATTTGTTGTGAGACATTACTGGTGCCTGCTCGATCAAATCCATGAGCAATGGGAGGACAGTGCTACAGTGCCCTATATCACTTCCTTTCTCATCTCCTTTAACACCTCTTTTCATTAATTTTACTTTCCCTCTTTATTCTCAATCTCATCTGTTGCTCTTTTTCCTAAGCACATAAATATGCTTAAGTTTTTATTCTACCTTAAAAATATCACTTATAAAAGTTAAATACTACCAAAACTCTTCTCTTCCTCATAGCCAAGTTGCATCTTATTTCCTTCATCCCATTTATCCCCAGTGCATTGCAGCAACACATCTGTCTTAGTGGGGTAAATTTCTGTCCTTACCCGCCTTAAGTCCTCTGGAATATGGGACATTATCAATGTCACCCTCCCAAGGCTCTGGGACATCTCTTCTCTAAGTCTGTTTTGGTTTCGGTCATCCTTGAGGCTATTGGGCCCTCAAGTTTCCATCCTCAGTAAATTTCCTTCACAGTCACGGTCCTCCCGTTGTTCATTGATTTGCTCGAGCGGGCCCAGTAGCATTGTGAGACTTGTTACTGTGTTTGGCATATTGAATATGTCACGGGTAGCTTGCCAAGCTTTGCTGTGCGGGCGAGATACTCTCGGTAGCTTGCTGGGCTCTCCGAGAGGGGCGGAGGAATCAAACTTACATCAGCCATGTTGGCTGCATGTAAGGCAAATGCCCTACCCACTGTCCTATCATTCCAGCCCAAATTTCCTTAAGTCATCTTATAAACACATAACTGCTGGCTCTGAAAGCAGCATATCTTTCCAAGAACCTTTTCCTTGAACTACAGATAACTAATTATTGTCAACTGTATTTTGTGTGTGTACATCAAATTCAGCACATACTAAATTAATCACTTTTATTATCTACTTGTCTTCTACTTCATCACTCAGTTATGTGTCTTCTTCATGTTTTATTCTCTGTCTTGATTTTCCTTCCCTATATTGCAATTCAGAATCCTATTATATCCAGACCTCTTCCTATCTATTTATCTTTGACAGTTTTGCACTTCAGTGTTCTTCTATGTCAGTTCCAGGATGACTACAATAATTCTAAAGCATCCTACAAAAAATGGTCTTTAGGTCTCCAAGGATTTTTAAATGTGTTCTGTAGTCAATATTTTCCAAACTTTATCCACCTAGCTAGCCTGATGACTATTAAAAAGTATGGTGCTATCCCCCACCAAAACTCACACCTCACAACAAGCATTGAATCAGTGGTGGATAGAATTAACATGAATTTGTTAAATTTCCCAGTTGACTATGAAGTAAACCACCCTCTGATAAATATTGTCTTTTAATCATGACAATAGTGATGCTATAGAATACCGCATTTCTGAAAAATAGCTCAGCAACAATGTAACATGGGTTAAAGTATGATTAAATGTTCACATTTTATTGCATATAAGAATGAATGACACTAGTTATAGCCATGTACATATATTGTTTCCTGTTAATAGTAATTCTATCTTTCTATATGTATTCTTATCTATCATTCTCACCTATTAATCTTTTCTGGAAATAAAATAGCAAGCTCTACTGATTGCTTTTACTGACAGCTCTGCTAATAGCATGCAGTGATTGAGCAACTAAAAACTATTAATTCATGAAATTGCACAGTAACTTGGTAACATAAACAAACATCAGTTTTTAATGATTTTCTGTTATTCTGTCACATTTCTTCCTGAGCCAGTTCACTGACTAGAGAGAGATTATTAGTGTATCTTCTTTAAATAAATCTTTCCAATGGCTTATGGAATTAACCAACATCTCATTTCCTTATTATGAAAGTGTTCCGGCAATCATATCTACTCTCAAGCCTGTGTCTTCCAAATTCTCTGAAAAAAGGTTCAAATCTGAGAATGAACACATTTTATCTAAGCAGAGCCTGTCAGAACATTTTTAATAAAGACCTGGCCCAATTTCAGAGCTTTCTTTTCATTAGGGCAAGTCTGAAAGCAAAGGCCTTGAAAGTGGTTAGAAAAACATAGTATAATCACTATGGTACCATTATCCTGTCCCTGGGTAATCATTAGGCATCAGCTTGCCCAAGCAAAGGGCGGCAAATTACTCATTTATTGTTACCTGAGCTGTGCAGAAGATTGAAATCTGGACTACTAATGATTTTTTTTCACCTTGTTTGGGAGGTTCTGTAGAGAAGTTCACATGCAGCGCAGATGCTAGCTGGCTGGCAAAGGTGCTTTCAGGCAAGTCTGAAAGGGAAGCAAAGCAGTGACTTCCTTCAAAAGTAAAGCTGAAAAGCTCCATATCATTTCATAAAAGCTGCTCTAAGGGGGAAATACTAAAGTCATCAAGATCTGTAACTGGAGAAGAAACTAGTTAGTTTCTTTGAGTAGATTTTTATGTGACTAAAAGAGATTAGGCAACTCAGAATACAAATTGGATTTAACACAAATCAGGTTGAATGTAAATATTTACCAACAGTTTGTAAGAAAAATTCTTATTTGGTGACATCATCTAATGATCTGGATTTGTTTTTGTCAGTTGCTTTAGCAAGTTTCAAATTCATTAAAGTTTCTAAGTTTAGGTATAGTCAAAGAGACCCAGATCTTTCCTAATCTTGTAAACTAGAACACTTATAAGATCTAGGCAGGTGCAATTAGGGACATAAAAAATCAGTATGATTTTTGTGTCTACACCTAAAATAAACATTTAAAGTGAACTGCAAAACAGTTATTGCTGAGTCCCCAGGGAAATTTTATACCCCATGTAGGGGAATAGTATAATATCTCAAAAAATTATTTACAGGGGTTAGAGACAGAATATAGCAGTTAGAGTGCCTGACTTTCATGTGGTTAATCCATGTTCAATCCCCAGTACACCGTATATTCCCCTGAGCACAACCAGAAATGATTCCTGAGTACAGAGTCAGGAGTAGCCCTAAGCACCACTGGATGTGGCCCCCAAACAAAACAAAACAAAAATACAGTATTTTTACTATTCTAAAATGAGTGAAATTTTGGGAAATATATGCTGCTAGTCTAGGTGAACAGAAAGGCCCTAATATAGAAACAAATACAGTGTATTAAACCTGCTTCTAAGGTGGAAAGGTCCAAAGGATAATTGACATAGAAAAGAAAAGAGTTCTAGACACTTCTAGGAACATAAAATATTAGCTTAAAGAGTATAAATGCCTCTTGCTTCCATAGGAAAAAAGCATGTATAGTGTCTGGAATGAGGATTTAAGAATCAAAAGCATTGATTTCCACTGCTAGCACAGTTGGTGACTGCTTCTGTAGTTTAAGGCAATTTTTCTAGTGTATTTGTGACTAAATCTTGGTATCTACAAAAGAAGCTTAGAAATTTTTACAGTATGACAGGCACCTAATATAATTTTGACTTTTGTTCTTTTATTAATGCTTATGATACCTTCAGGGATTTTATAAAGTCATAAAGATTGTTGTGTTATTAATATTATTATTCACTTTCTTCCAGCAGTTATTATGAAAACAAATGAGCAATATTTGTAATTGTCTTTTTGTAAAGGTTGGGATAGAGTTGAATATTATTTACTGCAGTATTATTTATTTGCAGATTATCTTTAAGGAACATGGAGAAAACCTATAAGTGATATAATTCTGATAAACCTGATATTAACTTTATATCAGACTTTTTAGTCACCTAAAACTTTTGTCAAAATATTATATATACAATCTTATCCTCTAAATATAACCAGTATGATGGAATCATGTCAGAAGGTTTATTAAAAGTTTTAAAAGATCTAGTTATTTAAATTTAAAATTTTTTTTCTGTTTTATTTTTGATTTTAGAAAATGTTCCTGGTGTGCTATAATTCAATTTTATAATAGATGGGATTTTAACACAATGATATCCTTTGAGGATTTGGATTTTTATAGAGTTTGCTTAATGTCTAATGCCTTATAGACCTGAACATTTTTATGGTGCCTGGCTTTGAATGGCTATTAAAGTGTACATTACAGGCACAGGGCACCTTCAATTTACAGTATTTTACCTACTTATACCATTTCCAGGGCTCTCTATTGTAACATTATCATTAAGGTTGCTGGCCCTTTGCTGCCAACAACATGATTAAATCCTATTACAATTGCTCTTGTTATAAAATCGTCTCATGCTTCTTGGCACTAAAGGTGCTGTAACCATGCAGGTGGTAACATAAAAGGGAGCAATGTACTCTGAGCTGAAATGATAGGAGAGCTTTAGCCAAGAGAAGGCAAATAGATCCCCAAGGTAAGATATTACTGTATTACTGTACTCTCTGGGAATGGATTTTTCTTTTGAAGTTAAGTTTCTTATACTAAAGAGGGTTTGGCTCTTATTTTGTTTTTCTCTTTGAGGTGTGTGTGTGTGTGTGTGTGTGTGTGTGTGTGTGTGTGTGTGTTTAAGAAAAAGAGGTAATTTGGAGGAATTCTCACCAGTGGAAGGTTCAGGAAAAGGCGTGATAATGACTTGAAAATTGACAGGCCATTTGAAGATGAAGAAGAAAATCTATTCAGTGAAATAACAGTCTCAAATTTCACATTCAGTGGTGGTCTTCATATTGCCTGGGAATAATGAAATGTGAATTAGGAATATTTTTGACCTCTTATGGTGGAGAAGCATCCAGTAGTCATTCCCACAACTATTTAGCAATGTGAAACAGAAGCAACAACAGGTGGAGATGCTCACTTTTGGAAATCACCAAAACTAACTTAACCTTTTTAGTATCAGAACTAAGTCATTTAACAGAGTTCAGAACTAATTTTAGAACGAATTCAAAAAACCTTATTAGTATCTTGATCTTAGTCACATTCTAGGGCAAACTGCATGGTCCCTTCTTGAAGCCTCTCTGTGCAGTACTAGGAGCAAAGCTGTTCAAAGTCACTAGAGTGTTGATCAAACTACTTCCATCACTACTTGTTGCTGTGATTTTCAACAAAGTGCTTTTGCCTCAGGTTCACTTTTTCCATCTTCATAAGGCTATTTGGAGAATTTACTGGCTTAATTTTTGTGAAACACAAAAAATATCTTAGCAGTAGTGATGTGCTGTGCCACTGAAGTATCCCCTAGAGCTAGCATGCATGCACATACTTAAGTTTGAGAGCACGGAGGAACGTGAGAACATTTTCTACTTCTGCCTCACTGATATGCAAGCATGAGATCATTTGGTAAAAAAGAAAAGAAGCACCCAAAAACTCAATAGGTCCACTGTAATAAAAGCTATTACTATTATTTTGTGGCAATATAACAAGAGCTAATATAATAGCTAATGTTTATTGGATTTGAACTTGTGCTGATCAAGCTCTTCATTATTTCACTAAAGCACCAGGGAACTGTAAAGTAGTTACCAAAATTATCTTCAGTTTATCTTTGAGAGATGTGGGGGCACTGAGATTGTGGTGTGATAAAAGAGCAAAGATCCTGAGATATGAAAATCATACAACTTGTAAAAGAGGAGAGCTGGGAGTAGTTTTTTTTTTTGACATCTTTCTTTCCTTTGATAGTTAATTTTTGACCACATCTGGCAGTGCTCAGGGGCTCTCCTAGCTCTGTTCACAAAGATTATTCATCACTCTTGGTGGTGTTCAGGGGACTATGGTGTGTTAAAAACTGACCCTGGACTTCTAGTATGCAAAATATATGCTTAGTTCATTGAGTTATCTCTCTGGCCCTGGTCTCTCTGTGTATACGTATTTCCCCCCACAGCCTTCACTTTCTCCCTGAAAAATAGGAACTCCTGGGAAAAAGAAACAATGTGTTTGTAGCACAAAGATAAATATTTTCTGTATTTTACATATTTTTTCACAAGCAAAGCCAGAATAACATGCCTAAGTCATATAACTATAGATCTTATATTAATAAAGGTCCCTTGGATCGTTTTCAGGTCTATTCATTTGTGTATAGGTGGAGGCACTGTAGCACTATAGCACTGTCCTCCCGTTGTTTATTGATTTTCTCGAGCGGGCCCAGTAATGTCTCCATCGTGAGACTTGTTGTTACTGTGTTTGGCATATTGCATGCATCACGGGTAGCTTGCCAGGCTTTGCTGTGCGGGCAAGATACTCTCGGTAGCTTGCGAGGCTCTCCGAGAGCGGTGGAGAAATCAAACCCAGCTTGGCAAGGCTGGCTGTGTGCAAGGCAAATGCCCTACCACTGTGTTATAGCTCCAGCCCCATAGGCTTATTTTCTTGGGTTTCAATATATATGTATTATTTCTTTTCCTAAATTCCAGTGACAAGTCAGCCTAAGAGCAGTGCAGGGAAGTGACCTGACCCATATAGAGCAGGAATTAAAAAACAATAAGAAAACAAATGAAAAGTTAGCTAATTCTTAATCACTAAGCAAGTATAAATCCTGTTGATGAAGAAGTACTGCTCCCTACCTTGACTCCTCTCTCCCCCTCCTTTATATATCAGTCACTGCATGTCTCCTTTAGGTTGTGAATTAAAGTGTGACACAAAGGAAAAGACATTTATTATCTTTTCAATAATAAAAGTACATATTATCCGAGTAATAGTTGGGTATTTGTTTAGCATGCAGATGTTTTGGATAACTTCAGATAGAACACTTGTTATACAGAACTTTCTATTGAAACAAACACACAAACTCAGAAACAAATGCAAATAAATGCCACAAAATCAGCTGTGCTCAATACATCCCTAATTTCCAGAATGGCCCAAAGGCATATGTAGGCTTCATTGTGTTCCTGTTCTTTGGCAGGGAGGTGAGTAGTTTTTTGATGATGAAAGGAGAATAGAAGTAGTTAAGAATCAACCCGTTTCCATTTAACTGTTCCATTCTCTTTTTTTTCTCCCCAAGGTGATGGATGATGTATGAACAGAATAAGAATTCAGAACAGTATGACTAAATCACACTTGTTAAAGTTATAAAAGCCCTGAATAGGTCAAATTGTCTGGCTTCATAGGGAGAAAAAAAGCACAAGTACCTTTTCAGAAGAAGTAAGAAGTGTTGTAAGTCCCCACCTGAACTTACGATTACTGTTTACTTACCTGCCTGCTACCATTATTGTCATCAAACTTTATCGATAAGGTCATCTTGTAGCAAAACTATAGCAAACAGGAAGGCTTTCTTCAGTTTGTCCTTCGTTGGGAAGGAGTGGATTTTTAGAGTTCCTATCTCATATCCAGTCCACACCATCCACCACCACCACCATTATCACCAGTACCTTCCACTTCTCTATGTCCACACTTAAGATTTTGAGGGTTGTGGTAGCAGTTGGTGTTCTCATTGTTTCTACTTTCTCCCATCAAAGTTTTTCCTTTCTGGGTCAGGAAATGACTCAAAGGGCAATAGTTTTGTGGCTTGTATGTAGGAATAGGAGTTCAAACCCTGGTACTACATAGTCCCCCAACCACACTAGGAGCAATTTCTGATGACTTCTAGCAGTGACTTGAAAACACTATTTCAGGAGTAATCTCTGTGCACCTCCAGTAAGTATTACACAAAATCAAAACATAAAAGCCCTAGATATTCTCTTTTGTCCCATTTCTTCAGAATATGTTATGTGAAATGGCTAAAAAAATCAAACCAACGAGTCACTTATTGAAGATTCATTAACTTTTTTGTTTGAATAAATGAATAGCTTATACGGGCTTTCAGAATCAAAAACCTAAGAATTTGAGCCCCAAATCCTTATTATATAAACTCTGAAATCAAATACAGATCAAATGATAAGCAAGAAACACTGTAGTTACCCAGTTGCCACTTGTCATCCCGTTGCTCATCGATTTGCTCGAGTGGGCACCAGTAATGTCTCCACTCATCCCTGTTTCGTGCTAGTGTAGTCCAATGGCATCTTCTCGCTCCAGGAATGCAAAGAGCCTCAAACTTTTTGTTCAGGGTCTTGGTGAAGAAATCTGACCATCTCATAGGTGGGTGGCCAAGCATTCTTTTGATGTCCTGTGGAATCCAGTCGGTAACAGCTGTAGTTCAGCAGTTGTCTCCAAATCGCATTACATGTCTGGCCCATTTGATTTTAGACACCTTGGCAAATGAGACAGCATCCCTGATTCTCGATTGTCGATGGAGGTAAGAACTCTGGAGTTTGAGATGAGTCGAGTCACAATGTGAAATTGGTCCTAAGTAGAAAGGGAGAGTGTGAAGCCAAATAGCAAAGCAGGTGAGGCTAAGAGTGCTTCCTCTACAGGGTTCTAATGAAAAAGGATATATTTTTATCTAATTCTTTGAAAATTGATAGAAAATACTGGAAACATTCATAATCAGACTGGCATAAGGCTCAATGGACTGGTGTTCTCATTCTTTCCCACTCACTCTGGGTGCAGAAGGCCCAGGTTTTATCTGTCACACTGCATGGCTTGATGAGTACTCCTAGGAACAATCTCTGAGCAACGTGCAGTCAGGTTGGTCACTGAGCATCACCGGGTATAGATCCCAAAATAAATAAATAAATAAATAAATAGGTAAAGGTAAAAGGTAAAGGCCCTCCCGTTGATCGTCGATTTGCTCGAGCGGGCCCAGTAACGTCTCCATTGGAGACTTTGTTGTTACTGTGTTTAGCATATCGAATACTCTCGGTAGCTTGCCGGGCTCTCCAAGAGGGGCGGAGGAGTCGAACTCGGGTTGGCCATGTTGGCCGCTTGTAAGGCGAACGCCCTACCCACTGTGCTATCACTCCTGCTTAAAAAAAAACTCAACAAAATGGAAAATGTATCTTTCTTTACCTATGTCACCTAAGCGTCAGAAAAAGAACCTATAATGTACTGATCTTTATAAGAAATTCAAGAGCGTCTAATTAATATACCACATTTTCTTCATACTTAATATATACAAATATTGTAACTTCTTAAGAGTTAAATAATCTTTTAATTGGTTTATGGTGCCATTTAAAGAAAATAAAAGGCTGGGATAATAGAGATATTTGTGTGGGTATCTCCCAGCTACAAAATTCAAGGTTCTGTTTATTTCTGTCTGTGTGTCTTATTCTCAAAAATAAAGGATTACAAAACAAAGAATCCAAAACAAGTGAAACTTTGTCAGTTCATCTCTTATCTTTTTTGTGTCTGTCTAGGTTTGGTTGTTATTGTTTGTATTAGCTTATTTCAACTTTATGTCT
This sequence comes from Sorex fumeus, assembly GCF_029834395.1. Lineage (NCBI taxonomy): Eukaryota > Metazoa > Chordata > Mammalia > Eulipotyphla > Soricidae > Sorex > Sorex fumeus. The sequence goes on along the minus strand of NW_026606155.1, from coordinate 65,147,741 downwards.
GTGCCTTTCTTGCCTTTTTTGTTCTACTTTTGACAATATCTTTTAGTTAAAATGTTGCACTGAATACACTTGTTTAAGTATTTTGGAAACAAAAGTGAAACATAGTTATATTCATATTATAGGGATGGTTCACTGATAAGACTAAAAATGTTCAGTCAGGAACCACTGAAGCCTTTTGAGTTGAATAATGAAAAACACTGCTTTATCCTGACTGAAGATTGTACTGGAATAAATTGGACAGTTAACTATTTTTAAGTGAAAACTAATATAGTTTACAATGGCGAAACAACAACAACAGCAAAAGTTCAATCATCTTGATTTCTAAAGAAGTACTCAAACTCAATCTACCATGTATCCAAGTACTGTAACAAATCCCAGGCATGGAAGAAGTGACAAGAATAAACTTAAATTTACACAATTACCAAAATTTTTGTCTTTCTTCCTTTTGGCAGCCTATTTCAGCCTTGAGATTTTATCAGCCTCTCCTTTCTCATCCTTCTTAACACTGCCTTATTGGTAACTCTTTCAGGGTCAGGGGAATGAGACCCATTGTAATTACTGGTTTTGGCATATTGAATATGCCACAGATAGTTTGCCAGGCTCTGCCATGTGGGAGGGGTGCTCTCGGTAGCTTGCCATGCTCTACGAGAGGGATAGAGGCTTTTAGGACAGCCTATAATCGCCCTTGCAGGTTTGAACATTCCCGTGGTTCAAACCATATTTGAACCCTATCAAAACGTGGTGCTGCAAACCTGCAAGATGGATATTAAGTGTCTTATGATGTGTCGCTTGGTGACTTCGTGGCTGCGCAATCCGGAAAGCATGTTAGAACGTGATAGCGGCTGGGTAGTGGAAGTAGTAGAGGTCGGCCGGTGAGGTATTTATCTGGTACTGGTAGGGTGGGTCTTCTGTGTGGAATCCTTGGGTTGTGGTTGGTGGAAGCAGACAGGGCAGGGTAGGGTGAGGCTCCTGATTTTAATACCTTGGTCACCTGAGGTTGGTGGGAGCAGACAGAGGATCTCTGTTCCTGGGTCCATTGAGCCTGGAGTCCAAGTTCTCTGAGTACCGCTTGCCTGGTTCTGTAGGGCTTCACTCATGTGTGAGTCTCGGCCCAAGGGTCCGAAAAGCATCCTGGAGCGTGACTTCTACTCGGATCTCTTTTGACAGCCATGTCCACCTAGCCACATACCAAATTCTGCAGGATGAATATGTCAATCCCAACATTCTCCCTTCCAAAATCCAACACGCCATTTCGTCAGAAAAGAAGCGAACAGCACCAGGCACAGACAAGACCCAAACACCTGAAGAATTTGTCGTCGGTACTCAGCAATACACTGGCTCTGCTCTTCACACGCTACCTGTCTGAATGCAAGGTTTCTTCCCAATGGAAAACCAGCAGGACTGTACTACTGTACAAGAAGGGAAACATCCACAACATTGGCAACTATCGCCCGATCTGCCTATTGTCTGTCGTCTACAAGCTGTTCACTCGAGTCATCCTGAATAGGATTGGCAGAACACTAGATGAAGGACAACCATGCGAGCCAGCTGGGTTCCGCAAAGGATTGAGCACGGTAGACCATATCCACATGATAAACAAGCTCATTGAAGTTTCTTGGGAGTTCAAGATGCCACTCTGTCTAACTTTCATTGATTTAAGGAAGGCCTTTGATTCTGTTGAGATGGAAGCAGTCATTGAAGCCCTAGTCAAATAGGGCATTCAAACTCAAAACATCAGGATCCTCTGTGAGCTGTATTACAGATTCACTACCAGGATCTCTCCATTCTACAGGGAAGTGATCATCCATGTCAAGAGTGGGGTTTGGTAGGATGATACCATTTCACCAAAACTCTTCAGTGCCACCCTCAGGAACGTCATGCTACGAATAGAATGGGAAGGAATTGGAGTGAAGATAGATGGTCGGCAACTACACCACCTCCGCTTTGCTGATGACATTGTTTTAATAACACCAAACATCAGCCAAGCAGCACAAATGCTGGCCAACTTCAACCGTGAGTGTGGAAAGGTCGAACTACAGCTGAATCTCATGAAGACAATGTTTATGAGAAATAGTTTTGTTCCTGGAGTTCCATTCACTCTCAATGGGACAAACATCTCCGAATGCAACAGTTCTGTGTACCTAGGTTGAGAAGTCAACATGATGAATTACCTGGCACTTGAGTTGCGCAGAAGGAAGAGAGCAGCTTGGAAAGCATTCAACAGCATCGAAGAAGTAGCTAAGAGGATGAAGAACCTCTGGGTCCAGGCACATCTCTTTGATTCCACTGTTCTTCCTGCATTAACATATGCCTCAAAGACCTGGGTCCTACGTAAACAGGATGAGAACGCTATTCAGGTTTCCCAAAGAGGAATAAAAAGAGCTTGGAGTAACCCAATTCACTCAAATGAGATAAAGAATCCGGAGTTCCGACCTCCATCGATGATCAAGAATCAGGGACACTGTCTCGTTTGCCAAGGCTTCAAAATCAGATGGGCTGGACATGTAATGAGATTTAGAGACGACCGCTGGACTAGATCCATTACTGACTGGATTCCACAGGATGTCAAAAGATCAAGTGCCCACCCACCTACGAGATGGTCAGACTTCTTCGTCAAGACCCTGAACAATCGGTTTGAGGCTGTTCATGTTCCTAGAATGAGCAGAAGCCATTGGGCTACACTAGCACGCTACAGGGATGAACGAAGACGTTATTGGTGCCTGCTTGAGCAAATTAAAGAGTAACGAAATGTCAAGTGATCACAACCACGACCATCCTGTTGTTCGTCCATTGCCTCGAGCAGGCTCCAGTAACGTCTCCTTCGTCCTAGCCCTGAGATTTTTTAAAAAGTGCCATATTAAAGGCTCTTTCAGGGTTAGGAGAAGGAGACCCATCATTGTTACTGGTATTTGGCATATTGGGTAACACCACGGGGAGTTTGTCAGACTCTGCCGTGTGGGCAGGTTACATTTGGTAGCCTGCCAGTTTGTCCAAAGTAAGAATGAGAAAATAAGATGTCCGGGAGCTGGGTTTTATAATCTCTGGGTCTCGGCCGTTGATGAGATTACACGGCGCCAGGGGTCCTATTGGTGGGTGTGACCCCTGCCTACTGGATTATGGAGGATCTGGGTGGAGGATGCTCAGCCCTGATCTTAGCAGGCTTGGAGATCTCAGCCCTGGGACCTGCATGCCTTTGTTCCTCTGCTGGTACCTTCATGAGTGTGGAGAGTGGTCTCAGCATGGTGGTGGCTGGTTCTGGAGGTCTTCAGCTGCTGGAGCCTTGAGATCAAGTGATCAAGTGCCAAAATTAAGCATATTCTAAATATTCTTTGCAACTCCTCATTATAATTTCCACAATATCCTAAGTGACAAATAATGTAATTGTAATTCCAAATGCCTCTATGTATATTGGTAACAAATAAAACTAATTTGTTTTAAAGTGTCATTTTATCTAAATTATTTACTGTTACTGTCACTGTCCTCCCATAGTTCATTGATTTGCTCAGCGGGCCTGGTAACATTGTGAGACTTGTTACTGTGTTTGGCATATCAAATACATCAAGGGTAGCTTGCCAGGCTTTGCCATGTGGGCAAGGTACTCTTGGTAGCTTGCCGGGCTCTCTGAGAGGGACGGAGTAATCAAACTCGGGTTGGCCATGTTGGATGCATGCAAGGCAAAGGCCCTACCCACTGTGCTATCGCTCCAGCCTAAGCCTAAGCCTAAGGCTGGAGTGATAGCATAGCAGTAGAGTGTTTGCCTTGCACGTGGCCAGCCTGGCTGAGCCGGGTTCGATTCCTCCGCTCCTCTCAGAGAGCCCGGCAAGCTACTGAAAGTATCTCACCCACACGGCAAAGCCTGGCAAGCTATCCATGACATATTCAATATGCCAAACACAGAAACACCAAGTCTCACAATGGAGATGTTACTGGGCCCAGTAGAGCAAATCGATGAACAATGGGAGGACAGTGTTACAGACAGTGCTTTATCTAAATAAATGTAAAATGTGAGACATTTAAAGGTTTTTAAAATGTATTATTTATCCTTGAAATAGTTCCTCAAATACCATACATATTAGATATTACATCACGATCATGATCATCCTGTTCATCGATTTCCTCGAGCGGGCACCAGTATCATCTCCTTCTTCCTAGCCCCGAGCTTTTAAAAGAGCCATTTCAATGCTCTTTCAGGATTAGAAGAATGAGACCCATCATTGTTACTGGTATTTGGCATATTGAATACGACATGGGAAGTTTGCCAGACTCTGCCGTGTGGGCAGGATCCTTTTGGTAGCCTGCCAGTTTCTCCAAAGGCAAGATAAGATAATAAGATGTCACAAGGCTTCAAATGTGGCCACACACTTCTGGGAGCTGGGTTTTATAGTATCTGCATCTTGGCCATTGTTGGGACAAACCTGGCACTGGCGGCAGCTGGTGGGTGTGATTCCTACCTACTGGAAGAGGGAGGGTCTAGGTGGAGAAGGCCCAGTCCCAATCCGAGTAGGCTTGGAGACCTCAGCCCCGGGACCTGCATGCCTGGGTTCCTCTGCCAGTTCTTTCATGCATGAGGCCCTTCTGGACGTGTGGAGAGTGGTTCTAGCATGGCCATGGCTGGATCCGGAGGTCCTCACCTGCTGGGGCTCTGCTTGGGCCAGGGGGGGGAGAGAAACTCAACTCTCCCCCCTCCAAGGGGCCCCGGTGAGGACAGCCAGGCTCAGGGGCAGGAGACTCTGTGTTGTTCTCCGGGAGCTGGGTTTTACAGTCTCTGCATCTTGGCCCTTGATGGTACCAACCTGGCGCTGGTGGCAGTTGGTGGGTGTGACGCCTACCTACTGGAAGATGGAGGGTCTAGTTGGAGAAGGCCTAGTCCCAATCTGAGTAGGCTTGGAGACCTCAGCCCCAGGACCCGCATGCCTGGGTTCTTCTGCCAGTTCTTTCATGCATGAGGCCCGTCCAGACGTGTGGAGAGTGTTCCCAGCATGGCCGTGGCTGGCTCCGGACGTCCTCAGCTACTGGGGCTCTGCTCAGGGTGGGGGGGAGAGAAACTCAACCCTCCCCCCTCCAAGGGGCCTCTGTGAGGACAGCCAGGTGTGGGGGCAGGAGACTCTGATATTACATTTATGATAATTATACATATATGCCTTTAAATAATTTTAGCACATTGTTAATGAAACTTTTCTTTTTTCTGTATTATTTTCTTTCAGTTAATGAGCAGATTTAAAGTAAACTGTTGGACATACAAATGAACCTCACATTTGAGCAACTTGCTACAGAGATATAGATGGCCCTGGACTTTGCAATAGACCGTTTCTGCTGGGTTGCTCCAGACGCGGTTAGGCGCCATCCTCCACCCTAAGACTTTTTAGAAGTCAGTGATAAGCTCCAGGTATGAGCGGCGCTGGTGTCAAACGCCAGCAGGTCTCACAGGAGACCTTAATCATTAAAATTTTAGAATTCCTACAGCACGTGGCCGCTCGTGAGGCCACCAGACATATTACATCCAGATATATTACATCCAAAACAAACAATACAAAACACATTGTCTAGCGTTTCCTTTTTGGCAGTTATGAGTGGTGGTGGGTCTGGTCTTGAAATATCAAAGGTAACTAAAGAGAGAGAGTACTGTGCAAATTGTCTGCCACACAGACAGGAGAAGGTGTGCAATGGGGGGAGAAAGGGATACTGGGAATTTTGGTTGTGGATAATGTGTATGGTGAAGGGTTGGGTGTTGGATGTGACCTTTTAATTTGAATGCGATCATTTGTTCCTTTTTTTCCCTCTGCCAGAGATGGTATATAAGACCTCGAATATATGAAACAATTGATCTTCCTCTGAGCTATATTCCTAGATCTTGTTTTATTTATTTGTTATTGTTCTGGTTGTTCTTGCTTTATTTGGAGCTGCTGCAGGCATGTGTTACTTCTGACTCAGTGTTCATGGAATCATATGCATCCGAGAATCAAACCCACATCCATTCCAGTGAGCTACCTGCATCATTTATTCTTATCATTTCATATAATTTTCTGTATTTAAAATAAAATAAAAGAAAAATATTTCTATGAACTTCTGCACTTTTATACACGTTCACCATTTCCTATGCTGTTCATTTCTTCCTGTGAATGCTCTAGTGCTAATTAGATTTAATTCAAAGAACTTTTTAATATTTCTTCTAAGGAAGATCAGCTAGTGAGGTAATATATTTCATATTCATTTTTGACATTTAATTTTTCTGTGTATAGCATTTTTGTGTTTATTTTTAACAATAGCAGAATAGTATTTATTTACCATATCATTTATCTAGCTAAAATGCACAGTTTTAGGTGGAACTCATTCAAAGTCCTGGCAGCCACTCACTTCCATGCCCCAAAGCTACCTCCATACCTTGGGCCAGACTCCATCACCTTGGGACTTCAGAACTTTACAGAGAACCTAACACTGCTGAAAGCAGGTACACAGGTTCTTATGACTGAAATCTTGGTGTCTTCTCAGATTAGGGATTGGATACCATCTCCCACTTCCCTGTACTTCAGAAACCCCAGTAATCATGCCTCCAAACCACCTCAACCACCAAGTAAACTCAGCAGTTAAAAATTTAACTTCAACTGACTGACTAGTTAAAAACTCTTGGTTTTGTAGTGTGTGCAGCCTCATTTATGGCCACTTGACATCTCCAAACTGTACAACATTGACTATCCAGTAGTAATACACCAGATTATAGATATAATGTAGAAGACAATCAATCTCAACTAACAAAAACATTAGCCCAGAAGCTTAACTTGTAACAACATCTTAGTAGTCCTCAGACAAGGACTTAATATCCACATGGTGAGATATTACAATTTTCACTAATTTTCTTCTAAGGAAAGATTTTTTATTATTCTGTTTGCCATTTATGGGTATAGAGAAATATTAAATAAATTATTGTGAGTCTACCATGGGGGCAGCTTGAGGGGCGGTTGGGAAAATAGAGACAATGGTGGAAGGAAGGTGATAGTGGTGATGATATTGGTGTTGGAATATTTAATGCCAGTAACAAATCATCATGAACAACTTTGTAAACTACTGTATTTTTAGTACTTTCAGAGATACATGGCCATCACCACAATACCATTTCATCATCTTTGGTGTCTACTTTTTCTGGTGTACAAGTCCAAAGTTTGACCTCCCCAGAAGGAGAGGGACAGATATAGAATGATTGCACTCATTTGTGAGATATAAAAAAATATAGAATGAGACTGATACCCAATGACAGTAGAAACAAGGGTCAGGAAGACTGGTCCACTATTAGAAGCTTGCCACAGGTTGAAGGTGGGGCAGTTAGGATAGAGAAGGTGGGGCAGTTAGGATAGAGATGGGACTATTATTACAATTATAGTTGAAATAATTACTCTGGGCAAGAACTGAATGCTCAAAGCAGGTAAAGGATTATATGATAACATTTTGGTACCTGTAAAGCAAAGCATAATGCCCAGAAGGAAAGAGAGAGAGAGAGAATATGAGGGAGAGAGTGAGAAAGGAGGAAAGCGCCTTGTCTCAAGGTTTATCTTTTCCCTTTAACTCCCCCTCACTTTATCATCCCCACCCCCTGATCCTTGTCACTACCCTGACAAATAATTTTGACTTATAATGCTTGATACAAGAGCCATAGTGGAACTTGCTCCAAATAAATGAAAGTTATCATACTAGATTTGATACTGCAATTTTCTTCATTTTTAAAAGTACCTTTCTAATAGTCTGGGACTACCAAATGATCTAGATAAGAGGATAAATATTATAAATCAGTCAGCATAGTACAAATTGGGACTCATAATGTCCTTTTCATTATATAAAGAAACATAACAATTTAGTAGCTTAGCAACCTAGTAGCACTGACCAACAGTTGTATAAAATGTTGGTTGAAAGAAATTGTGAATATAAAAATACCAAAGTTTTGGAGAACCTTCAGAGAAAGAAAAATTATTGATAGTGCTTAAGATTGGGAACACATATTCATAAAGATCCAAATTATTGCCTTAAATCAGTTTTAAGACTATCCTCAACCCCATGCCCTGAGCACTTCCAAGTATAATCCATTTTAGTTCAATCATTGATATCAGGTGGGTTGGGATTATTCATCAATTATGGTTTTCTATTGTCATTCTTTAGCAGGGGGTCTTGTCATTGATTTTCTCAAGAAATACATGACTGAAAATGGGCTGGAGTGATAGCACAGTAGGTAAGGCATTTGCCTTGCACACGGCCGACCCAGGTTCGATTCCTCCGCCCCTCTCCGAAAGCCTGGCAAGTTACCTAGAGTATCTCGCCTGCACGGCAAAGCCTGGCAAGCTACCTGTGATGTATTTGATATGCCAAACACAGTAACAAGTGTCACAATGGAGACATTACTGGGCCTGCTCAAGTAAATTGATGAACAACGGGAGGACAGTGACAGTGACTGTATTTTTAGTGTATTTGGTTAATTCCTGAGTGAGTTTTTCTATTCCTCCAATGCTAAGAAATTTATTAGATTTTATTCAAGATAAATTCAGTTAGAGCTTGCTTGGGTAAGCTTTTAAAATTATTTTTAAAAGGGGTTGGAGAGATAAAACAAGGACTAAGGCACTTGCCTTGTATGGGCTTGACCCCTGTTTGATCCCCAGCAGCCTAATGGTCCACTGAGCTCTGCCAGAAGTGATCCACTGTGCACAAAGCCAAAAGCCTTGAGCACAGCCAGGTGTGGCCAAAATTCAAAATAAAAATAATATTTTTATAAGAAATACAATATTTTATTTTATTTTATTTTCAGTCTACTATAGCTGATTTTCCCTTGTTTATTTTGTTATAAATCTTAATTTTTGTTCTAAACCATTAAACATAAGTACTTGCAAAAACAATTTTATTTAATGCAGTAAAATACATATGGAGAAGTGGACAGAGAAAAATATAATTCATTTTACATGAAAAAAAGACCATAGCACAATTATGAAAGCTTAATGATATGACTGATATCCTTTCCTGTACTGATACAACAAATTAACCCAAACTACATATCTTAAGGGGCTGAAGTGATAACACAGTGGGTAGGACGTTTGCCTTGCACCCGGCCAACCCGGGTTTGATTCCTCTGTCCCTCTCAGAGAGCCTGGCAAGCTGCCAAGAGTATCCCATCTGCAGGGCAGAGCCTGGCAAGCTCCCTGTGGTGTATTCAATATGCCAAAAACAGTAACTACAAGTCTTACAATAGAGACATTACTGGTGCCTACTTGAGCAAATTGATGAATAAGTGGGGGGGGGGGGGGGCAGTGCTACAGTGCTACATGTCTTAAGACAATAGAAATTTATCCCCACGAAGCTCAAAAAGCTAAATGTCTGAAAGCAAGGCGTCAGTTTGTCAATTAGGGCCATCCTTCCTCAGAAGGTTTGGAGGAAGAATTATTCTTTGCCATCTTCCTGCCTCCAACTACTGGTTCCTTTCAGAAATCCCTTGCTTTCTTTGACTATAACAGTGTCTCTACAGATTCTGTCTCTGTCTTCACATAACTGTTTTCTCTTGATGTGTCTATGAGTCTGTCCAAATATATATATATATATATATATATATATATATATATATCTTTCTAAGGATATCTTTCTAAGGATCTATCTATATATCTTATATTTCATCTCTTTTATTAAATATAAGGCCCATCCTAACCCACTGTGATCCCATTTCCAATGTGGTCACATTCATAGATACCAAGGGTTAGGGTTTCAACAAAAGTTCTTAGAGATACAACTCAGCTTACAATAGTTTAAATAGGAAAGTCACCTAAATTAAATGGAAGACATTATATGGGCAAATGAATATCATGAAAATGGAGATTATGAGACTTAGCTCATAAATATTTATGGTGCAGATGCAACACCATATTAATCAATTCTAAAGGTGTCTTTCTCAAAATAGTCTACATAAATTAGACTTATTAGAAGTATCTCCTTTAGAATTATTCAATGGTTTTGAGTTTTTGCCTCATTTTAGACACTTTTGTTTCCTCCTGCTTCTCTGCTGAGAATTTTTGTTCCCTATATTCTCTCTCACATTCTGAATCATGGCTGATTCATTCCATAGGTATACTATTCTTGCTCTTATGTACAGCAGTCAGTAACTGCACCCTATTCCTTGTTACTATTCAAGGCATCACTTCACAGATCCTCTTTCCAATTTCCTGTTTTCACTCTCAACTAAATCCTTCCCATAGACATAGGATACTATTGTTACCTATTTTAAAAATCTCTTTTCCTGAGATAAATTTATCTGCCAGATGCTGCAAAAGTGATTATGCAACAAAACTCTTTGAAAGACATCAATATTGTATTCCCTTCTTCAAGAACTCTTCTACACACTCTAATCTGTCCTTCACTTTCACTCACAGTTCTCTTTGTTAAATCCAAAACAAATTCTTTTTTTTAAATGTAGGAGTACTGCTATTTACTCAGTCATTGATTAAGCTGATTGAATTGGGAATGAAGGCACTTTCCTTCTTGCTCTCTCTTTCCTTTTCCTTTTATGTGTTATGGTTTGCAGCACAGGTGCCAATAAATCATGGTGTTTATTCATGACATTCAGTATTTTTATTAGGACAGTAAGGTTGGAGTAGCTTTCCAATTGGGTGGCAGTTTGAGGTGTGGATGTGACTGTCCAGGCTTCCAGAAGTACAGAGAGGTGGGTTGAGGTAGTGCATCCCAACCCCGAGGAAGCCAGGAGATTTCAGTCACAAAACCCGCATACCGTTATATTCAGCAGATTATGTCTCAATGAGATCCGTCCTGAAACGGTGGAGTCAGGCTGGGTATATGGCGGTGATTTTGGATTGTGAAAGCAAGCGGTTGTAGGGGGCTACACTTGGCCAAAACAAATTCTTACTCCTCTAGTCTTTCTTGACCTATCCACAGCAATAGACACAGTTGCCTCTTCTTGTCTTCTTAAATACCTGCCTTCTAAGTTACTACACTCTTCTCAATTTCCTTTCACTTCACAAATTATTCCGTTACGCTTTATTTTTGGTAATTCTTGAACATCTCAAAATGCATAGTACAGACACTTCTGCTAATGACCCCAAATTTATGTTACTAGTTCTGCCCTTTTTCCTGTTATTCAGAAAAATAACACATATAAATGCCAATGACTTATGCTTGGGTGCATAATCTACATTTTAAATCATCATGTCCAAAGTAGAAGTCATCCTGTAACTAAATCAGCTCTGCTTTTAGCCATCTTTTTTTCTGATGACACCAACTCCTTTACTTGATTAATTTATGCCAAAAATCTTGCTCTTCTTGACTTCTTATCTCTTCTCACACTCTGTATTTAATGCATACAAAAGATCTATTATTCAATTATAAGTACATTTCAATAGATATAATCAGAAGGGGTGGAAGAGATCATACAGCAGGTAATGTGCTTGTCTTGTATGCAACCAACCCAATTCCGAGCATCCCATATGATCCCCCCAAGTACTGTCAGGAGTGATTCCTAAGTGCAGAATCAGGAGTAACCCCTGAGCATCATTGGGTGTGGCTCACAAACAAATAAAAAGATATCATCAGAATCCAGGCACTTTCTCTATTAGCACTGACATGTCCTCATAAATCTACAATAATCTCTGATCTAATTATATTTTAATTTTTTATTTTCAACACAGCATTTAGATTTAAGTTAAAACTTATGTCATGTACCATACCTCTTTTTCTCAAAAATGCTCTGATACTTCTGCACTTCATATGAGGTAAAATCTCCTGTTTACAGTGGTTGAAAAATCCCTATGTGACTGTCCAAAAGTAGAGAGAGTGTATGGGGGAAATTATCTGCCATAAAGGCAGGGGGAGGTTTGGGATGGAGAGGGGGGGATAATGAGGACATTGGTGGCGGAAAATGGCACTGGTGGAGGAATGATGTCCCATCATTGTATAACTAAAACTCAAACATGAAAGCTTTGTAACTGTATCTCACAGTAATTCAATAAAAAAAAATTAAAAAAGAGCATGTGCCAGAAGTGGAACTCAAACTAAAATACAAAAACAATAACAACAAATAATAATCCTATGTGAACCAGCCTCTTAAAATTTGGACCTTTGGACCTTCTCTCAAGGAGCTTAAAATGGTTCCACTCCAAACACTTGGATTTCTAACTCATAATCCTTTTAAATCTGAATTATTGGTATCATGTCAATAAGATTCACTATCTACTTATGTGTTCTAAGGATTAATTACTTAATATAGTTTATATAATTGAATATACATTTAACATGTATATTATCTACTTTCTCTATTATGTAAAGTTTAAACAGACAGGGATCTTGGAATGTTACACAGCCATTTCAAGTATCAAGAACAATACATTGTATGTAGTATTCAATTAATATTTGTTGAGTATATTAGTGTTTTGTAGAGCTTTTAAGATTAAACCAAACTCTTCCCAAGGAAAATATATTTTTCTTTTTCTTTTAATGATTTCACCAATTAAGTAGTGCTCTAGGACTATCCTCCCGTTGTTCATTTATTTGCTTGTTGGGCACTAGTAACGTCTCCATTGTGAGACTTGTTATTGTTTTTTGCATATCGAATACTCCACGGGGAGCTTGCCAGGCTCTGCCTTGTGGGCAAGATATTCTTCATAGCTTGCCAGGCTCTTCGAGAGGGGTAGAGGAATAGAACCCTGGTCAGCCGCATGCAAGGCAAACACCCTACCCACTGTGCTATCGCTCCAACCCACACCATTAAGTATGATTATAAATGGCACTAACTAAAGACTTGCTTAAGTATCTTTTTAAATCTCATAACTGAAACTAGTAGAGAAGAACTGTACAATATTCTAGAGAAGATGAAAGTTTACTGACTGCGTATAGCTACTTTTAAGTGATCATAGAGTACAATGATCACTGGACTTCATTTTGTTGTACAATACAATTTTGCAAGACTATGCGTTTTCTACCTTGGAATTCTGTTAGACTTTACTTCATAGTCCCAAGTACCTTAATCAGGTCATGAGAATAGGTCTGGACAATAGAATAGGGTAAAAACTTTTCTTTGTACTTCCCAGGATGAACACTTAAATTTCCCTTTTGGTTTGGTTTCCTTCATTTGTGCCTTGGTTAGAAGAAGATATAGAGAACGGCTTGCTGGCTTAGACGATGATGGAGTCATTGGATGAAAAGTGTATTAGTCATAATGTGGGAGATCACAAAGACTATTGGATAATGACATGATTTAGGCTAAAATTTTTATAGTTATAATTCACTGATAACGGGGGTTATTTCCTTTAACCACTCACCTCCCGTGATTACGTGATTAATAGATTCTGTTTCTAATAGTATGTGGGCTGAAGCTTGATTATACCAAGCTATGAAAATAACATTTACTAGGCATCAAGGAAACTTAAAATCTTTGGTAAAGAGAGATTGTCATCACCAAATCCACTCTTTTAGCTAAAATAGTTCAGTGTATTACTTTTTTAAAAATCGTTAGCGCTTTTTGGACCTAAGATGTGTGAATCTCAGGTCTTAAGTTAGGATCCCTCTTTCAATTCAATAGCAGTGTCAAAAGGAAAGCAAGTTGGTTGTTTGTGCTTGGCACCACCTGGCTGCAGTTATATGGTTCAGCACTGAACACACTGGCTGTGTCAGAGTTGAGTACTGTCATTCTGATGAAGTGGGGAGTGTGTTGCCCTGGTAGGAAGCCTTTTAAATTGAATGACAAGGTTTTTCTTATTTGTTACATCCCCAGGCCATTGTCAAATCATATAATGCCAGCCCAGGAAAGTAATTACCGAACTGTTGTGAGGCTGTTAGCAGCTGCTTTTCATTTATCCCCATTGTGACTGGGATGTGGTGGAGAAAAATTGGGATGACTAAGAACCACAACATAAACGCCACCCAATCTGCTGGCCAGTCACATGTGGCACTTACTTACAGCTAAGGGGAAAAGTGCAGGCTTCTGAAATATTATTAGATGTAGGAGCTGAATATAATGAAGTATCTATGGCCCACTTTTACAGTATGGGCCGTGAGGTTACTTAAATTTTGTTCATTAAATAATTACCCAAATCATTAAGTGACCATATTTGATTTCCAGAACCAAATTTTGTGTGAGTCTCATTGAACATCACTTTTCTGCCTGTTTCTTTCCTTTTGAGGACTTTTTGTATTCATGTAAGGATTATAATGAAAGTTTTCTTAATGATATGGAACTCTAAGTTTCCAGCAAGAAAAACAGAATTTAACATTATATTTTTAAGAGATGAAGGAGAAATTGACAATATTAAGTCTATTTTACCCCTTTTGAATTTGTCTTGCTTAATAGGAAATGTATAAATTGTATTTATATTTTCAATATTAGTTTACATCCTAAAATCTATTGAGTGAAAAACAGTAAGACATTGAAAAGGCTGATGATTTTAAATAAAATATGTATTGTTTTAAAGTTATAACTGCTTAAAGTTTAGTGGAAACTTCTTAACATTCTTAACACTACTGAATGTTATGTTTCCAATCAGGTGACAATCTAATCAGGATGAACCTTAAGTGGTTATTCATTATTCATTTTCCTTGAATGAAATTGTTTAGCTAGCATGTAGCTATGTTAGCAAGTTATTATGCTCACATGTAATCCTTTCTTATTCTGAAAGTCATTGCTTTCATCTCTTTCTTAGTTACTGAGGTACAATAAACATTTATGTATTTCTAGAGGTTGCAGAAAGCAATTCCTTCCCTGTATTGTAAGCAAAATTACCTCCACTAAAACCATATAACAACCTTTAATGAAAAAAAAAATTCTAAATGATGGAGGTGGGCAGCGGCCCAGCTCCAACAACATCCCAAATGAAAATAATTAGAATTTTTAGTAAAGATAAAAATAAGGTTTGAAACCTGTCGGTACATATCAGTAAGAAGAAATAAAGTATGCCTTGTCAAAAATGACACACTTCAACAAGGTGCTTCCTTTTCACTTTGAGTAAGACCTCTCTCTACCCAGCAATTAACTTTATTCTCATTAATATTCAGTAGCATTGACAAGACTGACAGAATAAAAACTGGGTTTTATAAAACTAAAGACAGATTGATAGAGACTCATTATTTTGTCTAATAATTTCATCGTTGTATGCTATATCTTAATAAATAAAGAACAAAGCTGTTGACTGTAGTGCTGATATGTTGTGCCAGGTAAAGGACTCAAATTTTCTGTGTATATTTTCTTTTTGTGATTCATAAATTTATTTTTGAAAATAAACAGTAATTTTGCCTAAAGGGTTGCAGAGGTGACACAAAAAGACATTTATACTGTACCAGAATATGCTTAATACTAGTAGAATTTTTTTAGATATTTCTTTATGATCTGTAAATAATAATTATGCTACACTATTAGATTAAATAAAATGAGTAACTGCACTTAAATGACCCTTTGATTATAGATTGAGAAAGCCTAAGAGCAAGTATTTATTTGTGGTGTGATAGAAAAAAGAGCAAAGTATTAGCAACCCAAGGGAATAAGCAAATTAGACATTTTCATCTTCCTTCTTTTATGATATAAAAAGTTAGAAATAAAGCAGGTTTCACAAAGCTTTGAGATGTGTCAAAGATGATGTTGCTCGGAGACATAACATCTGTTCTGTTTTTGTATTTGTCATGTTTACTAAAAAAAATTAAAAAATGAAACATTGTGCTTTTCAAAGCTTATGGATGGATTCTTTTTTCCCCTGCCATACAGAATACTTTGGCTGAATTCAGCTTTGCTTTCTCTTCTAGAACTGTGAGAAACAAAATTCTCACTGTTGGTGAGAAAAATGTGATATATGCCTCACTGAATCAACTTTTTTTCTCCTAGTTTCTTTCCCTCTTCAATGACAGTCGGCATTTTGCAGGTGAAAAAGTCTGTTATTTTTTCTGAAGAGTTCTTCTCCCTTTATCATTATATAGCTAAGCAAATTTGTTGCCAGGGGCAATATTAGTGTGTTCTGGATATATTACTGACATCAAATTTTGCCACTTGTATTTATTTTCTGTATTATGACAACCTACTGTTATATGGTAAAAATGACACAGTTTTAGTCCTCATCAAATTCATAGTTTCTGCAAAAGTCTAATTTTTCATAAGTGAAAATTCATGTAGTGAAAATGGAATCATTTCACGCAGATTTACTTTGGCCCTGCGCACATGCATGGAACAGCTCTACTCTTATTCTCCTATTTTTATCAGCATCAAGCTCTACAGATGGATAAATCACACCTGAACACTCTGAGCAAGGACTTTGAAATTGGGTGGTAATGACAAATTTGGATTTGATTTCCCTATTCCTTCAATTTCCTCTTTGGAACCCTGTCTAATCTTTAGGCCTTTTATTTCCTGGTGCTCTTCTCTCTATAGCATTCAGCCCCCCTGTGTAAAGGACCTTTATTCAACTCCTTTACAAACTTCCCTTCAAATTGCCAACGCAATTTGAAGTTTTCCTTCAATTGTTTGTTTCCTTCTTGATTATTCTTTTTGTAGTAAATGTCGTAGCTTCTAGTGATGAAGCTGTTCCTACTCTTCATCAATTATGACTTCATAGGGAGAACACCACTTGTCATCTATGGCACTCAATATCCCTTGTGTGTAATGGTGCCAACTTTGTGTCAGGCATTGACCAAGGATTACTATAAACATTAACAGTATTAACTCGGCCTTCTCAACCTTCCCTATGCTTAGACTCCATTATTTAGTTATGATGAAGTCCAACACAAGACATAACTCCCCAAAAAACAGTTGCTTAGTCTCAGTTCATCCTGAAGAGAAGAAATGTCATGTTATGCAGGGAAGCACCATAATCAGTCTGATAACAATCAGTAGAAAGAAAACATGGACAAGAAATTTTAACATCGGAAAGAACAAGCAATGCTGGGTAAAAGGCTTAAGACTATCTAGTTTTAATGAATTCAAATGACTCTAAGATGTGACATTATCACAAAAGTGAATTTTTCCTGAGCTGATGAATTTTTGAATGATATGAAAGATTTGCAGACAAAATTCAGAAGGCTACTCCCCAATATCCAAGTATCTCCTTTTACCCATGTACAGCATCACTCATTCTGTCTCATAATACCCAGTGCAGTGTACTTAGTCTGAAATTTTGTCGTTTGGCCTCTCTTGGATTGTATTTCAGTGATTTCTTGATATCTCAGCTTTCCTTAACCTATGGACCCAGCTATATGTGTATGGGTGAGATCCCTATACTCTCTATCTGCTTCCAGGCCTCTCTCAACTATACCATAGCATTTCCTGTAGTCTTGTCCCAGCTTTCCTAGTCTCCAACCAAGGCCAAGATGAGCTTGGGTGAGACTTCTGTGCCTTGGATCTGATGCTGTACCGCAGCTATCCTGGCTTTCCTAATCTCTGGATTACTGTACCTATAGGCGAGACTCTTGTGCTCATTCTGGGCCTATAAATCCTGCCCTTACACTGACTCCTGTGGGGCACCCAAACCTTACCACATCCTGTAGTCCATCTGGGTGAGGTGACTTATGCAAAGAGAGAGTGAAAAAAGATGGGACCTTCCTTTTATCTGATGCTATCTTCAATCCCCAAACTATCCCATTATCTATTTTGATTTGTTATTGTTTGATGGGTTTGATGGGGCTGGAGCGATAGCACAGCAGGTATGGTGTTTGCCTTGCATGTGGCTGACCCGGGTTTGATTCCTCCATCCCTCTCGGAGAGCCCGAAAAGCTACCGAGAGAGTATCCCGCCTTCATGGGAGAGCCTAGCAAGCTCCCCATGGCGTATTCAATATGCCAAAAGCAGTAACAACAAGTCTCACAATGAAGACGTTATTGGTGCCCGCTTGAGCAAATCGATGAACAATAGGAGGACAGTGCTACAGTGCTACTGCTTGATGGGCAAGATTTAGAGTGTCCAATTAAATTCACCTGGCACTTCAAATTTCCACTCCAGCTATATGAGCGGGACTGTGCTGAATTGCCTGATATTTTATCCTGGGGTGATTGAAACTGGGGAAAAAAAACCTGGAGAAAAAGTCTTATAGAGGAAGTGCGGGAAATGTAAACTTTGCCCTTGATAGTTTGCATTTGAAAACAGCTCTCAGACAGTTACTAACTTATCTTCAAAAACTGACTAGCCCTGAAAAGGGCAAGTAAATCCCTCAAGTCAGTAAAGTGCCAGATGCCACAGCACTAGAACAAAAATAAATAAATTTAAAACACCCTTGAACACAGGAGACTATAAATTATCAAAGATACACAGTGACTTAGTAGAGAGTAAATTTAGTTTCAGACTCATTTAAGTAGGTCTGGCTCCAAAGTTTACATTATTCTTTGTCATGTTGCTTTAGTAAAGATCTTGGATCTTTGGAGGTGAAATAAAAAGTATGTATTACTTATACAATGTCACCTAAGCTCTGTAAGAAAAATTAAGTGGTTTAAGAACTGTGAGGGTTCCATGGTGAAATCTTGCAAAGCAACGAAGTGCATACTTTGCTTGTAGGAAACCAAAGTTCAATCCCTAAGACAGTGTGGTCCCCTGAATACTGCCAGGAGTGGCATCCTACTCAGAGATCCTGAGCACCACTAGATATGGCCCTTGAATAAACAAAGAAATAAAGAATTTAGACTTCAGAAGGGGGTTGGGGAGATAGTAGCACTGTAGCACAGTTCTCTGGTTGTTCATCGATTTGCTCGAGTGGGCACCAGTAACGTCTCCATTGTGAGACTTGTTACCATTTTTGGCATATCTAATATGCCACAGGGAGCTTGCCAGTCTCTGCCGTGCAGGCAGGATACTCTCAGTAGATTTCTGGGCTCTCTGAGAGGGGTGGAGAAACAGAACCCGGGTCCATCGCATGCAAAGCAAATGCCCTACCTGCTGTGCTATCACTCCAGCCCAGGGAGATAGTAAAAGGGCTACACTATATACCAAGCATGCTGGAATTCTAAGTTCCATCTCCTTTTGGTGCTTGATCTCCACCAGGAACAAGCCCCTCCAACTCTCAGAGTAACACAGCAGTGGTGGGGACACCCTGAGCACTATTAAGTGTGGCCTAAAGACTAAAACTATCAAGTGCTTGCCTTGTATGAATGATGAATAAGACACTGTGTTGGATCCCAGCATTGAAAGAAAATTTTAAAAAGAGGAGGGAAAATGAATCAGCTAAAAGATTAGAAAATTCAGAAAAAAAATACTACATTGAAAGGATGGCAAAGATTCGTACAGAACTGAAAAGTCATGTCAGAAAAATAGAACTGCTAATTCAAAGATGTGAAGACTTCAAATCAATGAATTTGTCTAGGGAACTGCAAACCACCATGTGTCATAAACAAAGCCTGTGTATCGGTAGGGGACTGAATTTGAAATCAGTGTTAAGTAAGTCATGAGTAAATTAATAAGGAATTTGGGCTTAATTCAAGGTAAAATGAGAAAAAAAGATAAAGTGTGTGTTTTTATAATCAGAAAACTTCACATACATAAACACCTAAATTTGTCTAGTTTTGTTTCAACATAAAAATGACTTGTTACATATAAATTTTCAATTACATATAAATTTTCAAAAATTCTTAATTTATATAGATATTATATAGATTTTCTAATGATAATTTATATGGATATTCTTGGTCCTCTTAGCTATTTCTTCAATGGTCTTGAAGGCATTCCAAGCCGCTCTCTTCCTTCTGTGCAACTCAGGTGCCAGGTCATTTGTCATGTTGACTTCTCTACCCAGGTACACAAAACTGTTGCATTTGGAGATGCTTGTTCCATTGAGAGTGAATGTAACAGCAGAAATGAGACCATTTCTCATAAACAATGTCTTCGTGAGATTCAGCTGTAGTTCAACCTTTCCACACTTATGATCGAATTCTACCAGCATTTCTGCTGCTTGGCTAATGTTAGATGTTACTAAAATGATGTCATCAGTGAAGCGGAGGTGGTGTAGTTGCCGACCATCTATCTTCACTCCCATTCCTTCCCATTCTAGTTGTCACATGAAGTTTTTGAGGGTAGCACTGAAGAGTTTTGATGAAATGGTATCACCCTGCCAAACCCCTCTCTTGACATGGATGATCACTTCCTTGTAGAATGGTGAGATCCTGGTAGTGAATCCATAATACAGCTCATGGAGGATCCTGAGTTTGAATGCCCTGTTTGGCTAGGGATTCGATGACTTCTTCAGTCTCAACAGAATCAAGAGTTTCTTTAAATCAATGAACGTTAGATTGAGCAGCATCTTGAACTCCCGAGAAACCTCAATGAGCTTGGTTACCGTGTGGAGATGGCCATTTGTGCTGAACCCTTTTCAGAACCCGGCTTGCTCCCATGGTTCATCTGGTGTTCTGCCAATCCTTTTCAGGATGACTCAAGTGAACAACAGCTTGTAGATGACAGACCACAGGCAGGTTGGGCAGTAGTTACCAATGTCGTGGATGTTTCCCTTCTTGTACAGTAGAACTATCCTGCTGGTATTCCATTGGGATGGAACCTTGCATTCAGACAGGTAGCATGTGGAGCCAAGCCAGTGTATTGGTGAGTACTGATGGCAGGTTCTTCAGGTGTTCAGGTCTGACCTTGTCTGGGCCGGGTGATGTTCACTTCATTACTGACAAAATGGCGTGTCAGATTTCGGAAGGAAGAACATTGGCAACAACATACCATCCTGCCGATTTGGTATGGATGTGGGCAGGTAGACGTGGCTATTGAAGAGATCCGAGTAGAAGTCATAAATAATCTTCTCCATTGCTCTTCTGGAAGATTTGATAGATCCATCAGGATGTCGGAGAGCAGTTATCTTGGTCTTGTAGTTGGTAAAGGACAGGCGGGAGTTCTGAATGCTTTTCCCGGCTTCTGCCACATCTGCCTACAATGCTGCTCTTCTCTCTTTGAGGTCTTCCCTTATCACTTCTTTTCGATTCCACTGTTCTTCCTGCATTAACATACACCTCAGAAACCTGGGCCCAACGAAAACAGGATGAGAATGCTATTCAGGTCTCTCAAAGGGGAATCAAAAGAGCTATGCTTGGAGTATCACGTTTCACTCAAGTGAGAGAAAGAATATGGAGTTCCAAACTCCGTCTTAGGTCAAGAGTCAGGGACGCTATCTCATTTGCCAAGGTGTCGAAAATCAAATGGGACATAATGCAATTTGGAGACGACCACTGGACTACAGCCGTTACCGACTGGATTCCAGGGTATGTCAAAAGATCCTGTGGCCGCTGATCTAAGAAAATGGTCAGAATTCTTCGTCAAGACCCTGAATGATTGGTTTGAGGCTCTTCGTGTTCCTGGAGCGAGCAGATGCCATTGGGCTACACTAGCATGCTACAGGGATGAATGGAGACGTTACTGGCACCCACTTGAGAAAATCGATGAGTAACGGGATGACGAGTGATCAAGTTATATAGATATTATATCACTGGAGCGATAGCACAGAGGGTAGGGTTTTTGCTTTGCATGCGGCCAACCTGGGTTTGATTCCTCCATCCCTCTCGGAGACCCTGGCAAACTACTGAGAGTATCCTGCCCGCACGGCAGAGCCTGGCAAGCTCCCCATGGCATATTCCATATGCCAAAAAACAGTAAACAAGTCTCACAATGGAGATGTTTTTGGTGCCCACTCGAGCAAATGGATGAACAATGGAAGGACAGTGCTACAGTGCTACAGTGCTACAGTGCTATTATATGTAAATTGAAGGTCTTTAAGTAAGAGAATTATGTGTTCACACATGTAGTTTATGGAGTTATCTGAATTCTACAGAATTAGAATTGGAAGGGAAAAGGAAAAGTGAAAACATCTATTATTGAAATAATTCAAGTAAAGTTAACCATGGAAAACACAAGAGATAAGCCTTTGGGTGGATGATTCTAGGACAGGTCTTAAAGGTTTCTTTGAGCTGCAGGATGGTGAAGGAAGAGGGACAAAATTAAGCTAGACTTCAGTTATTTTTATTCTAGGGTTTAGTCTAGAAGCTGATAATTGATGCCACAAAGAGTGTTAAGTGGCCACTGACTCAGGACAACACTATCAATGGAATAAGTAAGTAAAGTAAAGGCCCTCCCGTTGTTCGTCGATTTGCTCGAGCGGGTCCAGTAACGTCTCCATTGGAGACTTTGTTGTTACTGTGTTTGGCATATCGAATACGTCACGGGGAGCTTGCCAGGCTCTGCTGTGTGGGCGAGATACTCTCAGTAGCTTGCCGGGCTCTCCAAGAGGGGCGGAGGAATCGAACTCGGGTCGGCCATGTTGGCTGCGTGCAAGGCAAACACCCTACTGCTGTGCTATCGCTCCAGCCCGGTAGGGCGTTTGCCTTGCACGCAGCCAACATCAATGGAATAAAAACATAATATATATATATATATATATATATATAATGAAATAGTATGTATTTCTCTATGTAGCTGCTACAACAAGGCTATCCTAAACTCACAGATACTTGTATCTATAAAATTGAATACTTATAGATTTAAGTTACTTAAGATCAGAAGCCTTTCAGTATGAGAAATTGATAAAAAAAAAAGAGTGCATTTATAGCTAGTCAGTAAAGTAAAAATAAATACTAACAGACCAGATCTACTTGTATATAAGGAAAAAGAAATAATTTTAATTTAAATAAGGGTAACATGCCAAGAAAAATTACAGACTTTGGAATCAGAGAAAATGATGAAGTATGATATTAGCACAAATGAGCTGGGCCTTATTTGTAAGTGCAATGTCAAAATAATTCCCAATGTTATGACGGAATAGTGATAAAATATCTTTGAAAACATATCTCCTGCCTTGAGTTCCTCCACATGTTGAGGCTTACAGTCAGTCTCTGGCGTTTATAAAGACCCAGGGGACCATATCCTTTGACAAGCTATGGAGGATTGAAGATGCGATACAAAAAGAAGCATCAAAGAAAAAAAACTACAGAAAAACTATTACAATGACAGAATTTATGTTCTGGTAAAAACATGCAACCTCTAAAATAACTAAATTCAATATGTAGCCCTCATAATCTAGATTTCTCATTACGATTTTAGAAAGTATATGATGGCAATAATATGAAGGTTAAAAAATTTATTAATTAAACTTAATGAGATCCCTGTATTTTACATGTCTTCAGTAACTATTTATTCTGTTAAAAGAGTCTCAAATTTCTTCTATCATGTGCATGTGGCAGCTATTTATGCTGACACTGTTATATGATATTTGTGATTCAATTATAGTGAATGACATTGCTTTGTTGATGAGATTTTCCAACATGTTCAGAAAATATAGTGCAATATCCCCCTGATTTAAACATCATTGCAACATTGGAAAGTTTTTGTTTATTTAATAGCTATAATTATGTATTGTAACTATAAAATGTATTGCAATATATAATTTTCAGACACTCAAATACTTGTAAATAAATTTCCCCTAAATAAATGTTGATGTGTGCTATTTTAAAGTCTAAAGTAAACTTCCCTATTGTGCAAAACTGACACAAGTATAGTAGGACCTCTAGGATATCGGTCTACCTATGCCTTAGAAAAAACAGAATTATCTTCCAGTAAAAATGATCACATAATTAAAAATTCTCCCTATAAATAACTACTTATTTAAGCAATGGAGCCCACTGTGAGAAAGATCCCTTTCACTGAACATATTAAGCAGATGCTAAACTAACTTAGCAGAGAAATGGTAAGTAGAACTTAAGCATTAGGTTAATGATTGAACTAGACAAAGATTGAAAATTCAAATGCTTACAGTTACAGCACAGGTATGAAAAATGTATGAAAAGACAATAGAGTTAGTCTGTGTAGTCAATTGTCCCAGCAATATTGTTGAAAGAAGGTTATTTCTCCATTGAATGGTATTGGCAATCATATCAGCAATCATTGACTAAATACAAGGGTTTATTTCTGGATAATAGGACCTTATGCCCATCTTTAAGCAATTATACAGTTTCCTTTACTATAACATTGAAATCAATAAATGTGACTCTTCCAATTTTCTTCTCCTTTATCAAGAGTATTTTGATATTTTAGAATTCTTAAATTCTAATATAAATTTTAGGATCAACTTAATATTTTGAAAAGGATTGAATCAAATTTGAAGATCAACCTCAGGAGTACTTCCATGTATTCTAATCCATGAACATGGGATATCTTTCCATTTACTTTGATTGTCTGAAATTTTTAAAACAATATTTTATGGGCTTCAAAATGTAAATTTTGCTCTTCTCTTATTAAATTTATTTCAAAATATTTTATTCTTTTCAATGTGGATACTTTTTATATAATCTTTTTACTTATCTGTTGTGATTCAGACTACTAAGTCTTAAAATTCGCATATCTTAAAACATACTTCCCTTTTACCCATATTTCTTAGTCTGGCTAAATACAACCAATTACCTGACTCTGTCTTTCAGCACTTCATGTACTCTGCTATCTTTTGGATCTTTCAAAATTTAATTTTTTAAAGAAAACAGATCTGAATGACATCACACCAGCACTCCAGAGATTATCCTTAATCCACACAAATCTTTGACAATAACATACACCTGTTGTTACAGTCTACTTTTCCTTTTATCCTGTTGCTGTTTATGACACTTTCTCTAATCAAGTTAAAAACCTTGTTGAGTATGAACACTATTTGCTACTTTAAGGTATTAAAAATTCCTAACAGAAACCTAGACACAAATAAATGGCTCAGAAATATTTTTTATTTCCCTTTCCTCTTTCACTGATAACTTCAATGAAATAAAGAACGTTATCTTGTCTTGAGTCCTGGCTTTGCAACTACAATTCAGTATAACTCTCTATATAAATACAATTTCTATATGTAAAATGAGATTTAAAACTTTTAATGATGAGCTCTAAGACATTAAAATATGTAAATAAAACCTATGGTTAATGAAAGTCACTTGGTATATGACATGTATTTTCATTATTGACAAATATAATATGCAAGTAAAATGATTGATTATAAGCTTTTTGTTTTAGAAATCAGTAAAGGAAAGAGATAATGAAAGTTTAAAATGAATTTTACAGTTATTTCAGATTCTAATTATTTTATTTCAATGTCATATCTAATTCTTCCTTAACTGTGTCAATTTCTCCTTGGGAATCTCAGCATATATTTCAGGGATAGATACAGTAACAAACAGAAAGTATGTCACATGCACACCCTCCCAATCTTAATGCTTATTTTACAAAATCCCATCACCCTACACTAAAAAACATACATGAATAACATAAAGATGCAATCAACGGAAGTAAATATTTAATGTAAAATATAGCAAAGCTAAAGAATTCTGAAATTGCTTCGATTTATAGTTAAAAGCAAAACTTTAGAAGCAACTTCTGTTTTACCTGTTTCATACTTTTTTGCAGCTAGTCACTGAAATAATTCTTTGTAAAAGTTGAATTTTTTAACTTGAACAATCAGTGAGATGGAGTTATTAGTTAATAAGCCTTAATAATAATAATAGTTCTTCAGAGCAGAGTTCTCCATTACAACTATCTCTAATGGGGCAATATTCTTTAAAAATAAATACTTGATGGGAGCCAGGGCAATAATATTACAGTGGGTAGGGTGCTTTCCTTGCATGCATTCAACCTAAAGTCAGTCCCCTGTAGCCCATAAGTTTTCCCCAACCCACCAGGAGTGATCTTTGAGTGCAGAGCCAGGGCTAGTTATGAACATCATTGGGTGTGGCCCCCAACTAAAAAAAATACATACAAACATTATGAATAAAATAAGTCAACAGATGTATTAGAATGAAAGAAAACTGCACATTTTTTTAGCTTCCCATTGGCAATTATATTTTTGGTTTTGCCCCCTGAGGGCAGTGGGATATTTTACAGTTTACACAGAAAACATTTTTTTTTACGTCAAAAAGTTTATTTCAAATGTAGTTAAGAAAACATGTTTATAATCAGAGGCTTGCCAGAAAACAGAAACCACCTGCGTTATTAAGAAGACTAGTATGAAAACTGATTTTTAGAGTGAGGAGCTGGAGCGATAGCACAACAGTAGGGCATTTGCCTTGTGCGCTGCCGGCCCAGCCGAGCCAGGTTCAATTCCTTGGCACCTCTTGGAGAGCCCGGCAAGCTACTGAGAGTATCTCACCCACAGGGCAAAGCCTGGTAAGCTACCCGTGATGTATTTGATATGCTAAACACAGTAACAACAAGTCTCACAATGGAGATGTTACTGGGCCTGCGTGAGCAAATTGATGAACAATGGGAGGACAGTGCTACAGAGAAGAGAATTAAGATGCTAAACAGGGTGGATACCACCAGAGATGAACAGGAGCAGGAAATCTATGTCCCACCCATAACTAGATAAATAGCGAAGGTAATTTTTTATGCATATGGAAGCTGGAGCCACAGCTGCAATGACTGCCAAGAACTAGGTCCATGAAGATTGTGATAGGGGGTAAAAAGAGAGATATCCAGACTTACTCCTTTTCATCCTAGCCATCTAAATCCAGCCTGAAATCAGCTAAACATACATAGAACCACTGTTATGGAAATTAGTGACCTCTGAAATAGCCAGAGCAAGGAAACAGCAGAAAAGTGATATGAGGGTAAATAAGCTCAGGACCAATATATCGTGTAGTTGCCTGTTAGGCAGAAGACTGGAGGGATAGTAAGAGGAGGAAGGAACATGCAATGGGTGTGATCGTCATTTTTTTGGCACAGAGAGTGGAAGTGATGCTTATGTTTTATTTATTATTTTATTGGAAAATAATCAACACTTTTGGAACTGGAATGAGCTACCTTGCTTCTTGGTGCATAAAATACGCACTAAGTTAATCACCCCTCACAGTTTTCAAGTGACTACCAGGGGATATGGCTGGAGGGACACAATCTCACCCTATCTTATTACAGACATAAAGTATCCTAGCATATTATCACAATATTTAGTAATAATAATAATAATAAAGGCCCTCCCGTTGATCATCGATTTGCTCTAGCGGGCCCAGTAACATCTCCATTGGAGACTTTGTTGTTACTGTGTTTGGCATATCGAATATATCACGGGCAGCTTGCCAGGCTTTGCCCTGCGGGCGAGATACTCTTGGTAGCTTGCTGGGCTCTCGAAGAGGGGCGGAGGAATCGAACTCGGGTCGGCCATGTTGACTGCGTGCAAGGCAAACGTTTACCGCTGTATGGTTTTTATACACACACACATTTTAACTGAAAAAAATGCAATAGACATAAAATATGACAGTTACAGGAATCAGCATGTAAATGGTAAAACTTAAGTTGCAATCACGATGTTCTATCAGAGTATAAAATTTAAGTTTATTTATTGCTTTTAAAATAATTTTTAAGTGGCTTAATGGAAGACCTATTACAATGGGATCAGATTTTTCTTTCTGAAACTATTTATCTAGTTAAGTGATCTTACCTCAGCTTCTGTTCAGCTCTCTAGAGTTCACAGAAACAGGTAAACACTGGAAAGAACTGTGATTGCAAACCATGGGCAGGTGTTGAAAAGGGGCCACTAGGGTCTCTGGAATATGCTTTCTAGTCCCTTATCATGGGATATAGGGACTGACTGGTGAAAAAAATAACTAAGAATATGTTGTTACCCTACATCTGATCTTGACAATAGAATTTTTTGGTGACTAAAATAAAAAGCAAACTGATTAAGCTGCATCTGGGTTAACTTTCCTAAATAGCAAATTGGCAGACAGCCTGGAAACAATGTAAATTCTCCTTCATTAAAATTACAATCACAGCTGATTTTCTTGTTCTACCTAGCTGGCTACTGAGAAATAAAGTTTTGATGGTGGTATGGATCATGTGAAAAGACAGAATATAGTAAACTTAAACACAAATTTCTATACATGGGCCTGGAGGTAACCAAGCAGGAAACCAGGCTACTACAGATGGTGGTCCTCTTAGAACTTCCCATACTCACAAAATTGTGTATGATTAAGACCAGAAGTTTATATATATATATATATATATATATATATATATATATCTACATGTATACTACATGTATACTAGCTATATGGTATGGACCCAGCTTTAATAGAAAAGCTATGACAAGGTACCAAAAAAATACCATTTTACCAATAACCTTTTTATAAATAAATAAATGAAGATTAAAGTAAATGAGCAGTAGATAAGGTAAAATAAGCAGTGAAAAAGGGCAAAAAGAAAATAAGGAGGTTGTTTGAAATTAGTCACAGAAACATTTTACAATATATCTTTCATTGGCTAAAATTGCCATGTGGTAGTTTAGTATGTACAAAAACATTCTCCAACTATAGACTTAGAAATCAAGGAACATTTTGTAAAAAAAGAAACAGTAAAATATTTCCTTTGTCAACTTTGAGAAAAACCAAAGGAGTAATATTATGGTATGCTTATTTAGCACATTAAAGATATTAAAGGTTAAAAAGAAGTCAAAATTGGCTACAAGTATCTCAAGTCAAAATATCCAATTGTAGTTTAGCATGAGTTTCCAAAAAAGCGTCGGGGCATGCAGAGGACTCGAGCATTTGCTAGTTGAGAGCCATTCCCCTGGCCAGCCCACAGAGATGGATGGAAGAAGGACTGGGAACTGAGAAACAGGGCCTGGGCTGGTTAGTAGTCAGTTTATTTCTCTATCCTTCCCACCATAGTCTGATTTCCCCCTTACAGCACAATTGTAGTCCTAGTTTTGGTTGTAGTCCCAATCATCATAGTTCCTTCATTCTCTTTCTCATAGTTCTTTTTTCTTTATATTCTAGTCCTTATCTTTTTTTTTGTCTAGTTTCTTCTTTCCCCTTATAGTATAGTAATATAGAAATCATGAATGGTGGGGGTGCACATAGGTGGGCTTGAACATTGTCATAACAACAAAAATATGGAAAGCCACTCCTTCAAGGGAAGTTCTAGGAGATTAATTCAAGACAAAACCTCATCTGAGGATTCAGCACTCCAGATTACTAGGAGATTGCTCAAGGGCAGGATTCCATCTAAGGAGTATTGCTTTCTCCTTTCTTTAGCTAGTGATCCATTTAAACAATCAGAAAATTTACTTCTTATAATATTTCTAGTCATTTTCTATGAACATAGTAAGAGATATATTAAGCTTAAATGTTAGTTCTTCCTATGGAAATTTCGCTATATATTCCAGACTACAGTCCTCAGGCCAGGTTAGTCTTTCCTAACCCCAGGAGGGTCCTTACTCAGTTACTTCTTTTTGGGTCATGACAGAGTTTGTTCCATGACCGTGCTCTTAACTTATCACACTTATGGTACTTACTTAGCTTGTCCCCTTTTGATGTTGGAGTAGCTTACAGCTTGCCCTGGGCCCATCCAGTCTCTTGTTGAGACCCTCCTTTTGGGGGATGTTAGGAAGTAAAAGACAACTATGACTTAAGTCAAGTAAAGATGATGGATGCCCAGGAGTAAATATTATTTGTAGTTAATAATTACCATGTTACAAAGCATAGCATCAACTGTCTTCCTGTATCTATACAAAAAGAACATTGCTAAACAATGCAAGTGACATGAAGGAATAAGAAAAGCAACATAGGATTATTAGTACTTGTTGAAATTGGGTGTGCCTCAGGGGAACTGTTGTGGGAGTAGCTCAATAAACCTAAGCTCCTTGCTGGAGGAGCAAGGACAACCCAATTATATCCAACAGGTTAGGACCACATGACGTGAGAGAAAAGTTGAAAAAAGGAAAGGTGGAATCTGTTTTGTGGATGCCAGTATCATCGTCAAGTATATAGGTAGAAATAAGCAATGATACATAGGTAGAGAGACAATGGGCTCTTCTTCTGGGTATCTCAGAGGAAAGGGCTGCCTCAGGTTGAGTAGGAATATATTCTTTCAAGTCACAAACTGCCAAAAACTAGCTGACAAAGACAATGAAGATTTGTACCTTTATTTTGAAACTGCTGATGCTCTGCATGGGAAATGAAATGGTTATGGGGCCTAAATCAGTAGTTGGAAGGACAAGTAAGGCTTCACCAAGACCCAGAGTGTTTTACCTTCAGGCTATGTCCATTAGCTACTGAATCCCAGGAAACTTCCCTATGACAATCTAAAAAGAACTTGAAAAGGAAATGGGAAATCTGTTCAAGGATTTTAAAACCCACATTGTAGATATTAATTTAATTTGAGTAATTTAAAATTGAAGAGATAAAGGGAGGATATTCTCTTTAAGTTAGAAACAGGAAAGATTATTAGGTTATTTAAGAGACAGAGAGCTGATTTTCTGAAAATTTCACATTATTAAGAAACAAGCAAGCATTAGAGAAAAATCAAAATGACCAAAAATCATAGGGAAAGATTCTAAGCCAACATAGCTCAATAGGTAACTCAGTAGATAGAGAATAAAATCATAAAGTGTATCATTCTGTGGTTAACAAAAAAAATTGGTTTCAGAATGTCATAGTGTTGTATAAATAAGTTCCAGTGATCACACTTTTCAAATGCTAAGCTTCCTGGAGTAAAAAATTTCCTTCGAAATACTCAAGAAAGTAACCTCAGTGTAAGATACCCTGGAGCAATATGTAGCAGAGGCTTGTGACTCCTAGCTTTGGAAAAGGAACTCCAATCTTTGGGCTAGATCTTTTATGCTGCAGGAGGACACAATATTTTAGCCCCTTTCCTGTGGGGATTAAAGGATAAATCAATAGAATCATCATGTGTTGAATCTTCATTACAATTCTAAGCTTCTAGTGTGATGCTTGTGAGAATGATTTCTGTTCATTTCTTATGAGTTTGGTAGTGGTAATCCTAGTGTTATGCATAGACACAGCTTTATGTAGTGGCAAGTTAGCCAGAATTCACTCCCATTGTCTTCCTAATTAAGGAAGGACTGGCCCTTCATCTGACATGATGGGGTGATAAACCAGGGTTTATCTCTTCAGACTGACAAGCATTTCTGGCTTTAAACGTAGATCATAGATAGCTTCTGGTGAGCTTGCAAAAGTTCACTGTCTCTTTTGGAAGTCAGCGAATGGAGATCAGTTTTATACAAGGTAGCTGACCTCTCCAAAGATTAGCAAGAATATGGGACAATGTTGGCCTCATATGCAGCAATAGAGGCTTAATGACTACTTGGGAGTGTAAGAAACCTACTCTATATTTTCTGATAAAGATCCAATGACAATCCAAGATGGAAAAGAGAAATGGCTCTATGTTTCCCAATATCTCCAAAGATCCCTATGCCTCAAGCAGAATCCAAAGTCAGTAGAGTCCTCTGAATTAAGTGGACTGTGTGACTTAAACCATTGACATTTAGATATGAACCAGTGAAGTTAAACAATGAACACGGGCTCTCTAGAATGTCTTAAACTGCGGGATCCCTGGTGCAAGGTTAGGAAGTTCAGAACTTCAAAAATAACAAGTGAGTTGCCTTTTAGGGCAGTACAAGGGAAGCATTAAAAATTAAGCTGAGACTGAACCATTCTGGGCACCCTCTGCTCACTCACTCAGGTACCTGCCCAGTGGCAGGGCCCCTTCCCGGGGCTGCACATTTAACTAGACCCCCAGAGAACAGCCGGTTTTCATACTTGGTCTGCGGGGGATGGGAATTGAGGTACACTGCACGTGACCAAAGCTGAACCATTCTGGGTACCCTCTGGTCACTCACCCAGGTATCTGCCTGGGGGCAGAGCCCCTTCCCGGAACTGCGGCCACTAATGTGGTCGTGAGTTATTCTCCCCCTACATATGCCTTAGGAACCATAAGTTACCCTCTTAGATAGAACTTTCACTAGGTTAGCATAACCTCTTGCTATCTGTTCATGATCTGGGATCAGATAGAAAGAGAAGATCATGATGAAGACAAGAGGAGTAATATAAGAATTATTGGAGTCCGAGGGACAGGAAGAAAGCCCTGATGAAGAAGAAACTGTCAAAGACATCATTGCTACGGTGTTTCCAGAGCTGAAGAAAACGTGCGACCCCATTCAGGAGGCCCTATGGGTACCAGCTAGAAGAAATCTGAATAAAAATACCCCAACACGTCCTGATCAAAATGACCAAAACCTTAGATAGAGACAAAATTCTGAAAGCAGCAAAAGCAAAGAAAGAAAGAAATTTCCTATGAAGGAGCATCCTTAAGATTCACAGCTGATTTGTCTGATGAAACCCCCACAGTAGTGGGATACAGTGAAAAAACTCAATGACCTAAATGCCTCATTGAAAATACTTTACCCAGTGAGATTCTCATTCATAACAGAAGGAACAACACACAGTTTCACAGACAAACAACAGCTCAGGAACTTCATAAACTCAAAACCATGGTTACAAGAGCAACTAAATGGGCTACTTTAAAACAAGACAGGTCCCTCAAATATACCAAATTTCAAAAGAAAAACGGGACAAAATCCTATAACAATAATCTCAACATCAATGGGCTAAATGCACCAATTAGAAGACACAGAGTGTCAGGATGGATTAGAAAATTGAACCCGACATTCTGCTGCCTGCAAGAAATACATCACAATAGTCAGAGCAAACACAGGCTCAAAGTCAAAGGCTGGAAAACAATTTTACAGGCAAACAACTCTCATAAAAAAGCTAGGGTAGAATCAGATCACATTGATTTCAGACTGAAGAAGGTCACAAGAGACAGTGAAGGCCATTTCTTATTGATCAAGGGATCTGTACAACAGGAAGAACTTAAACAATACTAAATGTATATGCACCTATGAGGGACCAGCAAAGTACTTAAAACAACTACTCATAGACTTGGAGAAAGACATTGATAGCAACACAATATTAGCGGGAGACTTCAACACCACTTTATCACCTCTTGAGAGATCAACCAGACTCAAGCTTAGCAAGGACATTCTTCATCTGAGGGAAAAAAATGGAACAAAGGGACTAAGTGGATATATACAGGACACTTCATCCTCAAAAAGCTGAACACACATTCTTCTCAAGTGTGCATGGAACATTCTCCAAGATAGACCACATGCTGAGCCACAAAACATACCTCCATAAAATGTAGAAGAAAGAGATTGTATCAACAATCTTCTCAGACCACAATACTCACTATTGGACAACGAGTGTCTTAGAAAGGAAATCAAAGAGAAAATCAAAAGATTCCTGGAAACTAATGAAAATAAGGACACGAGTTACCAAAACTTATGGGACATGGCAAAAGCTGTGTTAAGAAGAAAGTGTGTAGCTCTACAAGCATTCCTCAGGAAGGAGAAGTGAGCCCACATAAGTAACCTAACCTCACAGTTTAAGAGCTCAGAGAATGACCAACAAAAGGAGTCCAATCTGAACAGTAGGAAGGAAATAATAAAACTCGGAGCATAGATTAATGAGATGTAAACCCAGAAAACCACCCGAAAGATCCATGAAACCAAGAGCTGGTTCTTCGAAAAAATAAACAAGATTGATAAGCCCCTAGCAAAACTCACAAAAAAAGGGAGAGAGAAAACCCTAATAAACCGAATCAGAAATAAAAAGGGGGCCATCACAACAGAAACTACAGAAGTTCAACAGATCCTCAGGGAGTACTTTGAGGAGCTTTATGCCACAGAACACGAAACCTTGAGGAAATTAATAAATTCCTAGATTCCTAGAGCCTCCCAAGGCTGAACCAAGAAGACCTGGAACACCTGAACAGACCTATCACCATCAAGGAAATTGAAATGGTAATAAAAAGTCTCCCCAAGCACTAAAGTCCTGGCCCAGATGAATTCACTAGTGAATTCTTTCAAATCTTTAAAGATGACTTATGCCCAATTCTCTTTAAGCTTTTCCATGGAATTGAAGTATCAAGAACATTTACGAACAGTTTCTCTGAAGCAAATATCACCCTGATACCAAAAGCAGAGAGAGATACTACAAAGAAAGACAATTACGGGCCAGTGCTGGCGTGGATGTGGGGAAAAAGGGAACTCTTTCACTGTTGGTTGGAATGCCCACTAGTCCAACCTTTCTGGAAAACAATATGGACAGTCCTTCAAAAACTAGAAATTGAGCTTCCATATAGCCCTGCAATACCACTTCTGGGAATATATCCCGAGGATGAAAAAAAGCACAGTAGAAATGACATCTGCACCTATATGTTCACTGCAGTACTGTTCACAATAGCCCAAATCTGGAAACAACCCAAGTGCTCTAGAACAGATGACTGGTTAAAGAAACTTTGGTTCATCTACACAGTGGAATACTATACAGCTGTCCGGAGAGATGAAGTTATGAACTTTGCTTGTAAATAGATAGACATGGAGAGTATCATGCTAAGTGAAATGAGTCAGAAAAAGAGGGACAGACATAGAAGGACTGCACTCATTTGTGGGGTATAAAACAACATAACATTAGGCGGACACCTAAGGAAAGTAGATACACGGGTCAGTTATATTGCTCCATAGCTGGAAGCCTGCCTCATGAGCAAAGGGGAGAAGGCAGCTGGAATAGAGAAGGGATCACTAAGAAAATGATGGCCGAAGGAAACGGTTGGGATGGGAGATGTGTGCAGAAAGTAGATAAAGGATCAAACATGATAACCTATAAGGGTCTGTATTGCAAACCATAATGCCCAAAAGTAGTGAGAGATTATGTGGAATAATGTCTGCCATGGAGGCAGGGGGAGGGTGGGAAATGGGGGGTATACCGGGGATATTGGTGGTGGGGAATGTGCACTGGTAGAGGGATGAATGTTTTTATTATTGTGTGATTGTAACCCAAACATGAAAGCTTATAACTATCTCACAGTGATTCAATAAAATTTAAAAAAAATAAGCTGATTTAAAGTGAGTAAAATAAAATAATAGCCGATTAAAAGAAAATAATAAGAAAATAATAATAAATAATAAAGGATATAAAAATAAATTCTTTATTTAAAGAACTGTTATACTTCTTGCAGAAAATATAATTTAAAGTTATATTCCAGGCAAATTCTATTTTACTTTACCTGTTAATATATAAGGAAATGAAGGTGTTTTTTCATTTCTTCTGTGATTTGCTAATGTTTCTTAGAGGTTGGGAGCATTCAAAGTGAAACCAACCAAGTTTCAAATTACTCTGGGATAAGTACGTGAGGTGTGATTTTTTAATCTTTTTTAGGCCATCATTTTTACGAGTATAAAAATGAGTATTATTAATCAATAATATTAATGAGACATTGTTTATAAAGCTCTTAGTACAGTGCTCTCCATTTTGTCATTTTAAAGATAAAATTCACATGACAGAAAATTGAGAAAATAGAGGAAGGTGGGAGAGGAAAATCAGCCATTATCCAATCACTGGAGCACAAGTACCATTATTCTGAATAATTTTCTATTGTAGATTTCTAGCTTTGAGGGATTGCTTTGCTGTCATTGTATTACCACCTTCCCAAGGGCAGAGAATAGGATCCCAGTATTTAACAAGTCAGTGTTAAGAAAAAAAAAAATAAAAGGTCTGCTGACCTAATAAACAAGTCTAATTAGAAAGTTGGAACTTCTTTGTGTTTTTCTCTGTATTTCTGTTTAATAATAAAATGCTGAAGGTTCTCAGTAAGGTAGAATTATTCTTTTGAAAACATAGTGGTAGATTTTTAAACAAATAGTGAAGAGAAGCAAAGTACAGGACAGACAAACCAAATCCATGGATTCCAGAGTTGAAGCTGTGGTTGCCAGAGCAGCAGGAGGTGTGATTAGGGAGGGCCCCAGTGGGCTGTGGTTAGAGGATACTGGTACTACAGTAGTGGTTGTGGTCTGGTAACTTATATTTTGAAGAGGCATGAAATTGTACCTCTAAAATACATGTTTTCTCAATAAAAAGTAAATTAAAATGTTCATTTTTAAGTGATACCACAATTCATAAGACCTCAAAAATATGAATAGAAATTTCAAATATGGAAAGAATATTTCTCAGCTACATCTTTACGCATGCCATGATTATTCCAAATGCATGGGAATAAAGAGATTTTTAGAGTGTACTGTACACTAAGAATCTTACTGCCTTGTGTAATTTGAAACTCAGTTCCTCTTTTGTGTCTCTTTGAAAATAAAATGACAATAGGTATATGGAATCACTAACTTAAGATTCTTGAAATCTGTTGTTGTTCTTTTTTTTCCCAAGAATTTCTCAGTCTCTCAAATCCTAGTGAAGTTATTGCTTTAGCAGAGGTAAATCATTACTTTCCATTAGACTCATTTTATACTTTCCTGGGTGTCTCTCTTTTCCTTCCTGTCATTAGTGAGAGAATAATTCAAAAGCAGCTCAGGTAGCCTCTTTTCCAGCTGAGGAATCATTTACAATTTTTGTAATGTGGACTAGAGAAAGCCCACAAAATTAAAAAAATACATAAACTGGATCTAAGGAAATTAATACAATTTCTAGAAGGCATGCTGGGCCTCAGATGGAAATGCAGGCTTGCTGATCACCCATTTCTTACCATTCTTTTCTCCTCCTGTACTTCCCAACTGAATCAGCAGAGCTACTCAGGCCTTTTTATTCTTCCTCTACTATAATGATGACTTTGCAATCTGGTGAGGATTTTGGCTTGGGGGGGGGTCATGCACTTTGGTACTTGGAGGCTGTTTCAGCAGTGCTGAGGCACCATGAGGTACCAGAGATTGAATTCACAATTTCCACATGAAAATCATTCTCATCAGCATTTTGAACCATCTCTCCAGCCCAGTCTTCCCCTACCCCATGTTTTTAAATTTTTAATAATCTCATGGACAAAACTGATAAGCACACTCATAAATAATTATCAAATTAGGCCTCCAAATGTGTTAATGAATTTGAGCACTTTCTCTGGAATTAGCAGCCTTAGTAAAAGCCTTGAAGAAAAGGAAATAAAACTAAATTTTGGTCTTGGTGTTAATCATTGAATACTTATAAAATAGAATTTTGTTTTGTAGAATATACAAGTGATATCTGAAATAATTGTATAGAAGCTGATTCATTTCAGAGACATTGGAAAAAATTTAATGTTTATACAGACCTTAAATTCCAAAGGAGAAGCTGTTACTAATTTTTATAATAACAAAACCCTGAATATAAACACTGAATTTTTAAATTCTTCTTTAAGAATTTTGTGAGCTTCCTCTTTGTCCCCAAAGTTGTGCTGGTCGTGTTCCCCACCCAGCACTGTTTACAATAGCTAGAATCTGGAAAAAACCTGAGTGCCCAAGGACAGATGACTGGTTAAAGAAACTTTGGTACATCTACACAATGAAATACTATGTAGCTGTTAAAAAGGATGAAGTCATGAAATTGACATACAAGTGGTATTACATAGAAAGTATCGGGCTAAGTGAAATGAACCAGAAAGAGAGGGACAGACATAGAAAGATTGCATTCATCTGGGGAACATAAAGTAACAAAATAGGAGACTAACACCCAAGAATAGCTGAGATAAATACCAGGAGGTTTATTCCAAGGCTTGGAGGCCAGCCACACCCTCTAGGGGTAAAGGCAGCTCAGATAGAGAAGGGAGAACCAAATAAAGGGTGTTGGGAAGATCTGCCCAGGATGGGAGATGCATGCTGAAAGTAGACTATAGACCAAACATGATTGCTATTCAATGCCTCTTTTGTAAACCACAGCACCCAAAAGGAGAGAGAGAACAAAAGAGAATGCCCTGCCACAGAGGCAGGATGGGATGGGGGATGGGGGATGGGAGGGATACTACGATTAGTGGTGGTGGAGAATGGGAGCTGGTTGAGAGATGGGTACTGGATCATTGTATAACTGAAACCCAAGCACAAAAATTTGTAAGTCTACAACTGTACCTCATGATGTTTCACTAATAATTTTTTTTAAAAAAAAACGAATTCTGTGAGCTTCTTTACTTTCTTTTTCAACCCTTCAACTACTTGCCTTTCATCATCTTTATTAATATAATGTAAATGCTTAGATTCAGCTATTTGTTGCTAAAATATTCTCAATATTTTTACTTTTTCTTATAATATATTTTGACATTTTCACATTTGTCATTAATTATAAACTGAATCATTTTTAGACTTTTGTGTGTTAAATTAAACGATGCTCATTATTAATCCTGTTATTCTGACTACATAGTTCTTCAGCCCTTAATTCTGATTCCTTTCTCATGCTTTATGCATTTCCTTTGCAAAAGCTTTAAGGAGGATTATTTTTATAAATAAGTTCTCTTTTTTTGTATGTGTCTTTCATATTTCTCCTTTCCATATTAGCCTAAATTCTTTATGATTGCTATGGATCACACTCTGTAGATTTTCAGCACACAGGTATTTTGATATCATAAAAAGTTCCCTGAAGGGGTTGGTATATGAATTTTAAGCAAAGATAAGGGTAAATAGTCTTATGCTCAACTGCTCTGGCAGATATTCAAAGTACTACTTTGTATTAGAAATTCTAGACTTTTTAGAGATTTATAATAGCTGAATGAGTAAATAGATGACAAAGGAATCATAAGTGAATAAAGGTAACAGAACCAATATGGTAATAGTCCACAAGTGATTATGCTGAAAATGGAAATATAAATCTTGATCCATTTCTAATAAATCTATATAAAATTCTTGATTTAAAACATAATTCACTTCCAGAACCATATGAATCATCTATAATATACTGGAAACTGAAGAAAACAAATAGATTCCCTGCTTAACAAGAAAAGGTTTATATAGATTTTTTGAGGCAGGTGATTTGATATATTTTTTGTAAATAACACTAAATTATTTTAAACAAATTAAGGAAAACACTTGGGCTGGAGCGATAGCACAGCGGTAGGGCGTTTGCCTTGCACGCAGCCAACATGGCCTACCCGAGTTCGATTCCGACGCCCCTCTCGGAGAGCCCGGCAAGCTACTGAGAGCATCTCGCCCGCACGGCAGAGCCTGGCAAGCTCCCGTGACGTCTTCGATATGCCAGATACAGTAACAACAAAGTCTCCAATGGAGACGTTACTGGGCCCGCTCGAGCAAATCGATGATCAACAGGAGGGCCTTTCCCTTTAAGGAAAATACTTACTTGGAATTAGTTTTTTTTCTCCTATGCTGCAGCACCTATAAAATATAGAATGTATCATCTTTCTAATTAAAAATGTCAGGTCTTGGGACCTAAAAGATAGCGGAGTGGGTAAGGCTTTTGCTTTCTACTCAGCCACAGTGATTTGATCCAGGCATCCCATATGGTCCCTCAAGTGCAGCCAGCCAGAAGTGATCCTTGAGCACAGAGCCATATTCCCTGAGCCCGAAACCCAACCCTCACTACCTCATCAAAGCAAGCCATATCTGTAATCCAGGTGATATTGTTGGTACAGTCTGTTTAGTCTGCCATTTATTACTCCAAAGTCTATTCCAGATAGCCCAATTATTTAGTCAGATATATAGAATAAAATAATTAATTTCTACTTTCTTCCTTATGTAATTATAGAGAAAATTCATATAAAAATTAAGGTTTAAAATATAGACCTAATGGGATGGGAGATGTGTGCAGAAAGTAGATAAAGTACCAAACATGATAACCTCTCAAGTTCTGTATTACAAACTATAATGCCCAAAAGTAGAGAGAGATTATGGGGAATCATGTCTTCCATGGAGGCGAAGGGAGGGTTGGAAAGGGGGGTTATACCGGGGATATTGGTGGTGGGGAATGTGCACTGGTGGAGGGATGGGTGTTTGATCATTGTGTGATTGTAACCCAAACATAAAACCTTGTAACTATTTCACAGTGATTCAATAAAATTTAAAAAATAAAATAAAAATATAGACCTAAAAGGTGTTGCTGTTTTTCAGCCAGTCACTTGAGTAAATTTCCAGAAAATGATAAGTATAATCATGAAGATATTTGGAATTTATAAGCTGCTCTTTTCATGAAAAAAGTCAGGTAATAGTGCATGTGAGTTAAATCCACTCACATAAGGAGCTATAAGTGTGAATTTTGTTAAGTTGCCAGTTCTAATCTTTTGAACAATTCTGAAAGTTTTGCTTTGGTTTGACTCCAATAGTTACTAAGTCTTAAAAACACTGTCACTTTATCCATTTCCTTAGGATCCCTAGAAGCATTTATTCTCCATAAAAAAGAAGTAGGAAGAGGACACAGCAAGATAAAGAGTATGTCACAGTGGGTCTGAGACGGTAATATTTTCTTAGCATAAAGCCAATGTTCAAGTAGAACTGGTATCTTGGAGCCAACCAAGAAAACAGCTAGTAAATGTAGTTTGAATACCTCATTTTTTCCTGAGAGGTGTAAAAGGATGACATGTGGGCTCTTCCAGCTTTGGAGGAACTCCAGAGAAATATCTCACCAAGATTTCATGGCAGATAGGGGACCAAATGCATCCTGGATAATATTCTTGTGGTGTGTGAAGAAGGTGTTAAGGAGGCAAAGAAGAGTCATTTTCAGGTTTCACTGAGCCAAATATTTTTAAAAAAGAAAAAAAAACCACCAAAGATAAAAAGTCAAACCTGACAGATTCCAGATGAGCTGCATTTTAGTATATTCAATCTGTACTCACACCATTCCAGTTGCTAATAGAGATAAGGCTGTTATGCAGATTTTGCATGACCTGTGGGAAGCAGTACATCAGAAATAGAATGGAAAGAAGGTTAGAAATGCATCTGGGGTGGGGGATGTGAGGGAGACGTAAAAGGGTTCAATTCAGGGGGCAACCTTGTTTGGCATAGACTGGGTTTCTGGCACTTGCAAAGGTACTGGAACTCATGAGAAGATCTTGTAGGACTATATATAATATGTGTAACACACAGACTCTTCAAATGTCCCCACTGAAAGTACAGGGCATAATGCAAAGGTTTGTTGGCACTGACCATCAACCACTCTTCTACTGCAACCCTCAGACAGCTGTTTAAAGTGAGGAGGAGGAAAACCAAGTAGAGAAAAAGCAAAAGTTCTTTGGAAACCACAAAATCCTCCAAACAGTTCCAATCTTAGAGTGTTATAATGTTAAAATCTGAGGCACATTATCAGGAGATGAAAGTTCAAAGAGGCCTCAGTTTTATGTTGGATAAACAGGAACATATGCCCAGTCTCAGAAATATTTCAAATGTGTTGTGAAACTTCGCTCAGTTAGGAGAGAAATGTTAGAGTTCAACTGTGAAAAATCCAATTGCGTATTTGAAAAAAAAAGAAGCAGGTGCTGGGAAAGACCACAAACTTTCTAAGCATGTCAGCACCATATACTGCCATAGCAAACAGAAGAGAAAATGTTATTAAGCCTTGGGAAAGCTTTGTGAGCAATGTATCTAATGAGTCTGACTATCATTTACTTGTCATTGGGTTAGTGTATTCTTGGGGTGGGGAGGAGTAAATGTCAAAGAGAAATTGATATACTAGAAATATTTCAGTTAATCTTTGTGGAAAATTTATAAATCAAGAACATTTTAACAGAAGTCACTATGTACCAGAAGTGAGTGCTCTCTGTTGAAGAAGGTTGACTGAAATGAACAGAAAATTTTTGCCCACAAAAATCTAAGCTTAAAATTAGTTCATGGGAGAAGGGATTTTATTCCAGAGGAATTTTATTTGTTGTTTCATGAATTATAGCAATGGAGAGTAGATAAAGCTAATCAAAAAGATTCTCCTAATCCTGTTACTGACAATATTTTTAATAGTTCCTTCATTTCTCTTCTAAGAAGT
Organism: Sorex fumeus; assembly: GCF_029834395.1. NCBI lineage: Eukaryota > Metazoa > Chordata > Mammalia > Eulipotyphla > Soricidae > Sorex > Sorex fumeus. The sequence goes on along the minus strand of NW_026606155.1, from coordinate 65,106,218 downwards.
TGCTATTTCTTTCCTGCCCTTTCCTTCCCTCCTTTCTTTCCAAAAAAGTACAATATTTGAAGAATAGTGAGAAGAGACCAATAAACGTTGACTGATTATCTGAGCCAGTCTCCAAGAGCAAATCAAATATTGGGGAAACAGAACTAGCTTAGGTTCAAATGCAGTGATTGTCACTAATTATTTAAATTGATATCTCTTTCCTCCTCTGTCCCTGCCTACCCCAAGATTCTAAACTCTGAGCTTTTACAATGTGAAAACTGTCTTGAGGAAAATGACAGATTAGGTAGAAAATATTCTTTCCAGTTTTCCTCCCATACAATGTTCTCTGCTAATCTGAAAAAATTAATCCGTACTATGCCACTGGGTGAAAATGGTAATCTCCCAAAGTAAACATGTTCACATTTGTTATAAAAGAAGAGAAAGTAATGTCACAGAGTAACAGAGTGAAAGGAAATTTTTTAGTTTGAAATCTGAATTAAACATTCAACAATATTATCTCCTCATTGCATAGATTTAAAACACAGCAAGCCTAGTACTTAAACTTTTGAATCTAGAGCACTTCATTATCTACTACTTCCAATCATTTCTTCCCTAGAAGTAAACAATGGATAAGATACATTTATACTACTGCTTAGTATATAGATGTATGTGTTGTGTCAATGTTATTCACTTTTTATATCCCACAAAGGTTATTTTACATTTTCATCCTCTTTTGTTCTCTGACTTTATTCATTCTAGGATGTTTATTGGTTGCAAAGAAAAAAAAGCATGATATCAATAAAGTATAGTAAGGCAATTTCTTATTGATATCTATGTATTTTTATTATACATTATTCTGAGCCTACATGAAGAGAAAAACAAGCATTTCAATTAGATAAGATATTCCTCAATATACTTTACATATACTTTATATTCAGTATGACTCCTCACTCACATAGAATTGTCAATGCTATTTTTCTATGGATTGTCAATGCTATTTTTCTTATATAGTATTGTCCACTGTTCTAAGAAAATTGTGGGTGATACATCATTTCTTATGCATACTTTCCTGTAGTTCCAAGAATTTGTTCCAGATGTTTTACCCAACTACTAAGGTTTAACTCACTTGTGCTAACAGAAGCTGAATGTCAAGATTACTGACTACTTAGTAAGTACTATACAACATATCCTGATTCCAGAAATACAAAAAGTGTGAAACAAGAAATTTATACTATGAAACATTTAAATATAGCATATTTTATCCTCCTATAAATGTGATGTAGTCTTCTTAGCAGATTATGAGAAAACTAAGCAATAGACGTAGGAAAAGAGACAGGAAAAGAATACCAGAATAAAGCTTTCTCTCTCTTTAAACCAAAAATGTGCTTATTCATTTATGAATGTTTATTTAGATTAGTTTTTCAAAGATACTGTTCTAGTGAGTTTACTTTGTACTCATTTTACTGTTATCAGAAGCTTTATGAAAATTTAATAAGACAAGTGAACGTTCATACAATAATGATTTTCATGGTCTTATCAATGATTATTACGGCAGAGCCTGGCAAGCTACCCTTGGCATACTCGACATGCCAAAAACAGTAACACTCCCCTGACGCTGAAAGAGCCCCCCATATGCCATCGGGCTACACTAGCACATGTCAGGGATGAATAGAGATGTTACTGGTGCCCGCTCAAGCAAATCGATGAACAATGGAAGGACAGTGATACAGTGATACAGTGATCAATGATTATACCCTAACATATTGATATATTTCTATTTTAATAATTAACTCACAGATTTCTGGACTATAGTATATTTTTGACTCTCCAAATGCTGACTCCTTTTCTATCTAATCCAGTTTTTTAAATTCCAGTAATTATGTTTAGAATCAAAATGTTTTATGAGAACTGGGAAGTGTGGCTTAGAACATATGCCTGCAAGAGACCTGGGTTTGTTCTCTAGCAGAATTACCTTCAATAAACACACACACACACACACACACACACGCACGCACGCACACACACAGAGTCAATTAGGTAATGATTAATGATTTCTGCATATTATTTGAAGAAAATATCTACAAAATTTTCTCTTAAAAATTGGCAACAATTTATTTATTATTTTTTAAAATTTATTTATTGAATCACTGTGGGAAAAGTTACAAAGCTTTCAGGTTTAAGTCTCGGTCATGCAATGATCAACACATTTCCCTTCACCAGTACTTATTTTTCACCACCGAGAACCCCAACACACATCCCACCCCTCCCAATGCCTGTGAGGCAGATGAATTCTAATTAGCACTCTATCTACTTTGATTAGATTGATTGTTTCGACAAAAGATGCACCATTATTGTTTAGAGTTTACACCCCAAAATCAGACCTGCTGAAAAGGCCTGATTGTTATTGTGAAATAATTTGTTTTCTACAGCTGGTTACAAGAACCAAATGATGGCTACATGATTTTGGATTTCTGATATTTTACTTATTAAGCCTGGAGGTATTACTGCCGAGAGCAAGATAATTATGAGATTGGTTTCTGTGGCTCTGGAGGCATGGTGCCGTGGATTAACGCATAATCCATTCACTTTTTTGCCACAAGCTGTGGGGCTCTGCATTAAGTCCTTGTTTCTCCAGAGCCATGGCCGAGCCAGAGAGCCGCTCATGGGGGGGGGGCAACCTGTGATCTCGGTAGGGTGTGAAAGATGAGCCGAGAATGCCCCCCTTCCCATGAAGTTTCAGTTGCCCCGTCGCCACCAGCTCATACCTGGCTTTCCAAAGACAATTTACTTATTCTTGGTAGAGAAATTCTTTTTTTTTTTTGGAGGAGGGTGACTTCCAAGCAGAGCTGGCAGTTCTTGAGAACCTGTGAGGAGTCTGAGATCAAATCCAGGAACTTGTCATGCCAGACATGCACTCCAGCCTTTCAAACTATCTAACCTGCCCTTGAAATTACGACAAAAGTTTTCCAAGTTACACAAGAATTATTTTAAAACTTTAATAACTTTGAGCCAGAAAGATAGTACAGGAGCTAATTGCCTTGCATGCAGCCAACTCTGTTTCAATCCCTGGTACTGTGTATGGGTCCCTCACACACCACTAAGAGGGATCTCTGCGCACAGAGCCAGGAATAAGTCTTAAGTACCAAAAGGTGTAACCCACCAAATAAAATAAGATAAAATATGTTTAATAAACTAAATTTGCTTTCTGGATATAAGTAGACTACTGATTTCATATAGTTTAAAAGGTGGAAATCTTTTACATGAGAAGTAGAAATCACTTTATTTTTTAACTTTATACAAATTATTATACTGGCATACTTCTTGAAATGCTAACTTCTCCTGAATTATTTTTCCCAGAAGCACTGGTCAGGAATAAAATAAATAAAAATTAGATGACAGTTCCCTTTTTTTTACATTACCTTCTTGCTAACAAGAGTGCAGAATGAATAATATTGTTGGGGAAAGTATGTAACACTCACTATTACTGTGACAATATAAATTTCAACATTAATTCTGGAATATATTTGGATATTTCGTATTAAAAAACATAAAACATACAATGCCTTGACCTAGCAAATCAATTCATAAAAATTATCCCACAGGCACCATTAGATAATATTAAACATACAGGTAGAAATCTGCTTGTCAATGATGTCATAATAAACATATTATGGTCTTACCCATTCTAATAAAAAGTGAAAACTAACTGAATGTTCTAGTATAGATATACTTGAAGAATAAATTATGATGCTTCCATTAAAAAATTGTATACCACATGGTCCCTTAAGCACTGCTAGTGTGACTCCTGAGCACAGTGCCAAGAGTAATCCCTAAGAACAGCTGGGTGTGATGCAAATACAAACCAAAAAAATGAACCAATTAATTAAAAATAATGTAACAGTAAAAATTATGAGTTAGATCCCAAATTATTGACGTGACATAGCAGAGAGTAAAATGTCTACCAAGTATTTATTTGTTTCTTTTATTCTCTGTTCTCCTACCTCCAGTGAGGTAGTACTGTAGTACTGTCCTCCCATTGTTGATTTGCTCGAGCAGTCCAAGTAACGTCTCCATTGTGAGACTTGTTGTTACTGTTTTTGGCATTTTGAATACATCATGAGTAGCTTGCCAGACTTTGCCGTGCAGGAGGAATACTCTCGGTAGCTTGCTGGGCTCTCCGAGAGGTTTGGAGGAATTGAACCCCGTGCAAGGCAAACACCCTACCCTCTGTGCTATTGCTCCAGCCCGTCTCCAGTGAGATAGAACTATGTCACTCGTGCTGGCTAGTGAAATGTGTAAATTCTGTCACTTCCATTTTGAGGCTAGTAAATCTCCTCAAAGGTTGTTTTTAATCTCTTCCTTCTTTTGCCTAATAATTTGAGAAACAATTGAAGAAATCTCCACTTTGCAATATGAAGGAGTCATACCATCATATTGAGATCCTTAACTGAGAACTGTGGTGCACAGTTTTCCAATGTAGCATGAGCAAGAATTAGCCATTACATTTGTCAGAATTTGTCACCTCACCATAAACTGCCTAATCCTAATACAAAGTCTAGAATATTTATGACACATTCAATAATTCAAATGTTGGAGACATTCTATGCAAGAGGAGCTAGTTTTCATATTTTATCACTTTTATTGTAATTTTCTATTTCCTCTGATTTTTCAAAAGGAATACATGTTTTTAATAGTCTTTAATTTTATAAAAAATAGTTGAAAATTATTATATACAATACTCATAAATAACAGCTTAATGAATGTGGGTACATAGAAAAATTCAAAAACATACCTAAAATTTACCAACTATTTTACAAGCTAATGGATTGTTTTTATATAACTGCAGAAAAGAGAGGTATATAATACGTGATCCGTTTTGTGGTGTGAGCAGGGAGAGACGAGGGACTACTGATATGTTGCAACCCTGAGGCAAGGGAAAGAAGAATCTTGGCAGCAGTTGGGAGAATTATGGTATCATACAATGTGATATGGAACATTAAGAACAAATGTCTTTCCTCTATGGAAAATGCCTTAGAGGTAAAATAAAACTGGAGATGAAGAGCAGAAACTTAAATTATCTGAAAGGCAGAGGCTGCAGTATATGGTTGGTGGCCCATGGGATATTCCGAAAGCTTTTTTGATCTCCAGAAACTGCCACTTTTTCTTCAGTGTCTTCTTGTTTCCTATCTTGTCTCTCTGCCTTCTATTACTTTGTCTCTTCCTTCCCATTTTTCTCTTAAAGTATTCTTAGAAACCATCATATCCTCAGGATATTTTCCATTACTCAAAAGTATTTCCATTACTATAAAAGCAGTCAGTGGGATGCTAAACAGAATATGCATGGCCTTTTGGATTTTCATTAGAGTTTCTTCCTGGTCCCTTAGAGTAAACAATGAAGATTCTGTCAGGGCTGGAAAACAGGAGTGTTTCTGTCCCAGAGGCAGTTTGTTTTTCCTGATTATGGTTAGTGCAGTGGAGTAGGTGCAAGAATTAGGAGTTTTCCTTTGTTGCTGCACAAGTATTGTCTAATCCCTTAATTTGCTTTCCCACTCAATAGGGCAGATCTATAGGCTAGGAACTTCCTCCTTGTCTGACATGACATTGATGTAAAGCTCAAAAGCTACTTCTCTTAAAAGCAGAGAGAACTGAATGGGGGTTTGATTCTGTGCCATGGTGATAATGAGGATCAGCTAAGAAGGTCTGTTACTGGCAGAACTGGTGTGTGCTTTAAGACATACGGTGGTGCCAAGAAACAATACAAAGTGTGAGAACAAGCAGACTGAGTCACGATCCATTGCAGATTCTAAATTGTACACTTCTGTCTCTATATATAGCATGTCAAAAGTGTCATTTCTGCTGTCATGTGAACTTGGTAGATTGTCACCACCATAAGTAGAGCAACAACAGAAGCATTTCTTTATATTAACTGCATCTGAATCACATAGCAAAATGTAGTTTCCCCTGACACATTTGACTTGGGGAATATTAGGCTGGGAGAATCTCTGGGGGGAAACGGGGCACTGCTTCTTGGATTCTATGTAAAGAAAAGCCTTTCTGGTTGACATAGACTACAGAGTGTTGTACTTTTTTGGATCTGGCTGTCAGAAATCTCCAAGTATGGTGTGAAAGATGTATAATATTCTTTCAGCGAGGCTATTTTTTAACCGGTATTATGTGGGTTTGAAAACAGAATGGGAGCGCCCTCGTTAATAATCCTTCCGCGTTGCGATTGTGCAGCAGAGGTGCTGGAGGCGAGGGGCTGTCACATTTTCAAATGTGGGGAGAAGGAAAAACACTTTTAAGGGTCACATGTATTTCTTTTTTGTTATTTCTGCCTTAAAAATACCTCTTTAGTTCCTATCGGGGGAGAGTTCTTCTTTATGATGATAGATTATAAAATAAAGCTTTCCTTTGTTACATAAGAAAAAATAAAGCTGGGGAATGCTATACTGAATAATCCATTTTATTAATTTTTAAATTGCCTTTCTTTTCCAGTGTGTGTTTTTTCAAATTCTCTAGTAAAAATAAATATATGTGTAGGAAAATAAAGAAAAAGCAGATACAACAAGCACTAAACACTCCCATTCTCGGTGGAACTAGGATGAGAAAAGTCACAGCCTTTGCCTTCAAGGAACTGTAATATGATTTTTGAAACCTCTCCATGCTGGTTCTTTATTACATTTAAAAATAATGCAAATTAAATTTATAGGTGCTGGAGAGATAGTAAAAGCTCTTGGCTTGTATGGATGAACCCAGGTTCACTTCTCTGCACCACAGAGGCAAGAAATGCCTGAACACTCCCATATGTGGTCTACATAATAAAAAAACAAATAACTAAGTTTTATATGGTAAAAAACAAATAGTTTTGCCATAGAGGCCTACAAATTGACAAATCATAGCTATATAACAATACCCAAAATAAAGATATAAAGCAGTTTCTTCTCCCCAAAACATCTTCCACATCTCTTTCTAGGAACTCATACCACAATACAAAACATGGGAGCCACTTGTCTCCAAAGTTTTTCCTTTTCCAGGATGAATTAATTATAGTTTGTATTCTCTTGGTTCTAGCTTGTTTTGCAAAATAAATTCCTTTTCACTGCTAAATAGAAGTCCGTTGCATAGATATGCCATAGTTCTTTTGCTGATGTAGTTGAACGATATCTGGGTTGCTTCATTTTTACTTTTTATAAATAAAATTTCCATTAATTCACACACTGACTTTTGTATAGATCAGAGGTTCTGTATCTCTTGAGAAATATTTGGGAGTAGGACTGTTAGGTCATATGGTAGGTAAAGCTTTAAAAAACTAACAAAATCTTCCAGAGTGGAAGAGGTTTTCCATGTTGAATGGAGCATTCAGGAATTCCATTGCTCTAAATACTTGTGCAAACTTGAAGCTAAGAGTTATTTTTATTTTTATTAATGTATTATTATTGTTGTTACTATAAGCTCTGAGTGGAGCGATAGCACAGGGGGTAGGGTGTTTGCCTTGCACGCGACTAACCTGGGTTCGATTCCTCCTTCCCTCTTGGAGAGCTCAGCAAGCTACTGAGACTATCCCTCCCGCACAGCAGAGCCTGGCAAGCCCTCCGTGGCATATTCAATATGCCAAAAACAGTAACAACAGGTCTCACAATGGAGAGGTTATTAGTGCGGGCTAGAGCAAATCCATGAACAACTGGAGGACATTGCTACAGTGTTACTGTTTTTCTGTGGGAGAATAAATCCAAATCTTCGCACATGCAAAGTGTATGCTCTTACCATTACCACATCCTCAACTTGGATGATGATTTACTTTGCATTTCCTTAAAGACTAGTTTTGACAATCATTTCATGTGCTTATCTTCTGTAACTCATTTATCTTACTCGGTGATTTATTTGTGCAAATCACTTGTCCATTTTGAAAATTGACTTGTTTTTCTTATTGAATTTTGAGTTATTTATATATTTGGGAAAGAAGTTTTTCCTGTGTTTTACAAATAGTTTCATAAAGCCTAGGCATAATTCTTTATTATTTCATCATTTTGATGCAGACTAGGTTTTAATTTTGATAAAACTTAATTTACTGATATTCTTTTGATGCTTTTGATATCACATCTAAAATGTGATCGGCTGGTTCATAGTCACAAAGATTGTCTCTTACCATTTTTAAAAAATTTTGTTAGGGTTAGATTTTAAAATTAATTCTATGATATGTCTTGTGTTACATTTTTTTTCTTGGCTTCTGGACCAGATCTTGAGTTGTGGACTTACTACAAGCTCTGTGCTCAGGAGTCATTCCTAGCAATGCTTGGAAAACCTTACATGGTGTCAAGTAATTAACTTGGGGTTGGCCTTACTTTCTCTACTATCCTTCCAGTCCTACAACAGTTTCACAATCTCTCACTTTGTACTGGGGCTGGAGATGAAGGTTGGAGCCACACTTGGCTGTGCTCAAGTCTTACTCCTGGCTCTGTACTCAGCGATCATTCTTGACAGGCCTCAGGGAACCAAAGAGATAAAACTTAGGTCACCAAATGCATGTTAAGTCTTTATCTATTGTATTATCTCTCCAGCTCATGTTTTATATTAATTTTCTGATGAAGCATTGGGTTTGACTGGGTTCATTATTTTCTTTTGTCTAATTGTGCTAATATCATTTGCTGTAAATACTAAAGTTTCTCCATGAAATTGTCTTTGTAACTGCCAACACTAAGTGAACAAATTTGAAAGGGTCAACTTCTATCTCTCAATTCCATTTTGTTGGTCTTGTCTATATTTTAACAATTACCACATTGTCTTAAAAAACAGATTTTGTGCATCCTCCAACTTATTTTTAAAATTTGTTTTGGTGTCCTAATCCCTTTGACTTGCTATATGACATTTAGAATCAACACAATGATTTTTTTTTTAACTTACTGCTGAAATCTAGATTTGGATTGTGTTGAACCTGTATTTTTCAAGACATAAAATTCTGAAAAATGCAATTGCAAATACGAAGTAGTAATTTAGAACCAATCCATATCAACCAACATTCACAAACTGGGAGTTTGATAGTTACATAAACACTTCTTTTTACCTATTGGATAAAGTGCTAAGGAAAAAAATAGTTTGAGATCATAAAATCTATTTATTGGTCGAATATGTTTTGGTGGTGGAACTCAGTGAATAAAAAATAAACTTCATTTTTAAATGTGCAAACCAGCAGAATAGGCCTTGAAAGTCAATGCACTGAGGAATAAAAAATATTAGTTCTTTTCATAGCATGCTCTGCTCACTTCTGTCAAAATAGCAAACATCAAACTGGAAACATGATTCTCTTTCTGCCTAAGAAGATTGAGTGGTGTCACACAGAGATTCACGGTTTCCTACAGTGCCCTTGTCTGTCTATTTGAGGAATGGCAACAGAGCTACCTATGGACAGAGGCTCTACGTTAAATTATGAGAAGGAGCTATGTCATGGGGTAGTCACATTATTTTGGAATAATCCCTAGTCCAAAAAAAACCCAAGAAAGAAAGCCTGGAATTCATGTCCATGGGGCCCTAAAATCACCACTATGCTAGCATAATAGAAAAGAAAAGTATGCCTTTCACTAGTTTATCTACACCCTGTTTGTTTCTTCCCTTCAATTGGTTTATTTGATGAATTGCCAGTTTTCTTGATTTCCTGCAGATTTCCATTGTAGAAATTGCAAGAATCTTTTAATTGCACCAAACTAAGAGCCCATCTTTTGTTGACATAGGGCTGGCGTATGTATTGAGAAATTTTCAAACAAAATCTGTGGATGAAAGTATAGCAGCATATTTTGTACATTGAAGGGAAAAATAAAAGAGAATCAAGTTTTTTCTTGTCACATGCTTCCTGGCATCATTTTACATTTATTTATAATACTGCTGTCATTAATATTATGTTCGCTGGTTGAAATTATTTTGTTTCTCCCCTTTAGAAATAGAGCTGCTCAAGATTGATAAATAATAACACATTATATAAGAACTGAGGATTATTTAACATCTCGATTAATGAGATATTTTCTACCCCAAAATGACAGTCTTCAGAGCTTTGCAGATGTAAGCTTGTCAATCTCAGATCATGACTAGTGTTTACATGTGAAAGATGAATATGATACATTGGTAAAATAGTTAGTTTTGTCTTCAAGCCCTTTTAGTGAAATCACTAGTGGAATATTCAGGATGAAAGGTTCTCATTGATCATAAAACAGTATTTATAGAAGTGGAATTATAAAGTTATACACCTGAAAGCTATATAATGTTAGAAACGAATGCAACATGATTAAAAATTTACTTTGAAAAACAAGTTACAAAACTACTACTTTAAAAACGAGATGAAAAGAAATTCTTTGTGTATATGGCATTGAGCTGCACCAGAGAACACAAACTCATGCAAGCTTAAACATTTTGGAAAAAAAATAGATTCAGATTCTGCTAAGTTTCTTTTCAGTTTATTAGCAAATACACACCTATATCTGCCAAAAACTGTAAAGGAGATCATGGTCCACATGAGTGGACAAAAAGAGATGAAGGTATAGCAGCTCAGCTGTTTGCCTACAGTCACATGTTCTGATAATCCATAAGAAATTCACTGAATCTTAGGACTTGAAATCTCAGGCTTTTTCCCATTAATATATTAGACTTGAGGATGGTAGTGGCATCAGAGTTACTCAATTACCCTATATGGAAATTCTTGCTGGCCCTTCAAACAACTTCCTAATATTACTTGTCTTGCTTAGTAGGGCACTAGACTGGTCATGACCTGGCATAGAAATTCTTCTTGCAAGTATGTTGCATTTAGAAGTCTATACATTTGGTCTTCCTTAGGATATTTCATTTTGTTATAAAGAAAATACCCACTAGTAGATATTTTGCTAAGTTTTTTAAATTTCATAAAGAAAAAGATATGCCACAGTAAGGCATATTTAAATGTGTGGATTACTTCTACCTTAGTGACTAATTTTAATCTATTTCAGGAGCAATAAGTAAATTTTAATCTAAGGACTATTTTTTTAATCTAATTCAAGAGGCTAATTTTAATCTAATCTGAGAGACTAAGGTTCTAAGGAAGCTGGCTAGAATAGAAGAACTGGGGGCCTAGAATGAAAGTACAGTAGGTAAAGTGCTAGTGCGCGTTTATATGCAACCAACATTAATTTGATCCCTGGGACCACATATGGTCCCCCAAGGAATGCCAGGAGTGCACAATCAAGTGTGGGCCCCCAAAAGAAAAGCAGTTGTTTTATCAGTAAATAAATTAAAATCTGATTAATGTGAATTATTTTTTGAAAGAACAATTTTTTTTCAGTCTTTTTATGCTTCTTGTCACAACCAAATCAGATATGGGATTCTTTTAAGACAAAAGAAAAAGAAACAAAAATACTAGTTTTAAACAAAATGGCTGCAATTACATGCTCAGGATCCAATGATTTCTAAGTCCTTGCATTCTGTCTTCCAGTCACTACAGATAAGTAGGATAAACTAACAGCATAGTTTATTCAATTACACAGAACAGATTAAAATTAAGTTATTGCCATGTAAATAATATTCTTTATAGTGTTTGAGGTTCCTTGCTTTTGCAATGAAGAAAAATAATCCCTCCGTATGATTAGATAATTGCCTTCTAGACTTATGTTTGATGCAGCTATACTTCCTAATTTCATTTTTTCCATAATAATCCTGAACAATGATTCCTGAGTACAATAACTCCTGAATAAAAGGAGAAGAGGACTTGGACCAAAGGAAATGCATTGCTTCTACTAGGAAGGAACTTAGAGAAAGCATGAAAAAAATGGAAATAAATACCCAGGATGGAAGTGCCATGGTGTCTTCAACTCTCACTGGAGGGTTTATAACTAGGAGGAAGAATGAGAAAAGGGAAAGAATGAGGAAAAGGGATTTTAGAAATCAGACTTTCAATTATACCTGTACCTATAATTCTCACTAAAAGTTAAAAAAGTGGTTTTTAAGATGAGAAAGGAAAACCATGAGTGATAGACATTCAAACTCACGTCTACTCCCAGTTGAGTTGGAATGACTATGAAGTAGAAAATCACTACACATAGTTAATACTGGAGATGAGAAAAAAAAGTAGTTTGTCATATGCCAGAAACTTGAGTATCACTTGTATTAATAATGATGTAGAGAGCCAGTTTGTGACTTTTCATACTAGAAGGTATATGGGGAATAGATACAGCAGATCCTGAAAGAATCTTACTAATATAATACCCTGTTACTAGAGGAATGAGGGCAGATATGGGAAAGACAGCCACAGAAAACAAAAAACATGTGTGGATGAGCTTCCTTCTAGAGCAGATGGCCCCAATGAACCAAGAGTTGGCAGAGTGGGGCTTCCTCTGAAAGACATAGAAAAGATACTGTAAGTCAAAAGGAGACCATCTGGAGGAAGCAAAGGAAATGCCTTCCCCAAAATAGACTTACTGCAAGAAGAAAAGCTCATTTTGAAAAATGTTTAATTTGGGTCCTCAAAATAGATTTCAAATATCAAAATGAAGATAAAAAGAAAGCAAAAATTCATAAAGGCAATGACAAAACAATACAAACAATGAAACAACTACATACTGAGAAAGGGCAGTTAACAGCAGACTGGATAGTGCAGAAAATGCATTTTAAAAAAATAGAAAAATAGATTCAAAATTCATCCAGAGATGAAGGACAAAAAAAGAAAGACATTAGAAAAGATAAGATCTATAACAAAAATTCTAATCAACCATCTCATGTCTACAATATATGAGAATGCCAGCAGCAAATAATAAGAAAAGAGAAGAGGTAAACACAAATAACAAAATAAATGTTCAAAATCAATAAGGCTTAATTCTACAAAGTAGAAAAACTCTCTAAAAATTAAGAATAAGCATTCATTTTAATTTTAGATACTACTATGATAGACTTGCCCCCCTTTTTATTTAATCACAATGAGATAGTTATAAGGTTGTTTATGATTGGGTTTCAGATATACAATGTTTCAAAACCCATCCTTTTACCAGCATATATTTATTTCCCACCACCAATGTCCCCAGTTCCCCACCAGTGTCCTCACTTTTCCTCCCGCCTCCCCCACACCTCTCTCTCTCTCTCTCACTGTCTCTCTCTCTCTGTCTCTCTCTCTTTTTCTCTCTCTTCTTTTGGGCATTATAGTTCGCAATATAGGTACCAAAAGGTTATAATGTAAATCTCTTTACCTTCTTTCAGCACTCAGTTCTAGTCCAGAGTGATAATTTCTAACCATTATTCTAGTATTGGTCTTTCTCTATATAACTTCACTTTGGTCCCCATACACTTCTGGCAAGTTTCCAATCATTGACCAGACCTCCTGGCCCCTATGCTTCCTGGTCTTGGATGTTAATCTCATACTTCTTTTTTCCGTATCCCACAAGAGAGTGCAGTCATTATCTATACCTGTCCCTCTCCTCACTCATTTCACTCAGCATGATACTCTCCTTGTCCGTCCATTTATAAGCAAATTTCATGACTTTGTTTTTCTTAACAGCTGTGTAGTATACCATTGTATACACATATCATAACATCTTTATCCAGTCATCTGTTCTTGGCACTAGGATTGTTTCCAAATTCTCGCTGTTGTGAATAGTGCTGCAATGAACATTAGAAATGCAGATGGTTAATCTTTGATAAAGGTGCAAGTAATGTGAAGTGGAGTAAGGAAAGCCTCTTTAACAAATTGTGCTGGCATCACTGGACGGCTACATGCAAAAAAATGGGCTCAGAACTCTGCCTAACACCATGTACAAAAGTAAGATCAAAATGGATTAAAGACCTCAACATCAGACCAGAAACCATAAGGTACATTGAAGACAAAGTTGGCAAAACCCTCCATGACATTGAAGCTAATGGTATCTTCAAAGATGCCACGCCACTGGCTGAGCAAGTGAAAACAGAGATAGATAAATGGGACTATCTTAAACTAAGAAGCTTCTGCACCTCCAAAGAAACAGTGACCAAAATACAAAGACAGTCTACAGAATGGGAAAGGATATTCACCGAATACACATCTGACAAGGGGTTGATATCGAGGATATACAAAATACTGGTTGAACTCCACAAGAAGAAAACATCCAACCCCATCCAAAAATGGGGCAATGAAATGAACAGAAATTTTCTCAAAGAAGAAATCCGAATGGCAAAAAAGCACATGAGAAAATGCTCTACATCATTAATCATCAGGGAGATGCAGATCAAAACCACAATGAGATACCATCTCACACCTCAGAGACTGGCCCACATTCAAAAGAACAAAAGCAACCAATGCTGGCGTGGATGTGGTGAGAAAGGGACACTCCTTCTCTGTTGGTGGGAATGTCGACTAGTTCAGCCCTTCTGGAAAACAGTATGGACGATTCTCAAAGAATTAGAAATTGAGCTCCCATTTGACTCAGCAATACCACTCCTGGGAATATATCCCAGAGAGACAAAAATGTATAGTCGAAGTGACATCTGCACTTGTTTGTTCATTGCAGCACTCTTTACAATAGCCAGAAACTGGAAGAAACCTGAATGCCCAAGAACAGATGACTGGTTAAAGAAACTTTGGTACATCTACACAATGGAGTACTATGTAGCTGTTAGAAAATATGAAGTCATGAAATTTACATACAAGTTGTACAACATGGAAACTATCATGCTAAGCGAAATGAGTCAGAAAGAGAGGAATAGACATAGAAAGATTGCATTCATCTGGGGGGTATAAAGTAACAAAATATGAGATTAATACCCAAGAATAGCTGAGATCAGCACCAGGAGGATTACTCCATAGCTTAGAGGCCAGCCAGGCATTCTAGGGGAAAGGGTAGCTCAGATAGAGAAGGGAGCACCAAATAAAGGGTGTTTGGAGGATCCTCCCAGGAGGGGAGATGCATGTCGAAAGTAGACTATGGTCTGAACATGCTTGCCACTCAAAGCCTCTTTTGCAGACCACAACACCCAAAAGGAGAGAGAGAACACAAGGGATTTCCCTGCCACAGAGGCCTAGTGGGATGGGGGGGATGGGGATGGGAGGGATATTATCCATGGTGGTGGAAAATGGGCACTGGTGGAGGGATGGGTATTTGATCATTGTATAATCGAAACCCAAGCACAAAAAATTGTAAATCTACAACTGTACCTCATGGTGTTTCACTAATTAAAAAAAAAAAAAAGAAATGCAGATGGTGTTTTTGATGTGTGTTTTTGGGTCCTCAGGGTAAATATCCAGAAATGGTATTTCTGGATCAAATGTGAGCTCAATTTCGAGGTTTTTTTTTTTTTAATAGCACAGAGGGTAGGGCATTTGCCTTACAAGCGGCCAACATGGCCGACCCGAGTTCGATTCCTCCGCCCCTCTCGGAGAGCCCGGCAAGCCACCGAGAGTATTCGATATGCCAGACACAGTAACAACAAAGTCTCCAATGGAGACGTTACTGGGCCCGCTCGAGCAAATCGACGATCAACGGGAGGGCCTTTACCTTTACCTTAATGTCCATATTGTTTTCTAAAAAGTCTGGATCACTCAACATTCTCATCAACAATGAATGAGACTAGCTTTCTCCCCACATCCTCACCAGCACTGTTCTTAATGTGGATGCCTACTAATAGTTTTAAAGCAGACAATACTCTCCCACTAGCTCCTAAACAATAAACTATCCTGGGGTCAGTAGTAATCTCTTACAGGCAAATGTAAAAGAAAGGGGCTTTCTATGTGTCCACTTAAATAAAGAAGATTTCAGGACAAGTGAGAGGACTGAGTAATTTTTCTTCTGAAGAGAAAGTGGTAGGCCAAATGAGATAGGACAGATGCTATATTATTACTATCTGCAAAGCTCATATAATTAATAAGCCAATATACTGTTGAAACCTCTAACCTGTTAGGAGTGATTCCTAAACAGAGCGAGGAGTAAGTCCTGAGCACAGCCAGTGTGGCCCCCAAACCTGTCTATCTATCTATCTATCTATCTATCTATCTATCTATCTATCTATCTATCTATCTATATGGCTGGAGCCATAGCACAGCAGGTAGGGAGTTTGCCTTGCACAAGGTCGACTTGGGTTTGATTCCTCTGTCCCTCTCAGACTGCCTGGCAAGCTACCAAGAGTATCACACCCACATGGCAGAGCCTGGCAAGCTACACATGGCATATTTGAAATGCCAAAAACAGTAACAACAAGTCTCACAATGGAGATGTTACTGGTGCCCGCTGGAGCAAATGGATGTACAACGGGATGACAGTGACAGTAACAGTGACTGTTGAAATCTCTTTAGGGGTTTTACATTCTAAAAATATTGACTAGTTACAGCAATTTCAAATATTTTACCATTTTGTTTGATTAATTTGGTTCGAGTTTTGGGGTCACACTCAATAGTGTTCAGGGGTTACTACTGTTTCTGTCCTCTGGGCTTCCTGAAGGAGGTACTTAAGGACATAATACAGTGTCTGGGATTGACCCTAGGCCTCTGACAAGTAAAGTGTGTGCTCAGTTTGTTGAATTATCAGGTCCTCTGGTTTGGGGGTTTTGTTTTGTTTGTATCAGATGGTACTCAGTGGCTAGTAGCTTTTTGGTTTTTCTAGAGACCACGCTGTGTAAAGATGAAACCCAAGCTTCAGCATGCAAACCATGCTCTCCAACCCACAAATGGATTTTTAGCACTACAATTCCATTAGTTCAATAGAAGTTCTAGGGACAAGAGAAATATTACAGAAGTTAAGGTGCTTCACTTACATGCTGTAGACCTTGGTTTGATACCTAAGCACGATACATGGGCCCCTGAGCACCACTGGAGTACTCTCTCTCTGGCCCCTTCATTTTTAGGTTTATTAGACAATATGATCAGAAGAACACATTATGAATGTGTAACATTATGTTTACACTATCCACCTTTGCCAATTTATGAAATATTTAGAGAACTAAAATTGAGGATCCACAGAGATAAGAGGGGAAGAGTGAAGTGTTTTTCTTGCATGTAACCAACCCTGGTTCAATTCCCCTGCACCACATAAAGTCTCCTGAGACCTGCAAGAGGTCACTCCTGAGCACAGACCCAGAAACAGCTCGTGAGCACTGTCAGGTTTGGCAGCAAACCAAAACAAAACAAAATAGAACTGACAAGCAAAGATCAAACTGTCTTAAATTTGAGCAATCATCACAAATCACTTAATCACTTAATCACTTAACTTCCCGTTAGTCGTCGATTTGCTCGAGCGGGCGCCAGTAACGTCTCCATTTGTCCCTGTCGCGTGCTAGTGTAGCCCAATGGCATCTCTTCGCTCCGGGAACATGGAGGGCCTCAAACTGATCGTTCATGACCTTGACAAAGAAGTCTGACCATCTGGTAGGTGGGCGGCCACGCGGTCTCTTGACATCCCGTGGAATCCAATCAGTAACAGCTCTAGTCCAACGGTCGTCTTTAAATCTCATTACGTGACCAGCCCATCTGATTTTCGACACCTTGGCAAATGAGACAGCGTCCCTGATCCTTGATCGTCGACGGATGTCAGAACTCCGGATTCGTTCTCTCATTTGAGTGAAACGTGATATTCCAAGCATAGCTCTTTCTATTCTTCTTTGGGAGACCTGAATGGCGTTCTCATCTTGTTTGCGTAGGACCCAGGTCTCTGAGGCATATGTTAATGCAGGAAGAACAGTGGAATCAAAGAGATGTGCCCGGAGCCGGAGGTTCTTCGTCCTCTTAGCTATTTCTTCGACGTTCTTGAAGGCGTTCCAAGCCGCTCTCTTCCTCCTGCGCAGCTCGGGTGCCAGGTCATTTGTCATGTTGACCTCTCGACCTAGGTACACATAGCTGTTGCATTCGGAGATGGTCGTTCCATTGAGAGCGAATGGGGCGTCAGGAACAAGGCTGTTTCTCATAAACATTGTCTTCGTAAGATTCAGCTGTAGTCCTACCTTTCCACACTCACGGTCAAAGTCGGCCAGCATTTGTGCCGCTTGGCTGATGTTTGGTGTTATTAAAACAATGTCATCAGCAAAGCGGAGGTGGTGTAGTTGCCGACCATCTATCTTCACTCCCATTCCTTCCCATTCCAGTCGTCGCATGATGTTCTCGAGGGTGGCACTGAAGAGTTTTGGTGAAATGGTATCACCCTGCCGCACCCCTCTCTTGACATCAACGATCACTTCTTTGTAGAATGGTGAGATCCTGGTAGTGAATCCGCAATACAGCTCACGGAGGATCCTGATGTATTGGGTTTGAATGCCCTGATTGGCTAGGGCTTCAATGACCGCTTCCGTCTCAACAGAATCAAAGGCCTTCTTTAAATCAATGAACGTTAAGCAGAGCGGCATCTTGAACTCCCGAGAAACCTCAATGAGTTTGGTTATCGTGTGGATATGGTCGATGGTGCTGAATCCTTTGCGGAACCCTGCTTGCTCACATGGTTGTCCTTCATCTAGTGTTCTGCCAATCCTATTCAGGATGACTCGAGTGAACAACTTGTAGATGACAGACAATAGGCAGATCGGGCGATAGTTGCCAATGTCATGGATGTCTCCCTTCTTGAACAGTAGTACGGTCCTGCTGGTTTTCCATTGAGATGGAACCTTGCATTCAGACAGGTAGCGAGTGAAGAGCCGAGCCAGTGTATTGATGAGTACTGACGGCAGGTTCTTCAGGTGTTCAGGTCTGACCTTGTCTGGGCCGGGTGCTGTTTGCTTCTTTACTGACGAAATGGCGTGTCGGATTTCGGAAGGGAGAACGTTGGGAACGACATACCCATCCTGTGGAATTTGGTATGTCGGCAAGTGGACATGGCTATCGAAGAGATTTGAGTAGAAGTCATGGATAATCTTCTCCATTGCCGTTCTGGAGGATGTGATGGATCCATCAGGACGTCGGAGGGCAGTCATCTTGGTCTTATAGTTGGCGAAGGACAGGCGGGCGTTACGAATACTTTTCCCGGCTTCTGCCGCATCTACCAGTACTTCTGCTCTTCTCTCTTTGAGGTCTTCCTTGATCGCATCTCTGCACTGCTTTGCAAGCTCGGACGTTAGCTTGCGGTTGCCTGAGGCATGCGCCAAACCACGCTGGCGAATTAGCTCAAGAGTTTTCGAAGATAGGCGACTTTTTGTGGCTATCTCTCTCTTGGCGTTCCTCGCACATTCATGGAGGTGCTGAACCAGTGGATCGTATTCCTCGTCAATGTTGTCAACAATGGCATCTTCCCATGTTGCCGCAATAGTACCAAAGAGTTCCCAGTTGGTGGTCGTTCTGGGAGTTCTCTTTTTGAACTTTGCAGCCCTTTCTCCCCGCTCTGTGAAGTAGAATTTTGCACGAAGGAGACGGTGGTCTGATCCCGTTCGAAATTTTGGGACAACAGCGACATCAGTCAGGCAAAACCGTCGATTGAATATGATGTGGTCTATTTCGTTGTGGAATCGTCCACCGGGAGACTCCCATGTCCATCGTTTAGATTCTGCCTTCTGGAACTGTGAGTTACCATGAATGGTCTTGGTCGACATGATGAACTCAGACAGTCTCTCACCCTGTTCGTTCCATTCTAGGCCATGGGTTCCGATGTGAAGTTCTTCAGCTATACATAACAATATAACCATAAGCTCTTTATATATTGGCATTTGATCTATGGAATTAAAAGTTACCTCTCTTACATTTGGGCTGCTCTTACTCTTCTTCCCTTTCCCAGACTCCCTCTCCTCCATGGTTTCTTTATCAATCTATGATCTCTTTGGGAAATATCTTTTAGTTTTTATCTGAAAATGAATCCCGGGTAACATCTTTATTATTTCCCTGTAGTTCTAAGAATCCATATCATAGATTTTAATTGCAAAACATATATTCTCTCTTATTTTATTTTATTAAAGCATCATTACATTATAACATTATATATATTCTAAGGTGTAAATCACTAAAAATGTCTTCTTTGTCCTAATTTGTACTTCTCTAGATCAGCCTCCTGACCATTCCCATGCCCTCCTGGTAAAAGTAATTGGCTTTATAGATAAAAAAGTTTTTATTGTTTTTAAAAAAATGTTTGTTTTCCCTATATGCTACATATGAATAAAATCATGTTTTTGTCTTTCCCTGTTTTGTTTAAGATGCAGTCTAGGACCATCTATATTGCTGCGGATGCAGGATTTCATCTTTCTTTAGATCTGAATAGTATTTCACTAGATATATATGCCTCATATTTATTCATTTATCACTTGATAAATATAGGTTGTTTTTAGTTCATTGTTATTATAAATAAAGACAAGATAAAAGTGATATATCTTTTTAAATTACTGGGAGTGTTTTTGTTTTGTTTGGGGTTGCAGTAGGCATTGCTCAAGTATTACTACTGGATTTGTGAACCTGGTGGTGTTCGTGCTCAGAGATGGTGCCAAGGATTTGAACCAGGGTCACAGCTGCCACACTCACATGCAAGGCAAGTGCCTTAACTCCAGGTGGTGTTCGTATATGGTGCCAGGGAGAAAACTCAAAAAAGTCACATGCAAGTCAAATGTCCTACCTGTTGAATGATCTCTCGCCCCTGAATTAGTGTTATTGTGTTTTTCATATAAATAGCCCAAGGTATTTATATTTCATATAAAACACTGAATTACATAGAGCTCTTATTTTAATATTTTGAGAACTATTCATACTACTTTTCATAATGAACATAAAACCTTTGAACTCATTATCTATACGTCGTAAATGTCTGTAGTCATATGTTTAATACAGAATACAGAAGTATGGAATAAGAAATACATTCTTTGAATTAACTCTAGTCTTTGAAAAACTGATCAATGAAGAAAATAAAAACATATTATTGCAACAAATCATTTGCACCTCAATATCTTTTATGAGTGCATTTGTTTTTCCTTTATAATTTCTTAAAAATCTTGGAATCTGGTTTTTTTTTTTTAGGACCAATAAAGTACTTTATTCTCTTTATTTCATTTGCATACTACAAACAACCAGGACAGAAAAACACTGTATGGGTGGTAAAGAACAATGAGATTAGAAAAAGAATGGGCATAATTTGAGTTGGTTCTTACATAGGGAGAGGCAAACTAACGGCTCTTGGAAGGGGAAAGGGTTGAGCACTTTTCTGTGTTTCAGAAAGCATGCTATATGGCTATAAGGTAAAGGTAAAGGTAAAGGCCCTCCTGTTGATCGTCGATTTGCTCGAGCGGGCCCAGTAACGTCTCCATTGGAGACTTTGTTGTTACTGTGTTTGGCATATCGAATACTCTCGGTAGCTTGCCGGGCTCTCCGAATATGGCTATAAGACACAGTTAAAAGACAGGGACCACTAGAACTGGTCAATGGTTGAAATCTTGCCACAAGTGGGGGGGGGGTAGGAGCAGGTAAAGGGCAGTTGGAATAGAGAAGGGACCGGTATGACAGTTTGGTTAGAAATGATCAGTCTGGATAAGGACTGAGTGTTGAAAGTAGATTAAGGGATATACATGATAACCTTTTAATATCTATATTGCAAACCATAATGTCCAGAGAGAGAGAGAGAGAGAGAGAGAGAGAGAGAGAGAGAGAGTAAAAGTGTCTGTCACAGAGACGAGGGGGTGAACCAGGTGGGAAACTGTGGACATTGGTGTTGGTAAATGGGAAATGTATACTAGTGAAGGGATGGGTGTTGGAATGTTATATGACTGAAACAATCATGAACAACATTGTAATTACATTTCACTGTGATTCATTTAAAATAAATATATAACTTTTAAAAGATATTGTTAAAAGATGTGGGTGGAGGGTGGAATAGAGGTGAAGAGCAGAGTAGGGAGAGAAGGTGGCATGGTAATGTTGGCTATACAAGATTACAATGCCCTCATGATATATCATTTTGGTATCCTACTCACAGATGAAAAGTATCATAAAGTTAATCAAATATGCACATGCTAGCAGATACAAATATATCTATATGCTATGAAACATATCTTATTTCTATTTTGTTCATTGTGGTGTATAAAGAAAAACTTGTTAGGAAAAAAGACTAAATGTGAAGAGAAAGAACCTTAAGTAACTGAGAAGTTTACACAATCTCTAAGTCTTCCACTGATCCTTCCTCCCATAATATTTTATTTAATAATTATAAATCCCTCCATTATAATTGCATACCTCTTTAGTTAGCATGGTTTTGAGTATTTTTGTTTTATTTGTTGGATGAAAGGGATCAAGATCATTTCTCTTTCTTCGAATAACCTGGTTTTTCACTCTGATTTTTACTTTTCTATTTTCAGAGAGTGGTTTTCTACTACAGTAGGTCGGCAAGGAAAGGCAGAACACAGAAGACATCCTTTTGCTTTTCAGTAGACTGCCCTGTGTGCCAGATTTCAGAGCAAATTTAGATTGACAAAAAGGGGCCACTTCCTAAAGGCTACAGATCTTCTGGTCTTCCCTTTCACCTCTACTTTCTGGTTTTACCTTTCAGCTCATACATGCCATTACAATTAAGCAAATTCGTCTGTACATTTGAGATTTTGTACAAAAGGTATCAAAATAAATAATATTTACGTTGCTAGAGTTTGGGCCAC
Source organism: Sorex fumeus (assembly GCF_029834395.1). Lineage (NCBI taxonomy): Eukaryota > Metazoa > Chordata > Mammalia > Eulipotyphla > Soricidae > Sorex > Sorex fumeus. The sequence goes on along the minus strand of NW_026606155.1, from coordinate 65,083,733 downwards.
TGGGTGATCTGGGCTTTTTGAAAATTTAAGAATAGTGTGTGAACGATGCTTTGAAATCAAAACAAAATGGGATTTCACGCTGCAATGATATTGCCATTTTTCTAACTTTGTGGAAAGATGGCTTGGAACTCAAAATTTACTACTACGTATGAAGGAAAATTGCTAGCATACCTGAACCAGCTGGTGCTACCTCATTTTACATTTATAATAAAGAAGTGAGAGTCTTGGCAAGAGAAAACTGTTGTTTAAAATTTGAAAGGCTGGAAGCATCTGTCAAACAGTGTATTCAGGTCCAAATCTAATGGTTTACAAACCAGATGATGAGTGTGTACATGTTATGAATTGCTGCTGTGTTGCTTTCCTAAGTTTTGTACACAGAGTGCTAAAAGTTTTCATTCTGCTGATGTGACTCATCAATACAACAGATGAGATGTTTGATAGAAACATTGCTGTCATTTCTAATGAATTCATAAGCTATTGTTCAACTCTCTTTTATACTACAGACCCAGCTGAGATCCCAGGAGTTGGTATTTAATCAGACACAAATGTCTGTATTTCACAGAATATGAGGGTATTATAGGCCTTATAATTATATATATAATATATATTATATATATAATAGCTTCTTGGGTGAAAATTATAGTACAGGGGTTAAGGTTCTTGCCTTTGCAATCTGCTAATTATGGTTACATCCCTGGGTCTACATGATCCCCTAAGCATTACCAAGAATAACCCCTTAGCACAGAACCAGGAATAAGTCCTGAGAACCTTCAGGTGTGACCCCAAAACCTAATCTCGCCACAAAATAAAAGAAATAAAACTTATCAATTTTGTCAATTATGATTTTAGATAACTCAGCTTAAGTCCTTGAAGGAGCTCCTTTTTCCCCTCTTGCTTGAAGGTGACGAACAGAAAAAGTTAAATAGATGCTGCTGCTAATTAAACCACTAAAGGTTACTTTAGAACAGTAGTGAAAAAGTTTGTTTCTATATAAAATTTTTTAACTTTCAACTAATCCTTTGATATAATTTGAGTAGCACTGTAGCACTGTCCTCCTTTTGTTCATCGGTTTGCTCGAGCAGGTCCAGTAACGTCTCCATTGTGAAACTTGTTGTTACTGTGTTTGGCATATTGAATATGTCACGGGTAGCTTGCCAGGCTTTGCCATGAGGGCAAGGTACTCTTGGTAACTTGCCGGCTCAGAGAGGGGTGGAGGAATTGGACCCGGGTCAGCCACGTGCAAGGCAAACCATCTATCCACTGTGCTATGGTTCCAGCCAATATTTTGAGTATAATGAATATATCTGTAATGCATTCACAAAGCTGCTAGCACACAACCAGCTACAATTGATAGTAGGAACAAAAACAGAAAGTTGGTACAGCAGGAAAGCATATGTGGTGTTTTCACCAAATTTTGAGACTGTTAGAGTAACAATTTGGAAAAAAGTGCTGGTATCCATAAATTCCAAAGAAGGAAGCTTTAATTTGCATTTAGGTGCCAGACAGAGAAAAGGCTCACTAACTGGTCTGTGACAACTGGCACACTCATCTTTTATGCCAAAGAGTTCCTTTATCATCCTAACAAAAACCTTGAAATTTTCTTCTAATTATTGAAGTCAAATCTCTTCAATGTTTTCTTTTTTGTTTTTGATTTCTCCAGGGTATGGGGAGCATAGCAAACAGGTTCTTAGGGCTTACTCCTTGTCAGTATGTGATATCTGGAGAACAAAATTTGGTGCAGCATTAAAACAACAACAACAACAACAAGAAAACCAAGAGCAGTGGTTACAGTATGGGAAGTGAGAAGATGGAAAGCAGCAAAATTGCAGAATTTCCACTTTAAAATATCTCAGTCACAAAAACCCTGGTTTCTAAAGCTGTTTGAACTGAATTTGAGGTCTGCCCTTCTCCCAAAACAGATCACTGTTTTTCTTGAAATAGAGTCTACCAGCTGTGTTATAACAAATATCGTAAGCTGTACCTGATGCCTCAATTGCAACCTAACTTTGGACTAAGTAGGTTTAGTAGGAAGATTTTCCCCTATGACTGAGGCTAAACAATTTAGCAGATCTCTAACTTTAAGTCATGGACAGTTACCACTTGTAGTCATGGATTTAGTAATTTTGATTGCTCCACGGGAACACATCAAAAAGAATAAGAACAGTCAGTGCTGGCATGGATGCAGGGAGAAGGTACTCTCATTCACTGCTAGTGGGACTGTTGATTGGTCTATTCTTTCTGAAAAACAATGAGGACATTTATAAAAATGTAGGTATTGGAGTTCCATTTGATCCAGCATCTCCACTTTGGAAAATATCCCAGGGACCCGAAAACAAACTGGAAAGATTCATACTGAATTAAGTTAGAGGGAAAGACACATGCACAAAATGATTGCTTTCACGTGTGAGATAAAGAAACATAATGATGGTATAACAAATACCCCAAGATGATAGAAATGAATAAAATAAGAACTGATAGAACTGGTAACTGGAAATATGCCATTTGAATGGGGCATAGAACAGTGAGGGGGCAATGTATATGGTGGAGAGAACCATTTAACTAGGAGGAGGAGGTGGTGCTGAAAGATGGTAAAGTGTTCTGCATGAAATCTTATCAGCAACAGTACTGTAAATCGTATTGCAAAAACATTTTTAAAAAATCTCTCTCAGAAGCAGACTGGTGGATAGGAGGCAAATGTGAGGGGGCAATTTGGGGAGGGAAGTGAACACTGGTGAAGTGATCAGTGTTGAAATATTGTATGCCTGAAACCCAATTATGAATAACTTTCTAATTTCATGGTGACTAAATTTTTAAAATATTTGGTTGCTTCTATGCTTCCTGGTCTCTGAAAAAATATGGACTCTGACTTGGGGAGTTCTTAGAGGATGATTGAAAGTCCTTTGTCAACAGTCACTGCAATAGCACTGATCTCCTAATCTTCTGTACTTCCAAAAGTAATTAAAACTCGAATAGAGATGTAATTGATTGTACCTTCAAGGATAGGGATGATTCTAAACTATGGCTAGTACAGCATCTTATTGGAAAATCCTAAATTATTCTTCTTATATTAGAAATTTTCTATTATTCTACCTTCTAGATTACTCTTTCTTATCTCTTTTACTGTCATTTCTCCGGAGAATGAGTCACTTTTTTCTGGTTATTTATATGTTGAGTAATTTTGAATGTGATGTTGTGTAGGCTCTGAGTCTTCTTATTTCTGCAGAATGTTAAAGTTTAGATCTTGGCAACAATCTGGTTAGATTAAAACTATAAAGTTAGTTTTATTTTCAGAGCGATGTTTTTACCTCAGCTGGGTTCTTTCAGCCTCTGATATTCTATGTTAGACCACCATACATGATTCATGACCTATACTAAGGCTTTTTACATTCCTACATGGAATTTGTTGGACCTTAATGAATTAAGCTTTATTTACTGAGGTATAGTAGACGTATAACGTTTGTTTCATATTAACAATATGAAGATCAAATATTCAAGTACACTGTGAACTATGTACCATAGTAAGTCTAGTTAGTATCCATCATCATGCATAATTATAAAAATGTATTGTTTCTTATGGTGAGAACTTCTACAATTCGCTTATCAACTTTCAAATGTGCAATATAGTGTTAACTATATTCACTGTAACAATGCTGTGACTTATCTTAAAATTTGAAGGTGATAACTTAATTACTCCCTCCACTGATTTTACCTGTCCTCATCTCACTCCTCTGGCAACCACCAATAGTTTTTTTGCATTTAAGAGTTTAGTATTTGGATTTTATTGTTGCTATTGTTTTATATTTCATGTGTTTGGGAAATCATAAGGCCTTTGTCTTTGTCTTGGATTTATTTCACTTAGAAAAATTCCCTAAAACTTTATCCATGTTGTTACAAATGACAAGACTCCATTACTAATGAGTTAGTTGCATACACCTATGTGTCACGGTCACGGTCACAGTCCTCCTGCTCTTCATCAATTTGCTCTAGCGGGCCCAGTAACGTCTCCATCATGAGATTTGTTGATACTGTGTTTGGCATATTGAATACCTATGTGTATATATGTATATATAATTTGTTCATTTGTCCATCAGTGAACACTTAACTTTGTTCTATATCATATTTTTCATAAAACAGATGAGACTTAATATGAACTGGTAAAATGGTAAAAAAATTTTAATTTTTTACCATAAAATAATATTTAAATTGTAAAAAAAAATAGAAGAGGAGGTCACAGAGACAATAGAGTGAGTAATATGCTTTCTTGCCTTGCATTCTGCTGACACAGGTTTGATCCATGGCACCACATATGTTTTCCTGAGCATCATCAACAGTGGAGCCTGAGTGCAGAGCCAGGACTGAACCCTGAGCACTACTATGTCTGGCCCCAAAATCAAAAGAATAAATAAATTTTTAAAATGATAAATAGCAGTCATGTAAATTTATGGTAATTAGTCTATAAATATAAAATCATTACAGGAAAATAATTTTGGTAAAAGGTAAAGGTAAAGGCCCTCCCGTTGTTCATCAATTTGCTCGAGCGGGCCCAGTAACGTCTCCATTGGAGACTTTGTTGTTACTGTGTCTGTCATATCGAATATGTCACGGGGAGCTTGCCAGGCTCTGCCGTGCGGGCGAGATACTCTCGATAGCTTGCCGGGCTCTCCGAGAGGGGCGGAGGAATCGAACTCGGGTCGGCCATGTTGGCTGTGTGCAAGGCAAACGCCCTACCGCTGTGCTATTGCTCCAGCCTAGTGTGTGTGTGTAATTATGGTAAAATAAAATAAAAATATATTTTATAAATATATAGCATGTATTTGGCTATTTTTAAATTCTTCAGTAAAAACATCTAAGTACTATTTGAATTAGTGTTGGATAATTAAATATACAGAAAAATTCTGCAACATTGATTAGAACGTAAATTTTTCAATATAAAAATCATCATAAGATTCAAGAATGAATTTCAGTGCAAAGATGTTGTTGTTATAGATTCCACAGCTAAGTTTACATTCAGTTATTAAATGATAAATATTTTGTTTCACTGCATTTCTTCTAGACAGCTTTTCTGTGCCTTGTTTATTACTCTTAAAAGTTAAATTGAAGGAATTCAAAATTCTAAAATATATGACACTTTGTTATTCCAAAAATGTACAATAAAATATGTTATCTAAAAGTGGACATGTTTTATATTCAAATTTTAATCTTGAAATTAGTCTACATTTAATATTATGGTAAAATCTTAAAGTGGAGTTAACAGAAATGTATATTGACTTTCTTATCATCTAATTGAATGTAGTAACATTTAATGCTTAAGATTCTGACAATATTTTTTATTACAAACCATCCTAAAATTGTCAAAGCCACTTTAGAGAGGTCAAGGTCAGAAATGGAAAAAAAATAATGCAACTCTGTATTTTAAATAATCAAAATTTATTCAATCACATATAGACATCTCTTATATGTTCTCCCACTTCCAGTTTTTAGGAAGAAATATTTGACATTTTTCTCCACAAAGTTTCTTCCCCAGCGGGCTAATTCTAATGTCAACAAAAACAGCAGGAGATTCTCTGAAGATTTGGAAAGAGCAGTTGAACAGGCACGAATGACCCCTATTTGCTTAGAGTAAAATGAAGTGTTTACTTTTATGTTCAACAGTTTTAGAAAAATTCCAGGAAGAAAATTATGCTTTAAAGACTACTCTTCAAATCTTTTCGTTTGGAGAACACTAGTTTTCTGTGGGAATGATTCAGGCACTGTTCAAAATCTATTTCTATTTCTATTCCTATTCCTATTCCTATTCCTATTTCTATTTCACACAAACACACATCCACACACATGCACACACACATTTTAATGTACACATTGATGATTAAAAAACATACAATTATAAATTGTTATTAAATTATGAAATATTAGAGATTGGTAAACACATTTGTTTGGGTTGCTTATTCATTTTTGTGAAGTTCCAAATGAAGTTTTTTCCACCATTCCTGTATGTATTTGAGTATTGGGAATGTGTCACGTTTTTACTTAGAGAATTTTAATAGAACTATAGTTCTGCACTGCTTTCTTTATCTTTATTCTTTATCTTTGATACAACGGTATGTCAATACCTATAAAATTTGTAGGTGAGTAAAGATTGCCTATCAATAGTCGATGCATACCAGCTACTTTCTGCAAGACCTCCTTCTCCATTAAATTCCACCTTCATCCCACACTCTCTAGGTATTGACTTCCATGCTGACTTTTGGTAGTCATTAAAACCAGGGACCAGAGCAATAGCACAGCAGGTAGGGCGTTTGCCTTGCATGCAGCCAACATGGCCGACCCGAGTTCGATTCCTCCGCCCCTCTCGGAGAGCCCGGCAAGCTACCGAGAGTATCTCACCCGCACGGCAGAGCCTGGCAAGCTACCCGTGATGTATTCGATATGCCAAACACAGTAACAACAAGTCTCATGATGGAGACGTTACTGGGCCCGCTCGAGCAAATCAATGAACAACGGGAGGACCGTGATCCTTGATCCGTGATCCCCTTGTTATATTTATGACATGGACATATGAACTCCCCATTCTAGTTTGTCTTTTTTTGTTTGTGCAGTGCTTTCTTTTTCTGTTTAGAATTATTTTAATTTATGTAGTGCCATACATTGATTCTTTCTTTTGTTTCCCTTGCCAATGAAGTTGAGTCTTCAGTGTCTCTGATTTTGAGGTCCTGTGTTATCTCTTTGTAGCTTGTGGTTTGGGGTCTAATTTCTAAGTCTTTAGTATATTTTTATGGTATTAAATAGCTATAAGTTTAATCTTATTGCATGCAGTAGTGCAGTTATCCCAGAACAATTTGTTGTAGAGACTTTCTTTTCTTTGTTGTATTTTCTTGACTCCTGTATCATAGAATAAATATCCAGAGAGTTATGAGGATGGGTGTGAGCATGGGTTCTATATTCTCTGTTTCATTCCACTGCTCGATGTTCCTGAATAGAAAGAATATACTTAACATAATAAAGATCAAGTGCAACAAACTAACAGCTATTAATGAAAAAAAGAGTTTTTCCCTTAGATGTAGAACTAGAAAAGGATATTCCCTTTAGCCACTACTGTTCAACACAATTAAATACAAATTTTAATAAAGCATCATGATCTATAATGTTATTTATAGTTGAGTTTTAGACATATAACATAGTTTTGTATATCCTGCCCATGCAAAAGAATTCGGTAGGAAAAAGATATACAAAAGGAATTCAAATTAGAAGAGAAGTGACACAACAGTTGTTTGTGGATGACATGGTAATATGTATTCAAAACTCCTAAAGTCTCCAGCAAAAAATGTTAAAGTGACCAGTGCAAAACCAATACACATAAATTCATTTTTTTCTTCTTATATTTATTTATTGAATCACTGTGGGAAAAGTTACTAAGCTTTCAGGTTTGTCTTGGTCATACAATGATCAAACACGTTTCCTTTCACCAGTACTCATTTTTCACCACCAAGAACCCCGAGATACCCCCCTCCACCCCTCCCAATGCTTATGAGGCAGATGATTTCTACTTTACTCTTCCCTACATTGATTACATTCATTATTTTGACAAAAGATGCACCATTATTGTTTAGAATTTCCCCCCCAACAATCAGAATTGCTGAAAAGGCATTGTGAAATTCTTGTTTTCTAGAGCTGGCTATGAGAATCATATAATGTCACACAGCTGTGATTTTGGATTTCTGCAAAGAGACAGTTAATTACAAGATTGATTTCTGTGTGTCTGGTGTTATGGCTGTGCCGGAGACCTGCTCGTGGGGGGCAACTCGTGACCTTGGTAGGCCGTGAAGGACGAGCTGATACCGCCCACCCTTCCCATGAGACTGCAGTTGCCCCATCACTGCCAGCTCATACCTGGCTTTCATGTAAGCTCTGAGGTGGCAGCCATATTGCTGCCCAGAGCGGGGGGGGGGGGGGGGAGGCAGAAGGGAGCAACACCCTTTCCCTCCCTGGGAGGCATGGCGCTGTAGTTTACCGCATGGATCATTTACTTTTCTGCTGCGAGCTGCCAGGCTCTGGATTAAGTTCTTTTGCCTCTGGAGCCATGATAGTGCCAGAGAGCCACTCATGGGCGGCAAATCGTGACCTCGGTAGGGTGTGAAGGATGAGCCAGTACCATCCCCCTTCCCATGAGACTGCAGTTGCCCCATCACCACCAGCTCATACCTGGCTTTCCTATAAGCTCTGAGGCGGCGGCCACCTCAGATGCAGTATGCAGTCCAGATGCATTTCTGCCAAAAGCCACTGGGTTTCGAGATTTGTTTCTGAGTCTCTGGGATCATGGCCGTTAATCAGCTTGATCAGGAGCCAGAGAGGCCGTTTGTAGGTGGCAACTTGGGGTCTATTTGGGATGGGGAGGACAGGGCCGATTCCACGCCCATCTGGTGAGGCCCCATGTGTCTCATCACTGCAGGCCCAAACCTAACTGTCCAGTGGCCTCTGAAGGATGGTGGTCACCGGGCCACCAGGGGGAGCAGGCCAAGGCACAAAACCTATTCCCACCTGGGTTGGCCCAGAGCCAGTAACCTACTGCAGGAACAGGACGCATTTCTGCCAAAAGCCTTTGGGTTCTAAGATTCGTTTCTGAGTCTCTGGGATCATGGCCATTAAACAGTTCGATCAGGAACCAGAGAGACCATGCCTCCAATTATATAGCTGAGCCAGAGGTGGTTTGTGGGTGTGTCTCCCACATACCTAAATTTTGGCCGTTCACTTTCTTGGTAAACTTTGCCCCAAGTTTTTCGGGTCTGGCCAAAGGCACAGCAGCAATTTTGGGGTATCTGAAAGTCAAACGGTGCCATCACGCTACTGATGCACTCATCTCACAGGTACAGATTGACCTGCTGGCGGCACCATACCCCCATAAATTCATTTTAAATTTCATTGTACAATTAATGAATTAGAAGAAAGGGAAATTAACAATGCAAGCATGCTACAATTATATCCAAAAATGAATGCCTAAGGTAAGCCTATACACTGAAAACTTTAAGACATTACTAACATAAGTAGAAGACACAAAGAAATTGAAAGATATCCTGTGCTCATGGATTGGAAAAGCAAACATATTAAAATAACTATCTTGCCTAGAGAGTTCTTGCAGATTCAATGACATTCTTATCATATACAAATGGCATTTTTCAAGAAAACAGAACCAGCAGTTCTATAAGTTAGATATAACCACAAAATACCCACAGCTAGCCAAATATATCATGAATGGCATTTAGAATATCTCTCTGCCCTCTAGGTATTTAATTGTAAAGGTATCAATATACATGAAGTTTTTCATTGGACTATGTTACCAATAATGTTTTCATTGTCTTTCCATCAAACTGTTTAATCACAATAATTTCAGAAACATGCAGGGGCAAAGGCAAATTTATAAAAGGAAAAATTACCCCAATACAAAAATTTCTTTTGTTTTGAACAGCTGAACTGAAAAGAAAATATCGCAAGAATGTGTGATATTCTTGTTCTTGCTGAAAATTTACAGGAAGTAAAACTAAAGAGACTGACAGAGCACCCGGTGCATTGTCCTACTTCAGGTATTCTCAGCATCCTCCTGATTTTAATTTAAATTTTCAAGTTCCAAGTCACTTAAATAATATGTGAAAACGTGATGGTTTTTAGCAATATAAGGTTGTTTATGGTAATGTGTCAACAATGCATTAAAAGCCAACATTCAAATTTTTTAAAGAATGTTTGGTCATAAAAAATACGATAAAGTGGTGAATAAAATTTAGTTTTGCTCATTTTAAACTATAAAACTATAGCCATAATATCATCACTATTGTAATAGCTTTTCAGCACAAAAGATCAACTGGAAAATGCATTGTAAAATTTAAAAACCTTAATAAATATACTACATATTAAATATTACATATGTGTAACATTTCCATCATACACACATGTATACCCCCATGTTAGAATCTTTCACCATTCTTAGGCAGGATGAATATAGAGGGGTAATAGATGAAAGAAAGAGAATTGAAACATACTGTAAATAAATGGAGTCTTGTTTACTGCAATTCCTTAACATTTGTTTTCCAACAGTTGTTTCCATGTTCAGCCCACACCAGCTGTTCCCCCAATAGAGTTTTTAAAACTAATATGCTTTACACCAACACAATTCTCCATAAAATGTTTAATGTACTGTAATGCATTGTCTTATTTCTGCTCTTGTTTTGACTGCTTCCAGCCCATCCCAAATTTCAATAGAATTTTTGGAAGTAGCCATTTGAGAAATGGAAAAAAATGTTTTATATTTTTCAGAACTATAGGTGGCTGATGAACAGATTCACGGAAAAATGTTTCAGAACAGTGTTTAGCCTTTAAATACCACAGTGAATGTTGAGCCAGATGCATTATTAATAAATGTCATCCTTTCAAGTGAGTTCAGTATTAATATTGATACAAACTTTCTTCCTGCTCTTAATTTTGCATCTCAATAAAGATATGAATGTTGGCAAGCACTGCTATTGACAATTGATAAAATTATGCAAACACAATGTTTTTGCAGCTTTTGAGTAAATACTGCATGCTAATGAATTCCAAAGTGTTTTCTGTGTTCCTGTAGGAGCTGATTTTGTGTAGGTGGACTGCGCCATAGATGTGCTTTTCTAAGCCTGTTACACTTATCTCAGCAGAGCTGTTGTTTGCCTCCCTAATAAGCAATTTGGTAGTTTTATCATGAGCTCTGAGGCCCTCCAAAGATCATTTATATAATGACATCTTGTGGAAGCAAGTCTCTCTAGAATTTTTGAAGGCAATAATTATTTCATATATTTGTTCTGTAGCCACTGTGGTGTTTTCAAAAAGCTTCCTGCTAATTTTCAGTCTAAATTTGATGGCACAGGTTTGTTCTTTAGTTGTGAAAAATGATTTGGGACACATGTTTTAAAGCAGATTTTAAAATACTTATTTTAAAAGGAAATCATTCACCTCAATAATGATTCCTTTATAAGTGCTGTCCTTAGATTTTCAGGAGCTGCTTTAGGGAATTACTATATCAATGCACAGCTGAAAATCTAAGTAAAGGGGAAGAAGAAAAAAGCTAAGAGTCATTTACAAATACCCAAATGAGGTCTTTCTAATTTTCCAAATGAAACTAAGAAGGCTCCTCTGTCAAGAAGTGTATCAATATAAATATTTGTAGATTCACTCGTGAAAATTAAAAATAACTGTGCCCTAGTGGGAGATAGCTAATCAAAATTATTTAAAAGTACAGAAAGAACATATTGACTAGATTTAGTGGTATTGTTACTTTAGTTTTTAAAATAGTATATTAATCTTTTGATAAGCTTGACCTTGATAGCTTCAATACAGACTAATATTTTCTTCACCTAAAGATTCATTCAAATAAAAACTAATTAAAATTAGATTTCAATTTATTTGGTGTTGGGGGGTGGATGGCAGTGTTCAGGGAAACCTGGAGCCATTTCTGAAATACATGACCCAACTGTGGGGCCAGAACTTGCAATGCTCTGGCCCTTGCTTTTTGATAGAACTGTGCTGGCTGTCAGTGCTTGGGGCCATGCTGACTCCACTGAGCAGTGCTCAGGAAACCATGCAGTACCATGGATCAAACTCAGGACCTCCACATGCTAGGCATATGCTCCAGCCTTTTGAACTATGTTCATGACCCCCCAAATTAGATTTTTAAACCAAACTCAGAGATCACGTAAAGAACGACCTCCCAGTTCATATGAGAGGAGAAAATTTTAGGCCTCCTACACATATGTATGTGTATGTACATATGTGTGTGATGTTTATAAACTATAAACATATTCATGAATATTAGATATGTCATAAAACATATACCAAGTTGAAACCTTGAAAAAGCTAAGGCAAATATAAGCCTAAACATATTTGGATTGCCAATCTCTGAGAAAAGCATTCAGGATTGCACTGTACTCTGATAATAACAAATGACACTGCACTGGGTAACATTTTAAGAGCATATATATATGTATATATATGTGTGTCTATGTTAATATATATGTATATATTAACTCTTTTCAACCTCATGATAATCCTCTCAAGGATTTTATACATGAGGAACATGAAGCTTGAAAGGATTGGATGATTTGCCTACATTATACAGCTGGGAAGCACAGAGTTTGATTTTAGATACAGAATCATGTGTAGAGGATTGGGCCCCTCACTCTACAGAGAAAGAAACTCATGGTCACACCTCATTCTTTGTCTGTGCCCTCTCAACGCTGAGCATCTTATCTTACTGCTTTTCTTGCCTTAAATTAATTTAAAATTAAATTATAGTTCCTTTTTATGATTTTTTGTTTTCATTTTTTTGCATTTTTGTTTTTTTGATAATGGCCATGCCTGGTGATGCACAATGCTTATTCCTGACACTGTACTCAGGGATCACTCCTGGAAGGGCTAGGGAACCATATGTGATGTCAAGAATTGAATTAGGCTGTAAACAAAGCAAATACCCTGACCCTAATACTGTCTCTCTAGCCCCCTAAATTGCATTCACTTTAAAAATCAACAAAATATTTTTTAAGTATAAAACAAGTTATGAATAGTGAGGAGGTTATAGATGCTTTCTATAACAAAAGATTGTATTTTTTTCCATTTATCTTGAATCTGGAGTAAGCATCAATTATGATACAGAAGATCTCTTGGTGAGAAAGAATTCTTGGCCCAGGTAACTTTTTCCCTATTCATTAACTAGAACATTTCTATTATCAATGTAATAGAAGTAGAAATGTAGTTATTTCCTTTGAATTGTATTTTGAGATCTACTATAATTCCCTTGTTATATTATTTATAATAAAGGAGAGGTCTTTTAATTGTTTATAGATTATATTACAAGATAGTTTAAGAGAAAAGTGAACAGTTATTGAATATAGAATCTCTTTTATCCTGGAAATATGGAATATTAGTTTTATTAGAGATTTTTTTGCAAACAAAAATGATCTGTCACAATCATTATAGTAAGAGTACAACTGAAGCTACTTAAAGTCTTAATGAATAATATATAAAACAGGCTCTATCCTATTAAAACAAATAATCATAAATACCAGTCTAGAATAAAATACAGTTATAGAATCACCTATGTTGATTCAGGAATCTGGTTGGCATCTGGTAGATACAGAATAATGAAACCTGCTACTCAGCTTATATAAGGAGTTATCTGATCCCATCTATTCCATCTTATGATGTAGCTGTCATTAATAACATTATTTGAGGAGGTGAAATGGATGACAAATCCTAATTTGTGATGACAATCTCAGATAACACAGGTGTTCCTTCATCTTGCTAAAGAAAGCAAAGGTCACTTGGAAAAATGAAACTCAAGGCCATACTGTGGTTTTCCAAAACACATCCTGAAAAGCAGAGCAGCCATTCATTACCTAAAGATAAGAAAAACCCTCTTCATACCCCAATACTAACACTTCCTAAAGAAAAGCATCTGTAAAACTTTTCCTGGTTCCAAGGGATGAGCTCTGTTCCGGCATAGCATGTGGTTAGTATACCCAAGAAAGATGTTCCAGGATGGGTTGATAATGAGTTTTGCTATTTCCTATATTATGAAGTTTAAAATAACTTTTCCTTAGCAGGAAAGACATATCTTTAAAGGAGAGCTACTACATTTACCTTGAATCTTAACAGGTATGTATTTATTCAAGTAAAGCATTTCCAAAGAAAAATATGCCTAGTAACTTATTCAGAACAACAATTCTATCATTTTTTCCCTGTCTCTTCTTGAAATAATGCTCTTATTACTGCTTTATCAAAATAAAAAACTGAAAAGAGTTGGATATAGGGTAAATCATATGCCTCACATGCAGCTGACACTCATTTGATTCCCAGAACCAGATGGTTCTCTGAACACCAACTACAGTCTGCAGACCCCATCCCAGCAGCACTAGAGTGCCTCTGGTAATCCTTAGCACCACAGGGCCTGAGTAGCACCACACTTTCCAGAACTTACATCTTATCTTGACTCACAATGCCTGACAGAATCACAGAGAGGGCACCCAGGCCTCTTCTAAGCACGATTTGGGACACCTCCCAGACCCCCAAAAGAAAACCTTAGACAGAAAGCAGCAAATCACAAAGTAAAATTAATCAGATGACCCAAAGTTTTTTCTCAACTGCCTTTTTCATAATAGGTTTTATTTTTCCTGACGTGTAGGTGCCAAATGTTTTCTTCATTGAAAAATTACATTTCTATGTCTGAGACTTCTTCCAGGCAATGATTAAACTTGGAAACACATCTGGTTCTTGTCTCTGGTATCATATATTTTTTTAATTCCCCTGCAACTTCTCCTTTTCCTTTACTCATTCCCTAGTTTCAGGACTTGAAAAATATCTACAGGATCTTAAATATCAGTCCTTGGAACTGATCTTTCAGAATGTACCATCTGTAGCAAAGTGAGAAACATAAGGTGTATACACACACAGAGACACACACACAAGCGCACACACACATACATAGCTACTGGTATAAAGGTGCCAACTGAAGATGCCTTTTATTGGGAAATTTTATTCTTTTTCTAAGTTGTGTTCTGATACAAAATATCTTATTGCTTATATATTAATGGCAGTAGCAAAGCTTCTTTTAATGACTTAAAGTTATTTTTTAAAAATGGTTTGGCTGTCCCTAAAACTTTGTTTACACTGAGTGCAGAGCCAGGGATTAGCCCTGAGCACAGCTGAGTATAGACCAAAAACTGAAAAATTAATAAATAACTTTTCCTTCATGGCCAGAATGATAGTGCATACTGTATTCCACTTGCCTTGTACTCAGTCGAGCCAGTTTTGATCCCTAGCACCTTATATGGTCCATAAGCCTACCAGGAGTGATCCCCAAACATAGACCAAGGAGTAAGCCCAGAACATAGTCAAATGTGGCTGCCAAGCTAAATAAAAACAAAAAAATAATTTAATTAAAGGATCTTTTCCCTAAAAATGGGAATTTTCCATGTTTACTTGAATATACAAAACTGAGATATAGCATTATGAAATAAACAGTTCCAAACCATGATATTACAATCTCCTGTTTATCTCATTGGTATTAGCACAATTTTTTGAGAGTCATCAAAGTAACATCAATTTGAAATCACTTTAAGAAAAACATGGCACAGAGTAATTTACAAAAAATCAAAATGAAATAAAAGATAGGGTGTTGGAACTTTTAAATGGCTTGGAATCACTGTGATTAGACAACTCCTGTAAAAGCAGAGCAGTAATACCATTATGAATATAGTCCCTGGTGACTTACTGCTTGACTCATCCAAAATTGTGCCCTTCCCACTCCAGTTAAAATGTTATCTCCCATCAAAATATGACAGCCAAAAACAGCATGCCAGTAACTCTAGGCCTTGGGGAACTGCAATGAACATCATTCAAATTAATTCTGACTGACATTTTGGTAAATCACCTCTCGAAATCAGGAATGGAACAGTTTTAAAGCACTTGAACAGTGCCAAAATAGTAAGGAGTAAAACCACATTCTGCACTCAGGAGGTGAAGAGCCAGCAGAATATGAAGCTAGGAAAAAAAATTAAAAAGGCAATTATAGTGTCTCAATTGAAATAAGAGTCATGGGTCAATCTGCATGTACTGATTTAGCAACTCAGATATATTTTTTATTTGTTATTAAATATTTCTAATGTATAAGTACTGCTTTTTATTCAGCCATTGATTAAGCTGATTGAATTGTGCATGAACTCCACATTACTTTTTTTTATATTGAATCACTGTGAGATACAGTTGTAAAGCTTTCATGTTCGAGATTCAGCCATACAATGATTGAATACCCATCCCTCCACCAGTGCACACTTTCCACCACCAGGGTCCCCAAGCCCCAGCCCCATCCCAGTCCTTACCCTGCCTCCATGGCAGGCAATTTCCCCAATATTCTCTACTTTGGGTCATTATTTTTTGCTCGAATTTTTCCACCACCATTCAAGCTTGCCTGCCCAGGGCAGATGCTAGATAATTTATTGTCCATTGCACATTTTGAATATCTTGGGTGCCACAGCTGTGTGCTTTTGGAATCCTAGATTGTAAATGGTTAGGTTCTAGAGACATTTCTGCAGAGCACTAATCCATTTTGGGATTCAGTTATGTGTCTCTGGACCAGGGCTGCGGGTGGTGCACTAAGATGCCTCCCGGAAGGCACATTGTGGGGGTGACAGCCAGGCCAACAAGTGGGCGAGAGCCAGGGAGGGACAGCAAAGCACCTCTGCCACCGTGTGGCATGGAGATTTAGTCCTGGAACCCGAATCCCTGGGCCTTGCTTGTGGAAGCTCTTGGTCACCGGGATTCCATCTGGGGTAGGCAGAGAGACTGCACCTGCTCCATCTGGGGTGCCCCAGTGAAATTAGCTCAGTATGGGGTCCAGAGAGATCTCTGGCTCTGTGGTGTCTCCCGGGACTTGCTGCTGTGTCTCTGAATCAGGGCTGTTGGTGTGCTATGGTAGCGCCTGGAGACATATTGTGGGCTAACTCAACTCATACTATATTAATGGCATACCAGACAAGATATATAAAGAGAAATATTTATATGTATACATTTATTATTTTAAGAGAAAATTCAATAATTAAGAGAAATGTTTTGGAATCAGAACAGACTGTTTAAATATGGGTTCTTCCATTTATCAGCTATTGGGCTTTTAGAAAGGTAATTTATTTAAATCTCATTTTAACTGTCATTCTTTTTTGGAAGGAGGTCTCCTTAGCTGGGGTCACTATAGCTGGGGCTGTTCTGGAGGTTCTTTGAGTGGGGCTACATGAATCCATAATTGAACGTGGGATCTTGTGTATACACAGTATGCACTCTGCCTCTTTGAGCTATCTCCCAGGTCCTAAGTGTCAGTTTTCTAAAGAGTAAAATACAAGTTATTAAAGGGATTTCAGGCTATCTCCCCTCTAGAGAGGGTTATCTCTGTGCATGCCCTATCCTAATATGTCTTTAAATTTAAAAAATTCTGTCTCTACTTAAAACAAAAACATACTTCATTTAATTGATGGCAAAAGTAAATTAGCTGATATGTCATGATCAGTACATTGGTGCCATATGGGATGCCAGGGATTGAACTGGGGTCAGCCACATGCAAGGCAAACACCCTACCCACTGTACTATTGCTCCAGCCTGAGATAAGAAAACTCGTAAGGGGAGCTGTTTCTCAAATTCAACCCCTTTCTTACCACCACAGCTATTCTGCCCTACTTGAAATTAATCTACATCCCTCACCATCTTAACTATGATGATAATGACCTAACTAGGCTTGTCTCCAGTTACCAGAATTACTCCCTGAAGCTAAGCTTCATGTGTGGTTAACTGTTCCTAATCTTCAATGACTCCCACTACAGATAGAATTCTATCCAACTCCATCAGACTTCTTCAATATACTCAATAAAAGATTACATCCTTCTTTTCTCCTCACTCTCCAGTTTTGATGCTCTAGTTGACCTGGAGTACCCGTGATTTTCTGTACAAAACCAAGTTACCCTAGAAAACCTAAAAGCCTACCTTAGCTGCCTTCCATGGCTCCCTGTGGATACTTCCCTAATTCTTTCTTGTGTGTATTCTGGGGCTCAGCTGACATACTTCTCTATAAACTAAATCTTTTCTAATCTATTACCATTCCCTGTGATCACAGCCTTTTTGAAATCACCACAGTTCTGTATTTAAGCTTCCATCATGCTAACTTTTCAAGTTCTGCTCCTTACAATTTTAGATTATCATTTTCTTAAAAGTAATAACTGAACTATGTTTATGAAGCTTCCCATGGATTTGAATATTGCTACAGTTAACAAGCT
Source organism: Sorex fumeus (assembly GCF_029834395.1). Taxonomy (NCBI): domain Eukaryota; kingdom Metazoa; phylum Chordata; class Mammalia; order Eulipotyphla; family Soricidae; genus Sorex; species Sorex fumeus. Next base: position 65,065,905 of record NW_026606155.1, on the reverse strand, counting down.
TGTTGGACTCTCTGAGAGGGAGATACAATGAATTAATAAATTCATGATACATAATTAAATTATTCCTTGACAAAAGTCTTCATCAAGCACTCTGCATAATGCCTGCATCTTGACTTCCTCACAGTGTCCTGAAGAAAGAATGTGACCAGACAATATCCAGTGAGTTAGCAACTTTATATCATACAATTCCACTATCAGTAACAAATTCTCTTATGATGCATTTGAGAAATAACTGTCACTATATGATTGATAAAATCTTGGAGTGAGAAGATGAGCTGACTTTCTGGCTTGTCTCAACGGGGTGCAGGGTCCTCATTAAGCTCAGCACCTGTGTCTTGTGTCTGCATTTATCTCTGCAAAGTAGAGGGCAAATTTGCAAATCACTTTCATAAGCCCTTGACCCACTCACAGGTCCATGCTGTTCATAGGAGGTTTTTTCTTGTTTTATTTTTAATTACTGAGAAAAAATACAACTTAGTATTTGCACTCTTTATTTTTAAAAAAATTTTTTTTATTAGTAAAACAACATGACTTACAAATTTTTGTGCTTGGGTTTTAGTTATACAATGATCAAGTACTCATCCCTCTACCAGTGCCCATCCTCCACCACCATGGGTCCCAGCATCCCTCCCACCCCCCATCCCCCCCATCCCACCCTCCCTCTGTGGCAGGGCATTCCCCCTTGTTCTCTCTCTCTCCTTTTGGGTCCTGTGGTTTGCAAGAGAGGCATTGAGTGGCAATCATGTTTGGTCTATAATCTACTTTCAGCATGCTTCTCCCACCCTGGGAGGATCCTCACAACACCCTTTATTAGGTACTCTCTTCTCTATCGGAGCTTCCTTTTCCCCTAGCAGGTGTGGCTGACCTCCAAGTCATGGAGCAAAATTCTTGGTACTAATCTCAGCCACTCCTGGGTGTTAATCTCCCATTTTGTTGCTTTATGTTCCCCAGATGAATGCAATCTTTCTGTGTCTATCCCACTCTTTCTGACTCATTTTGCTCAACATGATACTTTCCATGTAGTACCACTTGTATGTAAATTTCATGACCTCATCTTTTCTAACAGCTATATAGTACTCTATTGTGTAAAAAAAACCAGGATTGAAGTTCCTGTCTAGTGGCAACTGCAAGCAGGAAGTTTAGAATATGTGAGGTGTGATCTACGTTGAATGACAGAAGACTTCAACTCAGAGTCACCAAGTATGTTGTTGAATACAAGTGAGAATCCATGGTTGCATTTCCATAAACACCCCATATCACTGGATTTCTTCAATTATTCCCTAAAAGTTCTTTTTTACTTTATTCTTTAGGCATTTGCTAAAAGCTGTATATGCCTCTAATGTCTTATAAAGGGATTTCTCATTTTTAGGCAAAATATATTGGTGATTTCTATTTTCTATCCAAAACTCAAACTTTTAGACTCAACTATACTTTGCTTATTTGATAGTAATTATGGTTTTATTCATTAAACACAAAATCACTCCCCAATAGAAAATATTTCTCAATAAAATTTCCTAAGAAACTTAAAGGATTGCAATGATGAAAGCTTTAAATGCCCTCCCAGTATCATTGGATCATGTTGCCATAGCTACTACTTCTAATGAATTTGTTGTCTAAAATTTCTAATAGATTCTAATAGATTTCTAATAGAATCATGGCTTTTGAGAGACAAGCGATTGATGTAGGAGTTGAAAGTCATAGTACAATATATTTATACTGGTTATAATGAAAATACCTCTATTCTTAATGTAATAGCCTAATCAGGCACTAGGTATATGTTTCCTACATTCAAATTCAAGCTTTTTCACTTTTTCACCACTGTAACTCAATTTCATTCTGCATAAAATACAAATAAAGGGCCACAGAAAGATCTCAGGGCATTGTAGCACTTGGGCCAAAATGATAATACAGCAGATTAGATGTTTTCCTTCTAGACAGCCAACCCAGGTTTGACCTCCAGCATCCCATGTGGTATCTGATCCACACCACAGAGCCAGGAATAAGTCCTGAGAACTACCAGATGTGGCCTACCTCAAAAGATAACAAAACAAAACAAAAAGTAAATAGGTCAGGGATCTGGGACACATGCAAGGGCATGAGTTCTACCCTCTGCACTCGTGGCACTCCAGGCATAAGCATAGGACTGAGAGGCCCTCACTGGGTTTGATCAGCACTGCATTGCCAAGTTCAAGCATTGAACTAGCTCCAGTATTACTTACTAATAATACTGAGGACTGTTGAAGGCCCTCACCAACAACACACAAAAATAATAATAAATAACTATATGCATATATTCAAATGCAAATAAAACCTAGTAGAGTCATTGAAGATTACTTAATATACAAAAAGTGATTAAAAGTGCTTATGCTAGTGTCTGAAACAATAATAAATAGACTTGTTCATTTTATGAGCATTATCATTTAGTGTTAATAGATGACGAGGTGTTTAGGATCCTGAATCTCCCCAAATTCACCTGCTACCCCCTGCTGCCATTAACTCCTGATATTCTATCACATGGGATGGAGGAACGGGCACAGTTATGGTCTCCTTCTCTGACAGTACACCGTACAGTATTTCATTCTTGTTATCTTCCATAAGACTAAACTAGAACGAAAAACCACCTTTCAGTCAATTTCCCAAAAATTTCACACTGGTCTCAATATTTCTCGTGGCTGTGGCCTGACCTTAATGTAGGCAAGGGATAGAAATAACATATATTCAATATTTGCAGACTTTGTATTTTTCTACTAGGCAATACAATAAGCATTCTACATGTCTCAAAACTTCCCGATATTCCAGAGAGCTATATTTGTTATTATTTCCCCTTAATTAAAGGTAAAATAAAATGGTGCTAAGGAATGTTGACTCTCTTGCCCCAGGCATGCAGTTGGTAGCAAAGCGATTCATATACAGGAAATCAGATGCAAAAGCCCTTTCTCTCAAGCAACACACATGTACTCAGGTGATTGTATTGCCTGGCACCAGGATTTCCACAAGGGAACAATGATTACGGGGAGATGTATTTCTTCTAATTAAATAACGAAAAATCCTTGATCTCTTCCTTTGTCCACAGAATGCTGCACTTATGCCACAGTGTGTGTATTACGCATGTTCTTTTTACTTAAGGAGAAGAAAAGGTTATGTATTTAAAAAAAGGTGAGGAAGCCATTGGAGGGTGCCATAAATTTATTCTGTCAGGCAGGCCGAGTTGTGTGACAGTCAGAGACGTGGCTTGATGCAGAGATGTGAAGTGTGACTTTTTTTGACTGTCACGCTGGATGAGATGGATGGATTTTGGAACACATCCCAGGAAGCTGAGACACTCATGTGGTCAAGTGTTGGTCTTTCTGATCAAATTTGACTCGCTGTCTCTGAAGTTGTTGGATTCTGCCAGCCCTCCAGATGCTGCATTGTGCATTTCAAACACAGTTTGGTTTGACACCATCTGCAAGACCCTGCATTGGTCCTAGCACTATGAGCCATTGTTTCTTGACGAATTAATGGACATTCTCACATTCTACCTGTGCTAATTGAGCTATTTTCACACATGCTAATGTGTTGGTTATCCAGGGCCTAGTTCTCACTTACATACTCTATGCAGATATGCATATAAATGGGAGAAATTCTGAAACTTGCTGCCAAAATTCAGATAGCCTACTACTCAGCAAAGGAGAACAGCTAATGTTGAAAGGAATTAGATTTCTATAAGTGTATAATATTTCATGTTTTAAGGGTAAACTAATGAGTGATCCCCTAGATACTCCACTATACAAAGTATGTTTCTAAATAAGTTACTTGGCTTACCTGTAATTTAGCTACTTTGATTTATTTGCATGGGGGCAATAATAATTCTCTATGTGTGGAGTTATCTCACTCTAATATCACCATAAAACAAATTGCAAAAAAATGAATGTGAATCTGGGCCCTCATCCAAAGGTGTTTAGTTAATGAATTATCCAAAGTACTTTGTTATAAGAAAATTCCAATTTGCTGTAATAGATGCTCTCTTAGAAGGAAATAGAACTAACAGTTGTCAAAATAACTCCCATAAAAGCTAAGATGGAAGATATTCAAAGGAATATATGCCTTAACCATTTATTTTAAAACATGACTATGCATTGTACTGAGAACTTTGACCAACAAATAATTTTTATTTTGTATGGGGACCATTTCATTGAGTGTGGTTTGTGTCAATTGCTTAGCATTTTTTCTTTCTGAGCAATCTGTGATACATTTTTTATTATCTCTAGTTAGAATTAACTAATATTATAGAAATGAACATAACTATTCTAATGATTTCTTCATATATATTTTATGCATTCTTTGATCAAAGGTATCTAATTCACAACACTTTAAAAAATTTAATATGTTTTCCAAATTATTCAATACAATTGTCACAGAAATATAACTCCTTTTATTTTTTGCCCTGAGATTTTTCACTTCATATATGCATAAAATGATTTATAAATACAAAATGTTACCAAGATTATAAGTAACTTCACATGGCTAAAATGACCAAAAAAAAAATGGCATACCTGGCCTTGAGAATTAATACAACTAATTCTTGATAAGCACACAACTCATGTTGTGGAGAGAAGTGCATGGTTTCCTTAGTGAGTGACCTGCTAAGCACTGGAGTTATCATCCATCAATATGTTTTATTTATATAAAAGATTGAAAACATTGTAAAGCCAACAACTCATTGTATATTTTTTTATTTTTTTTTATTAGTAAAACACCATGAGGTACAGTTATAGGCTTACAAATTTTGTGCTTGGGTTTCATTGTATATTTTTAGAGCCCGTACAACCTCATAGACACATGGCTATTGTGAAGTGGTCAGTTGTGTAGTATATAATTACCTCCATTTACCCTGACCATAACTACATAATGAGAAAAAAATGGTGTTAGCCACAAAGATTAAAAATATCTCCAGAAACATACATTTTTATAAACTATGTGCCATTCATACTCTTTATATTATATGGTGGTATGTTGCAGTGAAAAGTTTTAATAACTAAGGAAGTGCTAGCTGACTAAGATGCACCTTATGTAAAAATGTCTAAGATTATCATATAGTTTTAGGGAAATAAAGTGGAATACAAATGGAATGTTTTCATATTTCCATCTTTTAAAATATTTTTCTTATTAGGTTCAAGAGAAAAAGTACATCATAACTCCAAAAAGTGCCAGGTTGTCGTAGTTTTCTTTGCCACTGCAATGTCTGTAAGACAGACTCTGGATGTTTCAGGGAAACAAAAGGTTTACCTTCTCAAATAATACCTCCTAAATAGCCTTGGTTCCCAATGGAATTCCAGGACACAGTTCTTCATTAGTATTTTATTCAAAATCAGATAAACTAAATGGATGTAGATAGGGACATCAATCTATTAACCAATATTTATTGAGGATCTATTCATATGAAGGAATAGAATTCAGGATATGGAAGACTTTTTGAAAAATCTTAGACAGTTACATTAGAAATTTACCTATTTTGTTTATGATCCAGTTCTAACGTTAAGAAAAAAGGGACCTTGAAACTATCTTTAACCTTGAAACCATCATTTTGAGTATTATTCTACAGGTTACAAGAGAACTAACAGTAGCTTCTTCTCTGGGGATTATAGGTATTTTTAATTTGTTTGGGGATGACATCGCCACCAAAAGTTTATCTTATTTCTTTTCCCATGTTTTTATAATCAAGGCATGTTTTGTGCAGGTATTTTGCATAAAGACCTAATGTAGAATACATGCTGATAGAAAATTTAACAAAATTGGTGAGAAATAATACTTCAACAGAAAAATTCTGACATGACATGCTATTTATCTGTTTAATACTTCTTGCTGTGCACAACATAAAATCAGTTTGTCATAACCTTAAAGCATTTCTTTTCTGGTTCTGAAAGCTCTGGAATAAATTGCCATTCTTTAACTTTCTCAAGCATAAAAATAAAAACTGATTTTTTTCCTGGAAAAGATGAATTACCCTAGCTTGACAGAGGGTAATTAGCATACCCAATGCAAGTTAAGAGAATGGGTTGACAAGCACAAAGAAGACTAAGAAAACATGGGCACATTTTCATGTGCTTTAATACATAAATGATTAAAAACATTACTATATATGTTAATTGCCACCAACTTCAACACAGCCCTATTGGAAGACAATATTAAGTTGTAGAAAACAGTACATCTTTAATTATTTGTCTATTCTATAAACAAATTTAATTGGAATCTAAAAACAGCAAGGGACAAAAGCTCAGTTCATTAGGGACCAACTAACTGTAAAGGGCAGATAAAAACCTTTTGTCTAATACAGATGTACCTCCCGAGCACCATCAGAGAGCACCAGGCAGCACACTAATCAGTAATAAGAGGTGTTCTCATTATTAGGCTTATAAAGCATAAACCAGGTCACCACAAGCTTTGAAGGTACTGATCATCAATTATTTCGCTAATTGTTTGTTCTGTTTGCATGTCTCAGGGTAAAAGGAAAAAGTCAGTGAAGCGAAAAAGAGACACCAATAATTGCTACCTCAGTGACAGTTGGTTTTTAGTATCTCATTATTTATGATTTGTTTTGTTGTGCATATGTGACGTTAAGTCTACTGTATTAATGTATACCCAAGAAACCTACTGTGTAACACTTGCAAAAGAATTACTCAAATTAATCAGCAAACTCAGGCATAGAATCTGTCTTACAAAATCCTGTAAGACTGTTAATAATTCTCTATCTGTGTGTTAGTGTATTCAACAACCTGCACTTATTAATTTCTGCCAGTGGGGAAGAGTTATGAGCATGTTGCAGCTTAAAATTGTAAAACTTTCTCTGGTCATTGTCATTTTGTTTTTAAGAATCAAGAGGTTCTCAGACTGTGCTAGTAAGTAATTAAGCCTCTTTAAGAAAAAACAACAACTTTAGGATAATTATTAAATTAAAGTTAGCATTAGGCAATGAAGCTGGAAACCTGGAATACTGAAACACAATTTTGTTTAATCAGTCCTAAGAGAAAAGATGAGAGGTACCTTAGAATGAAGTCAGGACTGGTTTATAGCTCTAGAGTAACCATTGACAGCTTTAAGCCATTTTATGCTGTAGGCCAACAATTATGGCTTTATTCTTTCTTCTACTCATTAATATTCAATTAGCTGATTAAATATTATTAAAACTAAAAGTTATACTAATTATTAACCAAAAAAGTAACATTCTCTAATAAAGCATGTTTTTAAATTTGAAGAAACTAAAGGAAGTTACTAGCTATTTAATATCAAATAAGATACTGTTCTGTTTACATCAGACTTTTCCCCCAAAAAAACCTTTCATAATAACTTCCACTTTTTTTCTCCATATCCATACCCTAAATTAATACAGCAGAAAATAAAAAAGAATAGATTTTTGCAAAAACAAGATTTCATAGAGCATAGTTCTCTCTCTTTTAAAGTTAATTTTAAAATTATAGTTCAGGTGATATGATTATAATAGTGTTAGTTTTTATGGTATTCACATACAAAGTTATTGCATTCCTCCACCACTAAAGTGCCAAACAGCCTTCACTGATGTCTCGATGTCACCTCTAGTACACCTTTTTGTCCTCCCACCCCATCTCTCCTATCATTGTTTGATAATCTGTGTTATTAATTGAAGGTCAAGGATTTGGCATTATTAAATGCTGTCTAACCCCGTGTTTTGTCTCTTTCTATATACCAAAGATAAATAATATCATCCTGTATTTGTCTTTCTTTTGGTGTATTTTTTAAAAATATGATTACTAACTAATTAGATCCACTTTGTAGTGAAGAGCAAGACTTCATCATTTGCTATGAATGAAGTCTTGTTCTTACATTCTTTTGATATTACATTATTTATTCATCTGTCATTGACATTTAAATTGGTTCCATGTCTTGGCTATTAATTTTAGCACTGCAATGAGCCTAGGGGTGCAGGTATCTTTTCAAATGATAGATTTTGTACTTCTTAATGTTTGTGTTGGGGTAGTAGTGTAATTGCAGGGTCATATGGAGCTCTAATTACATTTTCAAGAAATCTCCATAGTGTATTTTTTATAGTAGCCAAGTGAAGTACTTAGATTCTTGTAAAAAACATTTCAAGTCTCTGTGAGGAAAAAATAAATGTAAATAATTAGTATCAAACTGACTATTTGTGCTAATAACTGGACAGAGCCCATGCCCTTCTCAATAGAATCAAACTTTCTCTAAGCATATTGCCATCAGGAAAACACTGATGAGACAATATTTCTTGTTGCAAACAATTCTTCTAAACTGGGGTGGGGGAGAAGGAAGTTATTAAAAGACACCTAGTTTTTTTTCTAAATTAATATGGGAAAAAGAGTTAAGTACTCTGTAGGTGAATAGATTTCAGGTGACTGCACCTGTACTGTGGAAAATTACCCTTAAATTACCCATAGTAATTAGAGTTGTTGTTTAACTATAAAGGAAAGACTGCAGTGTGTTCAAAGGTGCAGGCGACTCAAGTAAAGATTCCGTCACTAAGAGTAGGTTAAGGAAGGAGATTTTGAAACAACAAGCAGAATAAAAATGAAATCTACTGGAGAACCAGTAAATTTTTGTAAAGTACTTAACCCACACAGAATAAGAAACTATGCAAACATATTTCTTGACCATTTATAATGTTGATAGCATGATAATGATAATGGGATTTCTGATATTTATCTATCAATAAAAATCCTTTATTAAAAATTATATATCAGCCTAAGAGACAAAAATAACATTACCAAGAATCAGTACATTACTTAAAATTTTAGGTTTTGAACTCTACCCAGGTTGATTTTAAAATTAGTTTTTATTATTTCAAATTAAAGGGCCTAAAACATGTTCTGGTTGTTAGATAAAGAGGCATATTAACCTAGTAGATTTTTATATATTGCTTAGTGGCAATTTTTTTTCACTCCTAACATTTAAACTTAAAAATATTCAACTGGTAATAAATAATATTTCTCAGACAGAAAAGCGTTCATTCCATTCAAGTATCTCCCACTTGCCTCCTAAGCATGCCAGAAAGATAGTGACAGCAGGTAGGACACTTTTCTTGCATGCAGCTGATGTGGGTTCAATTCCAGGCTCTGCATATGGTCCTCTGAACACTGCCAGAAGTGATCCCTAAGCAAAAACAAAGTGAAAAAATCTCAACCACAATTTTGAAACACTCCATTTTTTGTAAGAGTAACCATTTCTTCTTGATAGTACAAGGCATTGATGAAATGAAATAATCATGAAAAATTGATTGATCTTTGATCTTAGTAAAATATAATTAAGGGTATTACATTATAATATCTATATTTCAAAAAGCTAACAAGAAGGGTGCCAAGGCAAATATCTTATTTCTTTTATATATTTTTTATTCTCATCATTATTGTCCTTAACAATTATTGGAAAGATTTGCCAAAAATGCTAGATAACTGCTATAATATATATATAAAACTAAACACAGATGTTTTGTTCAGTATTAGTTTTTTTTAAAGCCTCAAATCATAAGTGCTCATATTAATAAAATCTAGGCTCCATGAACTCTAGTATTTCTCTTTCACTTACATTAGTCTCAAGTAAATTTAAACTAAAGATTTGTTTCCATAAGATCCTTTCTCATTCCTCTCACCCCTTCATAGCATCAGTGACGGAGCGACTCCAAGCACAGCAAGCTTCCATTTGCCAATAGTGATTGCAGTTAATTGTTGATACGGATGTGAAGCCCACGTTGTAAGCATTATCTTATTTTAAGGCATATAATTGAGGTGTTCCTGTTTTCTGCCTTCATTTTCTAGTCTTTCCGTGAAATAGGAAGCACAATTTAAAAACATCACCTCCCTCAGGACCGATTGTGCCTCCGAACTCCCACTGAAGTCAATAGGTGCTTTGTGTACACTCAGACTGGACTCATAATGAGCAGAGTTGATGAGAATCCAGATTTCCAAGGATGACTAGTGCAGAGTCTTCAAGGTCATTCATCATTTTCATCTGAGAAGGGAGACCCGTTATTTGCTCTCTCTTCTCAAATAGGTACACAATTAAAGAAAGAATTATTTCTCCCAGTGGCAATCACTTTATTAACAAAGGGCATGTTGAGCCCCATCTCCTCTCGTTGCCAGATGGTTCCTGAGCCCAAGCAACTGAAGGCAGCCTCAGTGAATATCTTACTTTTTGCCTCAGAAATGCTGGCTCTATTACTTCTCTGTTGGCAAAAAAGTGAAAGAAAAACCTCCTTGTAGGTTTGCATTGCATTATTTAATTTTCTCTGCAAACTCTGCATCAATAAAAACAAGAGTGGCACCTTTTAGGTTGTCTATCAATAATTAAGTAAAAATTTACATTTTTTAAATGCTAAAATACTACAATCATGAGTCCATAATTAGAACTGTCTGCCTCTGCCATAGCCTGGACTGGGTAGCAGTTATGATGAAGTAAAGGAAATGCTTTCACTCAGAACAGCATGCTTCTTAGCAACTTTCATCAAACAAATCCAAATAGCACAATGTTAATAGCAGTTGTAGGATGTCAGTAGTTGAATTCTGTGCTTCTGACAACGTCATTAAAACTAACTCTAATGAAGTTTGTATTATGTATTGAACATGATTGGACTAAAAATGTTTTGATCATATTTTTAAACAGAGATCCCTCCTCCCCATCCAAAAACATACCATTTTTTTGTAGGCAACAGTAAAGGAAAAGGAAAGTATCTTACGGTACTTAGAGAGTATCAGATAAAAGCAACAAAAAGTAGTGTCTCTGTTATTAAAGATAGAAGAGACTATATTGCGATAACCAATAACCCCCAAATCTCAGGGAGAAAATATAGCAAACATTCACAATTACACTACACTTGTAGGTTGCATTACTCTCCTATACTGTCTTTCTTTAAGTGGTGACCCATTGGTCTGAGAAGCCTCTGTCTGAACTACACAATCTGAAACTCTTGCCTCCAGTTCGCAACAGAAAGGAAAGAGAAGAGGGGAAAAAAAAACAGTATTTCAATGACCAACCACAATACATGCTTCTCCCTCTCCATAACCATCAACTACAACAAATCACATGACTCCAACTCCACAGAAAAGAGGTTGGAAAATGTAGGAAATGCAAATTTACTTCATGATCACTGAGTTGACTACATTTTCTACATAATAAAGAGAAACAAGCTAAAATGAGAATGAACACAAAGCCACACTGTTGCTAATTACACATGCCCATCACCTAATGCACTGTGCAGTTTGCCATGAAAGGTAAAGGTAAAGGTAAAGGTAAAGGCCCTCCCGTTGATCATCGATTTGCTCAAGCGGGCCCAGTAACGTCTCCATTGGAGACTTCGTTGTTACTGTGTCTGGCATATCGAATACGTCATGGGGAGCTTGCCAGGCTCTGCCATGCGGGCGAGATAGTCTCGGTAGCTTGTCAGGCTCTCCGAGAGGGGCGGGGGAATCGAACTCAGGTCAGCCATGTTGGCTACGTGCAAGGCAAACGCTCTACCTCTGTGCTATCGCTTCCAGCCCTATGAAAGCATAAAACAAACATGCAGTGAACAGGATACCCAGACATGGTCCCTCTCACCTCCTCAAGGAGTTTTTTGGCAGCCTAATAAGAAGACTTTTGGAGAAGCCTTTATTTCTCCAAGTTTTGTTCTTCTTTCCATAAGTATTACCATGATGGTGCCTCCTGGCAGCATTATTTTGAGGAAAATGAGAAGTGACAAGAAATAAAATAACATATGTTCAACACATAAAAGGCTGCCTCACAAATTTTTAGGTACTTAATAAAGGTTGTTTCTCTGCCTAACTAAAAACCATATAAAATACTGTTTATGGCTAATACTACTTTCCATGAAAGAATATACAGGGCAAAAATTAAGAGAAAGGGACTTTGGAATCCAATAGTTCTCATTTCAGGCAAGCTGAGCCCCTTCATCTATCTGCTTTTCTGTGCACCCACTCACATCGTACATTAAAGAGACAGTTAGCTCACTCCTGTCCTAATTTTTTGTCATTGACATAGATTAGATATTTCAAAATTTAAGGATATTAAGAAGTGCAATGCAGAGGATCACCAGAAAGTCAACTGTAAGGCCAATCTACTATTCTTGAACCCACAACTATGGATAATAATGGTTCTTTCTACACCCCAAACCACAGACTTTTCAGATCAGACTTCCAACAAAGTCCTAACTTTTACCCAGATAATGTTTTCTCCTTTTTAATCATAAGACCCAGAAGTCTTCCCTTTCATCTCCAAAAAGATAGTTTGTACCCTCTTGCCTTTTACATACTCAATTTCTCCCATGAGCCACAAATGAGAGAAGAAAGGAATTCTTTATAGATAAGACCTAACTATTTTAAGAAAAGGGAATATTGCTCAGTAACAAGCATGTTGGCCTTGTTGGCACAAATAAACATAAGATGCAGAATATATATATATATATATATATATATATATATATATATCATAAACTATAAGGCAGAAAACTAGCAGAGGGCTTCAATTTTAATTTTCACAGAAGAAAACAATAAAGTAGTAACAACTATAGGTAAAATAGGCATGTTTTTAATTCAACTGCTTGTATTTATCTAACTATGATGATCATTTTGTTAAAGAAAAGAAAAAGCGGAACTCTGTTCTTTGGTAATGTATCTAGTATGGATTCTCAGAAGTTTTCCACTTTTTGCATTATTTATATTTCCATGGTGGGGTTGTTCTATTTTATTTTGTTTGGGGGCCACACCCAGCATTTCTCAGGGCTTACTCCTGGCTTTGCACTCGGGGATCACTCCTGGCAGGTCATGGAGAACCATATAGGGTGTCAGGAATTCTACCTAAGTCAGCTACATGCAAGGCAAGTGCCCTTCCTGCATATTATTTCTCTGGCCTCTTCATTACGATATCTAGCTCCCCAGTTGGACTAGACTGCAACAAGGACATGTTTATCATTCTTTTCATCTTATTAGAGAATGACCTTCATCAACAGTCAGATCTGTGCCTGAGGCTAAATTCCTCACAACATATGTTAATTTAGATAAACCATTTAGTTGCTCTAGACTTTTGTTTCCTTATCTGATAAAATAAAAAAAATAGGACCTCAGGTGTGACTCAGTGGTCGAAAAACCTGTCCTCCATTGTGAGGTCTTCAGGATCTCTCTCCTAGTGCAGTACACTGTGAAACACATCTGCTGTGACCCCTGGCAAGATAGCAGTGCAAGCTCTGGGCACCCTCAATAAAGTGTGACATCACAGCAACAACATCAAACAGATGGCAAGAGTTTGGGGAAAGAACAGGAAGCAAGTTAGTAGAATTGAAAACTTTTTCCCCAAAGGGTAATTTTCTTCCCTAAACCTCAGAAATGGCTACATTTGGGGATAGGGTTATAGACATCATTAATTCAGATGAGGTCAGGAAGCAAAGTATAGGTTCATAATCCAAAATGATTCTTGTTTTTATAGGGAAAGAACATCTAGGACTTTCATTCAGCTACTTTAATAAATAGAGAATAAAGTAGTTGGAATTTCACAACCCCTCCCCCCCATCACTTCTAATCCTTCAAGAAAGAAACATGATGTAACAATAAAAGCAACTACAAACTCTTAGGTGATAATTCCTGAGTGTTTATAGATAGTTTAAGAAATGAAGGCAAAAATAACTGATTGAGATAAAGGAATTAAAAACAGACAGAAGTTCTTGAACCAAAGGTTGGAAAACTAGGAAAACATAAGACATACAACTGTTGGGGAAACAATAAAGTAAACAAAATCTAAACATTTGAACAAAAGATCTAGCGAAAGAAGCAAACTCAGGACAGTAGACCAAAACCAAACAAGAATAAGAGCAAGGGCATAGACTTTAGACAAGACTTCATTGGATAGACTTTATTTATCTTGGGGTCACTTATTAAAATATAATGCTTATTCCTTTGTCTTTTTTTTTTTTGAAGAAGGCACACCCAACAGTGCTCAGGGCTTACTCCTTGTTCTTTGCTTAAGGATCACTCCTGGCTGGGCTTAGGGAGTCATATGGGCTAGGAATCAAACCATTGTGGGTGTGTATAAGGCAAGTAACTTACCCACTGTACTATTTTTCCAGACCCACCTTTTTCTTTACGATTTAACTTTTAAAGCCATTAAACCCACAGGTGCTTAGAAGCCTGGATCCAGTCCCAGAAATATGAGACCTGGTGGCATGAATCTAACAGTTCGAATGCTCAGCCCAGAAGTTCCAGGGCCACTGTGACTGCACTCTTGGGAGTGAATCTACCTCAAGATCTTGCATATGCCAAGCACGTGATCCAGCACTTACTCATGCTATTTTACTAACCCTCACTTATTCAATTTTTTCCTCTGAAATCATATTTTCAGGAATAAGATGTTTTTGGGGGAGTAGGGTGAGTGAATTAGGATCACACTCTGGTATTCAAGAGCTATTTATAGCTCTGTGCTCAAGAGTGAACCTTGGGAATGCTTGGGGAACTGTCTGTGGTGTCCAGGATTTGAATGGGAGTTAGTTGCATGCAAACCGAGCAGCTTCCTTCCTATACTATTTCTCTAGTTCCAAAGATGAGAATTTTTGAAAATATATAGGATCACAAAACTCAAAAAAGCATTCATACAGCTGGGGAGATAACTCAGAAGACTAAAGCATATGCTCTGTAAACAGAAGCCCAGAGTCCAATCCCCAATACTGAGGAGTCCCCTTGAGCACTACACAGGGAATACATCTACAACACTCTTGAGACAAGTACTGTTTCAAATTTAATAATTAAGTTCTCTGAACAAAGGAGCAATGTATGTTTTGTATCCCTGTGCTTGACACAGATATTTAGCCACTAGGAGGCAAACAATAAATATCTGTTAAGTGACAAAATTAGCTAGATTAGGACTCTTCTCTTTCTCAACTTTTCCAAAGTGGAAATCAGATTTATATTGTATGTGTGGAACTACAGTGTAAGTTCATGCTTTGTGCTTTCTTGTTTTGAGTATCAAAGGCACAGCCACTGCCTGGACTTTAAGTTATTATCACACTAGTTTGACACACTAGAGGCAAATGGTAATCAAGTTTTATCATATATACACTTCACTAAAATCAAATTTCTCTAATGGCAAACTCTCATGGAAATTTCTTTTAGATTATCACCTCTTGGTACTACCTATGATTTATGTAACAATTATCTAAAGCACTTTTTAAAACACTGTCCTTCCGTCATTCATTGATTTGCTCGAACGGGCCCAGTAGCGTCTCCATTTTTGAGACTCGTTGTTACTATGTTTGGCATATCGAATACATCATGGGGAGTTTTTTAGGCTTTGCCATGAGGGCGAGATACTCTCAGTAGCTTGCCAGGCTCTCCGAGAGGGGCAGAGGAATCGAATCCGGCTTGGCTGGGCTGGCTGTGTGCAAGGCAAACACTCTACCACTGTGCTATCGCTCCAATCCCACTTTTTAAAAACTGTGGCATATTGCAAATTATTTTTTTCAATTTCAGGAAGAATTTACAATTGAAAATAAATTGTTCTCTTGGCCAAAAAGCAAGAAGAAAAGAAAAGTGGGGGAAACTTATTTTCTCATAAAAGCTCAGTATTATAACTATAATCATTGATAGCAAGATATTATTGTTATGAAAACCAAAGTTAGTTGTTTTAACTTACACTTAATAAAATAATGTAGTTACTAGTATAAGACTGTAATGATTTTCATGAAATGTTGCTTGTGTTTCTCCTGAGGATAAATGCCACAAGGCAAACGAGAAAATAAATCCCCTTGAGAAACAAGTTGTATGTCCCAAACGCTGAAGAAAGTAAGAAGCTAAATTATACCATTAGTCCCAATGTGATTCACTTTATTTTGTTTTCTAAATTTTACCTCCTTTAGGCAATGATACTTTTATCCAAGGCAGAAAGTGGAACCATGACAATTATTAGAAAAGATTTCTTGGAGATATTTCTAACATGAACAAAATCAGAGAATGTCTCAGAAAATTATACCCTTTCAAGATGAAAGCAACTGCAGAAGACTGGGTTATACACTTGAACTAAATGAAACCAAAGTCTTGAAATTCTCCCACCAATTTCTGTAAGAAGATCATTTTATTTTGCATAACTCAGACAAGTACTATTTGATAGTCAGTTAACAATATGGTACTACATCATAACGTTTTTGCTTTGTAGGAAATCTCTGAGAATGTTCCATGGAAAGACTTAGTCATAGAAAATTATGCAAAATATCCTGTCATTTTGGCACTAGTCCCATTGCATGATATTTTTTTTAAATTCTTGGAACATTTTTATGAGTTAAGGAGGCAATAGTACCATATATTATTTGCTGAACTAACTAAATAATAGAAAATTCAAGCTTAAGGGAGTAATAGCTGCCAATATTTAATAAAAATGAATTATTTAATCATCTGCATTATTATATTTTTAAAAAATCAGAAAATCATAATTGAAGATAAATAAAATTCATCACCTGTGGGTAGGTATTATTATACTTTCACTTTATTATTTATTTCAGAATAAATACATACATGCAGATGGCTTTACTTTTCGAGGTATCACTTACCAAGATTCTCCCAACTGAGGGGCTGACAGGTTCTCCAAGATGTGTGCTCAGCACCAAGTATTAAGTTTATGAACACACACCCATGGGTATTTCCTAAATCACTGGCTCCTCTTCTGGATCTATTCTCACTTGGATTCTTTAACAACTAAACTTAATACCATTGAGCCTTCATCCATCAACCCACAGGCAGCATTTTTCAATAGAAATATAAGATTTCACATTATCTTATAACCTAAATATTGTAACTCTTGGATTCTGACAACAGAGTGAAAGCAGGGGTGGGGAGGTGTGGAGAGAAGGATGGAGAAGATTAGAAGTGACAAAATGGCTGAAATTTTGGTACTTTAGTACTAGTGGTGTTAATATTACACAGCAACCTAAATAGTTTTTTCTCTGTGAAACTTCCTGGGTAGGGAGGAGACCAGCGGAGCAGCGTTGGGGGCAGGCAAGGAGGAAGGGGCTCAGGTCCACTTTTGTTCCAGGGTCCGAGAGGACCAGGAACCTAAATATTTTATTTAAATATTTATAGACACAAATATTATATGTCTAAAGATAAAGGATATATTATGCAAAAAATTAGAGTCCTACAACATTTTAACAAGAAAGTAATATTCTAAAACTTGCTGGAACATAATTTGTTTAACCACCCCCATGTTGCTAAATATTTGGGACAGAAACATTATTTTGCTACAAAAGCAATGTGACAAATCCACAACTGTGGTAAAATATTTCAATGCCACTCTTTTAGTAACTGGTCAAATAGATATATAATCATTTAGGTTTGAAAGGCTTGTAAACATCATCAATTTTCTTGGCCTAACTGACATTTTATAGAAAAAGGCTTGCAAACTGACACATGAAAAATTTACTAATTCTTTTCAAAGATAATTTACTAAGACAGAATATGTCCTGGGACAGAAAAAAAAATTTTTTTAAAAATTCAATCATAAAACTGGCTCTCCAGCATGGCCATGGTACCAGAGGCACATGAACCTAATCCAGAGCCCAGTGGCTTGCAGCAGAAATGTGAATGGATTATATGTTAAACTCCTGTGCCATGCCCCCCTGAGAGGGAAAGGGTGTCTGTCTCTTCCACCTTCCCCCTCCCCCTCCCCGCCCCCGGCAGCACTGTGGCTGCTGCATCAGAGCTTATTGGAAAGCTAGGTATGAGCCGGCGGTGATGGGGCAACTGCAGCCTCATGGGAAGGAGGGCAGAACCAGCTCGTCCTTCACGCCCAACCGAGGCCATGAGTTGGCCCCCATGAGCGGCTCTCTGGCATGGCCATGGCACCAGACGCAAAGAAACCAATCTCATAATTATCCGGCTCTTGGCAGAACCGAGGCCATGAGTTGCCCCCCATGAGCGGCTCTCTGGCACGGCCATGGCACCAGACGCACAGAAACCAATCTCATAATTATCCGG
This sequence comes from Sorex fumeus, assembly GCF_029834395.1. Lineage (NCBI taxonomy): Eukaryota > Metazoa > Chordata > Mammalia > Eulipotyphla > Soricidae > Sorex > Sorex fumeus. The sequence goes on along the minus strand of NW_026606155.1, from coordinate 65,047,921 downwards.
CTCTTGGCAGAAATCCCTCCAGGTTAATTAATAAAATATTAGAAATCCAAAATTGCATGATCTGCAGCCATGTGACATTATGTGGTTTTCATAACCAGCAATAGAAAACAAGTAAGTAAGTAAGTAAGTAAGTAAAGGCCCTCCCGTTGATCATCGATTTGCTCGAGTGGGCCCAGTAATGTCTCCATTGAAGACTTTGTTGTTACTGTGTCTGGCATATCGAATACTCTCGGTAGCTTGCCGGGCTCTCCGAGAAGGGCGGATGAATCGAACTCGGGTCAGCCATGTTGGCTGCATGCAAGGCAGACGCCCTACCCGCTGTGCTATCACTCCAGCTATTTCACAATGACTTTAAAGCAGTTCTGATTGTTGGGGGGGGGGGGGAATTCCAAACAATAATGGTGCATCTTTTGTAGAAATAATGAATGTATTCAAAGTAGAGAGAGAGAGAGAGAGAGTTAAGTAGAAATCATCTGCCTCACAAGCATCGATAGGGGTGGGGGGGTATACTGGGGTTCTTGGTGGTGAAAAATAATTACTGGTGAGGGGAGGCGTGTTTGATCAATGTATGACCAAGATTTAAACTGAAACTTTGTAACTTTTCTCAAGGTGATTCAATAAATAAAATTAAAAATAATTCAATCATATAAAGTATATTCTCTACTACAATAAATGAAATTAAAATCAATAGAAAAATCTCTAGAAATATTCAAATGAAAATTAAATAATAAACTTATGCGCAGACTCTGAGTCAAATGATTCATTTCATTTCATTTTTTTTTCATCATCCTGTTATTCGTCAATTGTCTCGAGCAGGCCCCAGTAACGTCTCTTTCATCCTAGCCCTGAGATTATAGTCAAGGCTCTTTAGGAGAATGAGACCCATCATTGTTACTGGTATTTGGCATATTGGGTACGCCACAGGGAGTTTGCCAGACTCTGCCCTGTGGGCAGGCTACATTCGATAGCCTGCAAGTTTGTCCAAAATAGGAATGAGATAATAACATGTCATAAAAAGATGTCCTGATAAAATGTCGCGCGGCTGCAAATGCGGCCGCGCAGTTCCAGGATCTGAATTTTATAGTCTCTGAGTCTTGGCCGCTGATGGGATTACATGGCGCCAGGGGGCCAGGTGGTGGGTGTGACCCCCGCCTACTGGAATTTGGAGGATCTGGGTGGAAGATGCTCGACTCCAATTCGAGTAGGCTTGGAGGTCTCGGCCCCGGAACCCGCGTGGCTTTGTCCCTCTGCTAGTACCTTCATGTGTGCGGAGAGTGGTCTCAGCATGGTGGTGGCTGGTCCTGGAGGTCTTCGGCTGCCGGAGCCCTGGTCGGGGCGGGGAGGAAAGCTCAACCCGCTCCCCTCCAAGAGGCCCCGGGAAGGAACACCCAGGCGCGGGGGCAGAAGACTGCACTGTTCTCATCCGGGATCTGGATTTTATAGTCTCTGAGTCTTGGCCGCTGATGGGATTACACGGTACCAGGGGGCCAGGTGGTGGGTGTGACCCCCGCCTACTGGAATTTGGAGGATCTGGGTGGAAGATGCTCGACTCCAATCCGAGTAGGCTTGGAGGTCTCGGCCCCGGAGTCAAATGATAACACAAGGAAAATCTAAATTTTAACAAAGTTAAATGGGCCCAAGAACAGAGATCCTCTGCCTGATCCCAGCAGCCCGGCAGATATCCACTACTTGCATTATCCAGCCGCCACCATGCTCCAGGACACTTACCAGATGCTTGAGCCAAGACTCACGCACAAGTTTGAAGCCCCATAGAACCAGGGAAGCAGAACTCTATGACATTGGACTCCAGGCTCAACAGACATGGGAACAGAGATCCTCTTCCTGATCCCAGCAGCCCGGAAGACATCCACTACCTCCACTACCTCCATTACCCAGCTGCCGCCATGCTCCAGGATGCTTTCTGGACACTTGGGATGAGACTCACGCATGACTAAAGCCCCACACAACCAGGGAAGTGGAACTCTGTGACCTTGGACTCCAGGCTCAACAAACATGAGAACAGAGAGCCTCTGCCTGCTCCCAGCAGCCCAGCAGACTTTCACTGCCTCCACTGCCTCCACTACCCAGCCGCTGTCATGCTCCAGGACACTTTCTAGATTACATGGCCGCAAAGCAGTCACATGACACATCATAAAACACTTAATACAATATTACCACACCATATTTTATAGAGTTCAAGTATGGTTTGAATTATGGGAACACTTGCAAGGACAATAAGAGGCCACCTTAAAAGCCTCTATACCTTTCTGTGAGCCTGGCAAGCTACGGAGAGTGTCCCGCCCACACAGCAGAGCCTGGCATACTATCCGTGGTGTATTCAATATGCCAAAACCAGTAAATACAATGGGTCTCATTCACCTGACCCTGAAAGAGCCACTAATACAGCAGCGTTAAGAAGGATGAGGAAGGAGAGGCTGATAAAATCTCAGGGCTGAACTAGGCTGCCAAAACGAAGGAGAACAAAAACGACTGTCTGTACTTTCAATGCACGTATACTGGAATCAGATGCATCCATCGAGGACCTTCTTTACTGACAAAATGGCATGTTGGATTTTGGAAGGGAGGATGACATATCCATAGGGGGAGGGAAGAGAAAAGTTGGAGGGGGTGGAGGTTGCTCATCCTGACTCTGAGAAGGTCTTGAGTTTTCAGTCAAAAAATACAGGTGTAGGTGCTGGAGAAAGAGTACAGTGGGTAAGGCTCTTGTCTTGCATGAGGCCAACCTGGGTTCAATTCCTGACATCCCATATAGTCCTCTAAGCACCGCCAGGAGTAATTTCTTTGTGCAAATCCAGTAGTAACCCCTGAGTATTGCCAGGTGTGACCCAAAAACTAGAAAAAAATCCTTGATGTATCTGAAATTTTTAGCAGTTTGACAACTCTGGAACTACACAGACCTATGAATGACCCCACCTCTCTCAGTACCTGAGGTTGGGGGAACCTTTAAAAAACATATAGAGTCCTAGAGACGGTGAAGTAGATGAGGAGTTTGCTTTACACTCAACCAACCATGGTTTGGTCACAGGTTCCACATATGGTCCCCTCCAAACACATATATATGGAGGATATATTTATATTGAAAGTATTTATCGGAGGACTCTGCACTAGGCTGTGGGGTGGGTGAGAGCCCTCCCTACCCCAAGGGGCCCAGCCCCAGCAGCCAACCTCCACTGTCCAACCACCACCATGTTCCAGGCCATTTTCTGGATGCTCAGGCTGAGTCCCACATGAGTATGAAGTCCCGCGGAACCCAGATAATATGGAACTTTGTGACCTTGGACTCTGGACTCAATGGAACCCGGAACAGAGATCCCATGCCTGCTTCCCCCAGTCTCCAGTGACTCGGGGATCATATCCATAAGACACAGCCTGCCGACACTAGATAATCTCTTCTTCGGCCACCCTCCAAAACTCACGGATCTCCTCCCAGATGGGAGTATAAAAGGAGGCTCCTAGAACCATGCCCCCAGACTCCACACCAGGCTGTGGGTCTAGTGAGAGCCCTCACCAATCCAAGGGACCCAGCCCCAGCAGCCGACCTACACTGTCCAACCACCACCACGCTCCAGGCCGCTTTCTGGACCGTTTGGCTGCAAAGTTATAAAACACCTCCTACCTATTTATGCCTCTCGGATAGCCCAGCAAGCTATTGAGTATATGCTGCCTGCACGGGCAGAGCCTGGCAAGTTCCCCATGGCATATTCAATATGCCAAATGCAGTAACGACAATAGGTCTCATTTCTCTGACCCTGAAAGAGCCTCTAATCATTGAGAAAAGACGAGAAAGAAGAGGCTGCTAAAATCTCAGGGCTGGAGAGATTACTCATGCCCACTTGAGTGATTCAATGATCAATGGGATGATAGTGACAGTGATATTGGAGGACCCCATGTATGATATCCTCCTATGTGTGTGTGTGTGTGTGTGTGTGTAGCACTGTCCTCCAGTTGTTCATCCATTTGCTCAAGCAAGCATCAGTAATGTCTCTATTGTGAGACTTGTTACTGTTTTTGGCATACAAATACACCACAGTGAGCTTGCCAGGCTATGCCATGAGGGCAGGATACTCTTGGTAGCTTGCCAGGTTCTCTTAGAGAGATGGAGGAATATATAGAACATATATATAGGTCATCCTTCACATAATAAAATAAACCTTAAGTGAATGAAAATTCATATTTTAAATTGGTTGTCCTGGCCTCATATTCTGTAAGTTTAGTTCCTCTTCTAAAACCCCATAACTGTGATCACTCTGCTGTGCATGCTTGTGTGGGCACTTGTACCCCCAAAACATGCGCCATTTACTCAAGAGGCCATACTTAAGATGATTGCACAGTGGCCTCTTAGGCACTTTGAAGTCCCATGCAGAGAAAAATAATTCTGCCTTACACAACTGAGGATGTCCAGGAGGAATCTGTCAAAGATGCTCATATATTAAATTTAATTTCAGTAAGGAAAATACCTTGAAGACTGATGACCAAGTTAATGTTTAATGGTAATCATTATTACAAGAGAAAGTCATTTCCCTGTCATTTTTTTCCAGATCTTTTCCCCAATCATTAAAGCAATAATATTTTCATTATAATATTTGTTTTTAACAGCACAAATAGGGAAATATGTAGTAAGAAAGAAATGAAGCCAAAAAGATCAGCATATATAGATGATAATTGGTTGAGAGTTAGCCCCTGCATACCATTCCTTTAAAAGAACAGTATTAAGTTTAACACTTCTAAGTAAAATGTCATAAAAGACTAACAAAAATGAAGGGGAAAAAGTGCTGAGAAGTTAGTGTGGTGGAAGATTTGCTTAGACATGTTCACCATTTTTGTTATGAGTTGTAGAATCTCTGAGGTGTGAATCACATTCTCCTTGCTGAGAGGCCACCAATTAACATGTCAGTGCTGTGCCCTATATCCATATGCATTTTGCTAAAGAACTGACTTCAAGGGGATATTAATTCTTAAATGAACATCATTGTCAATAAAAGTACACTTGAACAACTTTTCGAGAGTGACTAGTTTTTCCAGCAAGTTGCATCAATTATAATAATTAGTATTAATGACAATAATGGCTACATTTTATTGGATCATTTGCTATCTAGCAGGTTACTGTACTAGGTACTCAATCTTCCCTTAATTCACATAGTAGCCAGTATGGTCTGCATTTCCAGTGAAGAAAGTAAGAATTTCTTACCGAGCATATCATTTCTACTGCTTGGGGTTTCCATGACTGCTTTCAGTGCAGTGTTCCTGTTAAGAATCTGCTTCAGATCTCTCTTAACCTCTTTGCATTTTTGCTTTATTTCTTTCTGCAAGATGTAAGATATGTGGTTTACTATACAGAGAAGATAAAGAGGACTGTCCTTTGTGCAATGCATTCTGAAATAAAAGATATTGACCCCCTTCCCTGTGCTGGACTAATACAGCAGTGTGTTAGTATTTTCCAGTGCAATTGGGGGTAGTTTAAAGATAAAGATCAAGACTTTAAAGGGTGGCGAGTGGGGTAGGAAGTGAACAATTTTTTTCTTCTGAAAAGGGGATGACAAGCCAAGTAAACTTGGAAATCTCTACCTTGGGGAAGTAAATTATTGTGAAAGGAAGGCGTAAAATCTTTTTTTCAACAGAAAATATGAATGACCTTTTGAGTTTTGACTATACATACACAAAGTACTCATAAAGTTTCTGAAATAAACTTATATTTACTTGGGGGGTATGGTGCCACCAGCAGGTCAATCTGTACCTGTGAGGCAAGTTCATCAGCAGCCTCATGGCACCTTCAGACTTTCGGGTACCCCAAAATTGCTGCTGTGCCTTTGTCCAGCCCCTAAAACCTTGGGGCAAAGTTTACAAAGAAAGTAAATGGCCAAAAGTTAGGTATGTGGGAGACACACCCACAAACCACCTCCAGCTCAGCTATATAATTGGAGGCATGGCCTCTCTGGTTCCTGATCAAACTGCTTAACGGCCATGATCCCAGAGATTCAGAAACAAATCTTGAAACCCAACGGCTTTTGGCAGAAATGCATCTGGTCCCTGCAGTAGGCTACCAGTGCTTGGCCACCCCAGGTGAGAATAGGTTTTGTGCGTTGGCCTGTTCCCCGTGGTGGCCTGGTGGCTGTCATCCTCCAGAGGCCACTAGACAGTCAGGTTTGGGCTCGCAGTGATAAGACACATGGGGCCTCACAGGATGGGGGTGGAGCCGGCCCTTTCATCCTAACCCCAACGAGACCATGAATCACTGCCCAAGAAAGGCCTCTCTGGCTCCTGATCAAGCTGCTTAACGGCCATGATACCAGGAAATCAGAAACAAATCTCTAAACCCAGCAGTTTTTGACAGAAATGCATCTGGATCACACAGTAGGTTACTGTCACCGGGCCACCCCAGGGGGGAAAGGGTGCTGCCCCTCCACCTGCTCCCTCTTGGCGACCTGGTGGCCACCATCTTCCAGAGGCCATTGGACAGTGAGGTTTGGGCCCGCAGTGATGAGACAAGCAGGGCATCACAGGATGAGAGTAGAGCCAGCCCTTTCCTCCCCGTCCCAACAAGACCCTGAGTTGCCGCCCACAAATGGTCTCTCTGGCTCCTGATCAAGGTGCTTAATGGCCAGGATCCCAGAGACTGAGAAACAAATCTCGAAACCCAGAGGCTTTTGGCAGAAATGTGTGTAGGCCACGCAGTAGGTTACTGTTGATGGGCAACCCCAGGGGGGAAAGGGTGTTGTCCCTCTGCCTGCTCCCCCTAGGTGTCTCAGTGGCTGCCATCTTTCAGAGGCCATTGTACAATCAGGTTTGGGCCCGCAGTGACTAGACATGTGGGGCCTCATGGGATGGGGATGGAGCTGGCCCTTTCCTCCCCACCCCAACTAGACCATGAGTCGTTGCCCACAAAGAGCCTCTCTGGCTCCTGATCAAGCTGCTTAATGGCCATGATACCAGGAAATCAGAAACAAATCTCTAAACCCAGCGGCTTTTGACAGAAATGCGTCTGGACCACACAGTAGGTTACTGTCACCAGGCCACCCCAGGGGGGAAAGGGTGCTGTCCCTCCACCTGCTCCCCCTTGGTGGCCTGGTGGCCACCATCTTCCAGAGGCCATTGGACAGTGAGGTTTGGGCCCGCAGTGATGAGACACGCAGGGTCTCATGGGATGGGGATGGAGCTGGCCCTTTCCTCCTCATTCCAACGAGACCCTGAGTTGCTGTGCACAAATGGCCTCTCTGTCTCCTGATCAAGCTGCTTAATTGCCATGATCACAGAGACTGAGAAACAAATCTCAAAACCCAGAGGCTTTTGGCAGAAATGTGTGTGGGCCACACAGTAGGTTACCGGCTCTGGGCCACCCCAGGTGGGAATAGATTTTTGTGCCTTGGCCTGCTCCCCCTTGGCGGCTTGGTGGCCGCCATACGCCAGAGACCATTGGACAGTCAGGTTTGGGCCCACAGTGAGGAGACATGTGAGGCCTCGTGGGATGGGGTTAGAGTCGGCACTTTCCTCTCCCACCCAACAAGACCACGAGTTGCTGCCCATGAATGGCCTCTCTGGCTCCTGATCAAGATGCTTAATGGCCATGATCCCAGAGACTCAGGGACAGATCTCGGAACCTAGAAGGTTTTGGCAGGAAATTTCTCCACATTTAATTGTTAAAATTTTGTAATTTCAAAATTGTGCAGCCACTACTGCAACCGCACTACATCATATATTATTAATGACCAGCAATAGAAAACGAATTGTCTACTGTTGACTTTTTGGCATATCTGAGTGTTGGCATATCTGAAATCCCAAATAATAATGTTGGGTGTGGTGTTGAAATGTTGACTGTGATCAAAGTACAGAGAGAGTGATTTGGAAATCATCTGCCCCACAGGTAGGGGAAGGGTGTAGGATGGGGGTATACTGGGGTTTTTGGTGGTGGAGAATGGGCACTGGTGAAGGTACAGGTGTTTCATTGTATGACCAAGGCGTAAACCCAAAAGCTTTGTAACTGCTCTCACAGTGATTTAATAAACAAAATTATAAAAAATGGGGGGAAAAAAGTAAGGTGGAGTTCATGCAAAATTCAATCAGCCTAATCAGTGGCTGAATAATTAGCAGTACTCCTACATAAAAAAAAAATAAAATAAACTTCTTTTTATTTGTATATAATTTAAACTTATTGGAAAGACCACCGTTTCTGCTACTTGGCAGAATAAAAGGAATTTTTCCATTGTTGATTTACTAATAGTAATTAATGCAAATAACAAGAAAAATTCATAAATACAGCAAAAGCAGTGTAACAGTAGAAGAGCATAAATAAATCAAACTTGGTTGGTTTGCATTAGAATGTTCCATGTATACTGAAAAAGAGTCAAGACTAGTGGTCACTATTATTATTAGCACCTTAATTCTAATTTTTCCCACTCTTGACAGAAAACATTCTTACCTTCTCCTTAGATCATTTAATCACTTAACTTCCCGTTAGTCATTGATTTGCTCGAGCAGGCGCCAGTAATGTCTCCATTTGTCCCTGTCTCATGCTAGTGTAGCCCAATGGCATCTGTTCACTCTGGGAACATGAAGAGCCTCAAACCGATTGTTCATGATCTTGATGAAGAAGTTTGACCATCTGATAGGTGGGCAGCCACTCGGTCTTTTGACATGCCGTGGAATCCAGTCGGTAACAGCTCTAGTCCAGCGGTCGTCTTTAAATCTCATTACGTGACCAGCCCATCTGATTTTTGACACCTTGGCAAATGAGACAGCATCCCTGATTCTTGATCGCCAAAGGATGTTGGAACTCCGGATTCTTTTTCTCATTTGAGTGAAACGTGATATTCCAAGCATAGCTCTTTCTATTCTTCTTTGGGAGACCTGAATAGCGTTCTCATCCTGTTTGCGTAGGGCCCAGGTCTCTGAGGCATATGTTAATGCAGGAAGAACAGTGGAATCAAAGAGATGTGCCCAGAGCCGGAGGTTCTTCATCCTCTTAGCTATTTCTTCAATGTTCTTGAAGGCATTCCAAGCCGCTCTCTTCCTCCTGCACAGCTCGGGTGCCAGGTCATTTGTCACGTTGACCTCTCGACCTAGGTAGACATAGCTGTTGCATTCGGAGATGGTCGTTCCATTGAGAGCGAATGGGGCGTCAGGAACAAGGTTGTTTCTCATAAACATTGTCTTCGTAAGATTCAGCTGTAGTCCTACCTTTCCACACTCACGGTCAAAGTCGGCCAGCATTTGTGCCGCTTGGCTGATGTTTGGTGTTATTAAAACAATGTCATCAGCAAAGCGGAGGTGGTGTAGTTGCCGACCATCTATCTTCACTCCCATTCCTTCCCATTCCAGTCGTTACATGATGTTCTCGAGGGTGGCACGGAAGAGTTTCGGTGAAATGGTATCACCCTGCCGAACCCCTCTCTTTACATCAATGATTACTTCTTTGTAGAATGGTGAGATCCTGGTAGTGAATCCATAATACAGCTCACGGAGGATCTTGATGTATTGAGCTTGAATGCCCTGATTGGCTAGGGCTTCAATGACCGCTTCCGTCTCAACAGAATCAAAGGCCTTCTTTAAATCAATGAACGTTAAACAGAGCGGCATCTTGAACTCCCGAGAAACCTCAATGAGCTTGGTTATCGTGTGGATATGGTCGATGGTGCTGAATCCTTTGCAGAACCCGGCTTGCTCGCATGGTTGTCCTTCTTCTAGTGTTCTGCCAATCTTATTTAGGATGACTCAAGTGAACAACTTGTAGATAACAGACAATAGGCAGATCGAAACTCTTGAGCTAATTTGCCAGCGTAGTTTGGCACATGCCTCAGGCAACCGCAAGCTAACGTCCAAGCTCGCAAAGCAGTGCAGAGATGCGATCAAGGAAGACCTCAAAGAGAGAAGAGCAGAAGTACTGGTAAATGCGGCAGAAGCCGGGAAAAGTATTCGTAATGCCCACCTGTCCTTCGCCAACTACAAGACCAAGATGACTGCCCTCCGACGTCCTGATGAATCCATCACATCCTCCAGAACGGCAATGGAGAAGATTATCCATGACTTCTACTCAAATCTCTTGGATAGCCATGTCCACTTGCCGACATACCAAATTCCACAGGATGGATATGTCGTTCCCAACGTTCTCATTTCGTCGGTAAAGAAACAAACAGCACCCGGCCCAGACAAGGTCAGACCTGAACACCTGAAGAACCTGCCATCAGTACTCATCAATACACTGGCTTGGCTCTTCACTCACTACCTGTCTGAATGCAAGGTTCCGTCCCAATGGAAAACCAGCAGGACCGTACTACTGTTCAAGAAGGGAGACATCCACGACATTGGCAACTATCGCCCCGATCTCCCTAGATATGTTTTGATTTTAGTCAATTTCAAACAAGTTTTTACTCTGTCTATACACTTACTTGGATACAAATCTAGGACCAAAATATATAAATTCCATTTATCTCCAAAAATGGTGTGAACTATCATTATACTGAGCTACTTTGACCTTAAGAGCAAAAGTAGTTTTGCTCAACTTTATGAAACTGTATCCTTTAGCAAGATTTTTGTTGTAAATAACTAAAATATGTACCTTTAAAAAATCAAAATACAATCCAAGAGATTTCCATCCCCTCTAATTGCTGTGTCTGACCTACTAAATGTTTCGGTAGATCATTTAACTTGTCTCCTTTCCTTTCTTTTTTCCTTTTCTTTTTCCACTGGAATGTCCTCAGAATGATTCCCAAGGAAAACAGTCATCTACTTTCAATGGATTTCTCTACAAGCCAATCAGTTTTGGCTGCTCCAAGTCAGAGTATGACTAACAAAACAGAGTGGGTAAAGACAAAAGTCTTACCTGAGACATTAACAAGTTGTTTTACCAAGATTAGAATGAAAATAGCCTTCCTTCCAGAAGGTAATTAAATATATATGTAATATATATATATATATATATATATATATATATATATATATAAAGTATCTAGTGTTGTTTTTACCTGGGGTGGAAAAATGAGGTCAAGAGGTGGAGAAGATAAAATTGTTTTTCCATGAAGGGCATCCAGGCTAATCACTCAGAGGTATTAAAAGTCATGTCTCTGGTATGATTCCAAGGCGAAGGGCACCTCAGACCAATTGTTTGGATGCATGGGAGAGCTTTCTGGCAAAGGTCTTCTCAGAAATGGAGAGCTGACCTTTGGAAACAAGCTGTGATATTCTGTAGCTCTTTATTCCAATAGTTTTAAAACATACCACCAACAGGAAAACTCCAACAAGCTCACTTTACCGGAGACCCGAGGGAAAAGCCGTGGAGTTGCTTGCTTGTACCTACCACGCTGTTAGAAGCCTGTGAAAGAAGCTGTGGGAAATGCAAAAGAAATACTGGGTGAGATGAAGCCACAGAGGAAAACCTGAAGCTGCCTTTCATTTGCACCACTGGCCGCCAGAGCTGTGAGTGCTGAGTGCATTATTGTTTAATCTCTCCCAAGAATATGTGGGAGCAGAAAGCACAACATCCCCAAGTTGTTACTTTGTCACAACTTTACAGAATACATAAGCACTTCAGTAAATACACAGATTTTTTTGCAAACTGTAAATCATCTGTGAGCCACCACTGTTCGACTAATTACAGCAAGAAGCTGTGCTCATTAGCTGTTCTCATCTGGCTCACTGCACGACCTAAATAGTCCGTAAATGAGCCGGCAATTATTGCTGTATTACCACTACCAGCTCCGCTCACATCAAAATATCTCCACCAAATGTTACGCCTGTTGGTATTATCAGGTTAGAAATTTCATAAACATATTGAAGCAGTTAATTGGGAGATTATTAAAAAAAAATGTGAAAATAGAGTCATCAGTGAAAGAGTTTTCATCAAACCCCAGATAGGCGGCTCCACCTATAGACAAGAACCTCGGAATGCAAGAGGCTGGGAGGATATCATTGCCTGCTTCTAAACAACACTGGGAAATCAAGAAAGCAAGGATAATGCACATACATTACACGGAAGGAAAGCAAAGTATGCATACTCTTATACAACCACAAAAGCTCTCTATTGATATGGTCAAATATATAGCCAAAGTTTATGCTCTTGGACTTGGGCCTGGGACTTGAAGGAACTTCAGCCAGAAAAGCAAATCGCAATACCAGTAAAACTTGTTATGTCCTGCTCATCATTATATACATATGTAGCACTGTCCTCCTGTTGTTCATTGATTTGCTCAAGCGGGCCCAGTAACATCTCCCTTGTAAGACTTTTGTTACTGTGTTTGGCATATGGAATACACCACGGGGAGTTTGCCAGGCTTTGCCATGTGGGCGAGGGCGAGATACTCTGGGTAGTTTGCCAGGCTCTTGAAGAGGGGCAGAGGAATCAAACCCGGGTTTGCAAAGTCGGTCATGTGCAAGGCAAACGCCCTACCCGCTGGGCTATCACTCCAGCCTCAGAGATTAAGGCAAAAAAAAAAAAATTAAAAACCAAAAACAAATAAAAAAACACATACACATATGTATATATACTATTTGAACTAGGATTTTTATTTTACTCAATTTTTTTTAAACAGAATGTTCACATTCAGGATAATGATGAAGAGACAACAAAATAACTTCTTTGAAATACAATTTTCTGGTGGCTTCAAATATTTTAAATTTATTTGTTGTTAAGATCAGTGATTACTTAATTTAATTCATATTTATTAAAATGTTTCCTTGAACCACATTCGAGTTACTGTGGATATTTGACATATATTTTTAAAATATGCCATAGTTTTTATCTCATGTTAATACAAATACTCCCAATCTCAATAGATGCAATTTAATGAGACACTATTTAACTGTGGTTATTTTCATTGAAAATAGGAAAGCCATTGCAATATGGGTAACAACAATTTTTTTTGATGGTAATTACATAAATTCACCATTGATTTTAGTCCTGAAAATTAGAGAAGGACTAAAGAAAATGCTAGGAGCCAGAGAGATCAGGGGTTAAGGTATTTTTGTCTTTCATCCCCACCTCAGTTTGATACCTGGCACCTCACATGATCCTCTGAATGTTTTCTGAAATAATCCCAGAACACAGAAATAGAAATAAGCATCAGGACAAGCAACACGCCCCAGCCCCCTCTGTAAAACCTATAAAAGAAAAAAAAAATGATTAAAAACTGATGAGCTCTCTGTTTCTTTTGGCTTTCTACTTACCTAAAGAGAGATACTTTTATAAATAAGAACTTTGTTTTATTTTTAATTTTTGTGCCAGTTGCTTGAATGAAAGGTAGGAATTGTCTCTAATAGCTTGAATATTTCGATGTCTATCAAATAAAGTAGATGTTACATTATATTCTGATATGTACTTAGAGTAGACTGGACATGATTTAGAAATCAATCACTAATGATACAAACCAAGGAGATGTTTTAGTGGTAAAGACATTGGCTATAACAATAGTCAAGAGGTAACTAATTCTTCCTACAATCAACTAATTGATCCAGGCAAGAAAATGTGCACCACACTTTTTAACTATTTTCAAATGCTAAGATTTATAAATAAGTTTCAAAAATAATTTTAAAAATAATAATCTGCATTACATTAACAATATCAAATTCTGAAGAGAATGTAAACCAACTGGAATACTTGTTCATTCTGGTAGGAATAAAAAACTTTATAGTAACTATAGACGACAATCTGGCAATTTCTTAGAATGTTTGTTATTTACCACCCTAGAATCTAAAAGTCTCTTTCTAGGTCTAAGCAAGACCATCTATACAGATATTCATGTAGTTTTATTTATAATTGTCCAAACTTGCATGTGAACAAACTATCCTTCAGAAATGGATGGAAGCGCAAACTGTGTGACATCTGAATAGGGCATTTCGAGCCTAAAACAAAGAATTATTGGGCCTGGGAAGTTAGTTCAAATGGTAGAGCAAATACCTCATTGTGCAAGGCCCTATGTTCCGTGCATAGTACCATATGTACCCACTGTGACATTAATAAAAATTCTAAGTTATGGAGATATTAGAAAATTTAGTAGTAACCAGAGTTGATGGTGGAGAAATGAACTAGCAAAACAGGGAATTTTTATTTATTTATTTAATTGAATCACTGTGAGAGCATTACAAAGCTGTTCATGATTGGGTTTCAGTCATACAATGATCCAACACTCATCCCTCCACCAGTGTAATTTCCCAGCAACAATGTCCCCAGTTTCTCTTCCATATCCCCCAACACCACCCCCAGTCTGCTTCTATGGAAGGCACTTCTCTCTCTCTTCCTCTCTCTCTTTCTTTCTTTCTCTCTCATTTTGCTTTGCAACACAGATGCTCAAAGGTTATCATGTATATCCCTTTACCTATTTTCAACACTCAGTTCTTGTCTAGAGTGATGATTTCCAAATATTGTTGTCATACAGGACCCTCCTCTATCTTATCTAACCTTCGCCCTCTACATACTTGTGGTAATTTCCAACCATCAACCAGTTCTCCTGGGACACAGGGAATTTTTAGGGCTAGAAAATTAGTCAATATGTTACTACACTGATAAATGCATGCAATTATACATTTATCCAAACACATATTGTGTACAGCATTAACTGAATCAGAATATAAAATCTGAACTTTGGATGAGTTTGATAGACCAATTCAGTTTATCAGTTGTAAAAGGTAAGGTAAAGGTAAAGGCCCTCCCGTTGATCGTCGATTTGCTCGAGCGGGCCCAGTAACATCTCCATTGGAGACTTTGTTGTTACTGTGTCTGGCATATCGAATACTCTCAGTAGCTTGCCGGGCTCTCCGAGAGGGGCGGAGGAATTGAACTCGGGTCGGCCATGTTGGCCGCTTGTAAGGCGAACGCCCTACCCGCTGTGCTATTTCCATTTTTCTTTTGTGTCCTTAGAAAGACACCAAACTTCTCTGCTTATTTTCTTCAATAGTATGACCTTACTGTTCAAAGTGAGGGTATAGACCAACAATATTAGAATCCTCTGGGAGCTTGTTACAACTGCAGTCTCTTGGGCTCCAAATCCAATGTACTAAAACATAACTTCAACCAATTTAAGAAACTATGGTCTAGACTCTAGGGAAAGGCTATTTCAGGTTATTGTACACAGGAAATGAAAGACAAAGTGTCCAGCTATGCTGGATCAAAAATATAGTACAGGTAGCTCATATTCTGGCTGTTTTAACTAAATATCAACATTGGCAATAACAGCCAAAAGGTTTATCCAAAAGCCAGTCCTTCTTTTTGAGAAGTTTTACTGAATCTCAGCTAAATCTAGATACCTCAGATATTGATTATGTAATAATCTTACTAAGAAATACATCGATGCCCAGTACTATACTCAGTGCAATGAAGAATTCATAAGAAGCACATTCACCAAACACCCACCATGAGAAGTCTTTACCTTCCATGACTATGCAAGGTATGATGAAAGAAGCCCTGGAAGGTGAGCCAAGCATTTGAAAGAACTCCTGTAAGTAGTTCCATTTCTTTCTTTTTTGAATTTTGTTTTATTTTTATAAAGTTTTTGACAATAGTTTATTACATTTAATATTCCAACACCAATCTCACCGCCATTACACCTTCCCACACCATATTTTGAAAGTTTCCACCCAAACCCCCAATCCCTGCCCCCAAAGCAGGACCTAAGTAATTTATTTTGTATTGCTTGTTATGAATAATCCACTAAAAATGATCCCAAAAATTTTTCCTTAGAAGAAAGTGTGTGATTATTGTATTTCACTCTAGAGTCCTTGTATAAGAGATTACTAACATGTTAAAGGTTGAGTCTCAAGTTCTTGTGCTTTATATATATATATATATATATATATATATATATATATATATATATATTTTTTTTTCTTCCTGAGATTGGTTGCCTTCTACTTTATACCCCATCAAATGTGATGTGCTATACTTGGTACAACAGTGGTGTTAAGTATGAGATGTCACACCTCTGCAATCCAAGAATTCTAACATTTTAAATACAGTTATACAGCTGAAGTTAATTTAATAATTTTTTAACTGGATGGCAACTTTGGGATCCAGAGGCATCTCCTTGGCATGTTGTTCTCATGTTACTCTCTTCCAAGAGATTTATTTGTGAGTCTCTGGGTCATGGTCATTAATGAGCTTAAATGTCAGCAGAGGCAATTCATGGTGTTACTGCCAGGCTACTGGACACACAGGGAGATGAAGGAAGTTCACCCATTCCCGACTTTGTGAGCGTGGAGATTTTGGTCCAAAGTCCTGCATACCTGGATTTTTCAGCAGATTCATTCATGGATGTGGCTCATTCAAGCCTGTGGAGATTGGCTGTGAGTGTGGCGGCGATTGAGTTCTGGAGGGTTTGGGTTGCTGGGGCTCTGTTGAGGCAGGGAGGGGAACTCACCCACTCTCCTCCAGGTTGTCCCCAGTGAGACAGCCTAGCATGGGGACCAGAGGCATCTCTGTGTTGCTCTGTTTTGCTCTCTTCTGAGATATTTATTTGTGAGGAATTTCATTTCTAATACTCTAGGAAATGAGAACAATTCCTAGAGGGAAAAGATCAGAGCCAAAGCACTTCCTCCATCTTCTAAACAGCAGAGTCTGTCATAGAGGACATAATTGGGTGTTTGCTTATTATCCAAAGGGTGTTATTTGGCCTAGAATTTGGCTTCGATGGGAAAGAAGAGGTGGGAAACTAAAGTAACCTGCTGTTCTAGGACACACAGCTCAGAGGCCTGGCACAATGAAGACAATGCAGCCTACTTATAGAGAGCGGACATTCTAGCATGAGGGGAAGTTCTTTATCCTTCATGTAAGATAGGATACTCGAAATATTTTTTCCTGGAAAAGGTTACATGTGTCCATAACAGCACTTGCTTGACTTAAAAAAAATAAAACAGAAAAGCAATGTTTTTAAAGATTTTAAGCCCCACCAGTTCAAGCAGTATCAAACTAAATCTAAAATACCAGAGTATAAATTGTTTTCAGGAGAATCCATTGCCTTAAAGAAAAAAAAATGAGGTTAAAAAAAGGGCTGATGTATGCCAAGCCAAACTTTGGCTAGACATTTTTTTGTTTTCATTAAGATTAGAAAATTATATTAATCCACAGATGAGCTTAGAAAAATTGCTTCAGGGGACATAATCACTGTATAACTGTATCACTGTCATCTCGTTTTTCATCAATTTCCTAGAGCAGGCACCAGTAATGTCTCTATTTCTCCTAGCCCTGAGATTTTAGCAAGTGCCACATTGAAGGCTCTTTCAGGGTCAGGGGAATGAGACCCATCATTGTTACTGGGTTTTGGCATATTGAATACGCCACAGGGAGTTTGCCAAAGTCTGCCGTGGAGAGCTTGACAGACTCTGCTGTGTGGGCAGGATACTCTCATTAGCATGCCGGATTTGAGCAAGAACTAGACAACAAGAAGTCCCTCAGCCGAGAATGAGGCAGCACGAGCTTCTGGGAGCTTGGTTTTATAGTCTGTGGGTCTTGGCCATTGATGGGCTTACATGGCACTGGGGGCAGCTGGTGAGTGTAACGCCTAGCTACTGAAAGATGGTGAATCTGGGTGGAAGAGGCCCAGTCCCCATTCCAGCAGCCTTGGAGATCTCATCCCCAGGTCCTGCATACCTGGGTTCCTCTGCTGGTTCCTTCATGTGTGAGGCTCATCCAAGCATGTGGAGAGTGGCCTTAAGCATGACTGTGGCTGGTTCCAGAGGCCTTCAGCTCCCGGGGCTCTGCTTGGAGCAGGGAGGGAAACTCAACCCGCCCCCTTCCAAGGGCCCCAGTGAAGACTGCCAGGCTCGGGGTCGGGAGACTCTGCACTGTTCTCTTCTGGGAGCTTGGTTTTATAGTCTCTGGGTCTTGGCCGTTGATGGGCCATAAAGTGAATACAAACAGTAGGGCCTTTGCATCTGTTTCAAAATCTTTGATAAGCATCAATTTTCATACTGTAACAAGTTACTAAGACATAGAAAACTGTAATGACATTGGAACTGGAGGAAAAGTATAGCGGGTATGGTTCTTCCCTTGCACACAGCAGATTCAGTTTAGATCCTCAGTACCAATCATGAGCCCCTGAGCCCTTCAAGGAGTGATCCCTGAGCTCAAAGCCAGATAAAAGGCCTGAACACTGTCCAGTAGTGCCCAACAATATAAAACAAAAACACCTATAATAACATTGTTCCATCTTCAATGAAATTTGGAATATAAAATCATTCCTTATCTCTAAACTGCTATTCTAGGCAAAATTGTATTTGTAGGCCTAGATATTATGAGAGGTAATGTTATGAGACCCAACAGAGAAGAAGTCAAAGTTAAAAGTCCTTCAGTGGTATTAGTTGTTGAAAGATCTGGGACCTAGATTTCTTTAGAAAACATGTAATAGTTAAGAATTGTTCTCTGACTATATCTGAAGCAGATACATTTAATTATTCCTTTTTCCATAATCATATTTTTCCTCAGTTTTACTTGTTTGTCAAAACTACTGTGGTCTATCAGCCAAATTTAAAATGGCATCATTAAATTTTCACACAGTCATTAAGTCTCTTCATAGGGGCTACCACAAGCCATCATTTCAAGGCATTAATTCGCTCCATAAATGCTAGTCTATCAATCTGTCAATATTTTCAGCCAATGCATTTTCAGCCATGTAATCCCCTGGCGCCGTGTAATCCCATCAGCGGCCAAGACTCAGAGACTATAAAATCCAGCTTCCGGAACCGCGCGGCCGCATTTGCGGCCGAGCGACATCTTATCAGGACATCTTTTTATGACATCTTATTATCTCATTCCTACTTTGGACAAACTTGCAGGCTATCGAATGTAGCCTGCCCACAGGGCAGAGTCTGGCAAACTCCCCGTGGCATGATGAATGAATGAATGAACATAAGACACTAGAGGATTATCAATGAGCAAGTTAAAAACGAAGACAGAAGTGAATGAAAATTCAGAGAGAAAAGGTCTCCAGGACTTTTAAAAACTGACTTGTGGTCTAAAAAGGAATCTTACTGTAACCAAAAAGTTACGGTGTTGATATCACTAACTTCTAAGGCCTGTGTGCACATTATCATTCTCTCTTGTGACTTTTTCTCCTTCTATAATTGACCACTCACAGCCTAAATATATTAAAATCTATATGCACCATGAGCTCCAGAAACATATTCACATTGTCTACAGCCATAATTGGGTTCCAACATATACTTAGCAGACAAAATAAGTTCAACTAAAATAGATTAGATTTGAATTTAAAATATCATAGTGTATTTCATGTAGAAGGATAAAGTTCTGTTTGTGAGATTTTAATTTCAGTTGAATATTTACATCTGTATACACTGAGTTATAACACACAGTATATTTTTTCTGCTGAAGCCTATGATAAAAATG
The DNA here is from genome assembly GCF_029834395.1 of Sorex fumeus. Classification (NCBI taxonomy): domain Eukaryota; kingdom Metazoa; phylum Chordata; class Mammalia; order Eulipotyphla; family Soricidae; genus Sorex; species Sorex fumeus. Next base: position 65,028,579 of record NW_026606155.1, on the reverse strand, counting down.
TCTGAAAAATTAGTTTTTCAGGGTGTCTTCTTCCAGTTGTCCCTGTGGTTCACAAAATTAAACAAAAAATTTTTATCTTCTTTTTATTTATTTATTTAGTTTCTTGGACTATACTTTTCTATGTTCAAGCATACTATTACCTTTCTACTCGGAGATTACTCTTGCTCTGTGTTCAGGGATTACTCCTGATGGTGCCCCAGGGACCTATGCTGTATTGAGGATTTGATATATAGAACAAGGGTTGGCTACATTCAAGGCAGGTAATTTAGCCTCTGTGCTTAGGGTCTGGAAAGATAAGACCAGAGTTAGCATGCATGTAAGGCATTTGTCACACCCCTGTTTGATCCGCAGAACTACATTATCTCCTGAGCATCCCAGGGCTGTAGCCTAGAGATTCCCTTCTATTGCTGTATGTGGAATTAGAAGTCCCTTCAGGGTGACCCAGTTGGTCTCCAGCATGATAGGACCCAAGCAGCAGCACTTTCTCAGGTCTTCATATTGAACCCTGTTTTACCAGGAGTCTCCAGAACACCACCTAGGAAATCCCCTCTAAGAAAACCAGAATATTCAGATAAATTATCTAAATTTAATGAATTATTAATGTTTAGATACTCACCAGTCTTCCAAAAATCTTTGCACTTGACATCATAAATATGTGAAGGAAAAGTGTGCCTTTCTTTGATGACTAGCAAATAAATTCAACCTGTCTTATTATATCATTGAACACCAACCATAAGTAGAGCTAGGTGCTAGATGTTATGAAGCCAAAGAGTACTGAACAATACCCTCTTCTCAAGGACCTATTGTCCTATTTGTTTAGTGAAAAGAGTCCTTTTATTGTTATAAGACTCCAACTCTGGACCTCGGACTCCAGGCTCAACAGACCCGGGAACAGAGATCCTCTGTCTGCTCCCAGCAGCCTGGCAGACCTCCATTACCTCTACTACCTCCACTACCTGGCCGCCGACATATTCCAGGATGCTTCGTGGACACTCAGGCTGAGACTCATGCACGAGTGAAGCCCACAGAGCGAGGGAAGCAGAACTCTGGATCTGGGACTCCAGCCTCAACGGACCTGGGAACAGAGATCCTCTGCCTGCTCCCAGCAGCCGGACAGACCTGCATTACCTTCACTAACTCCACTACCCGGCTGCCGATACACTTCAGGATGCTATCCAGACTCACGGTCACATTACACATCATGAAACATTTAATCCAAGATTACCACACCATATGTGATTGCGTTGAAATATGGTTTGAACCACGGGAACATCTGCAAGGATGATTAGAGGCCGCCCAAAAAGTCTCTATCCCTCTTGGAGAGCCTGGCAAGCTATCCAGAGTGTTTTGCTCACACAGCATAGCCTGGCACACTATCCATGGTGTATTCAATATGCCAAAACCAGTAAATACATTGGGTCTCATTCCCCTGATCCTGAAAGAGCCACCAATATGGCAGTGTTAAGAAGGATGAGGAAGGAGAGGCTGATAAAATCTCAGGGCTGAACTAGGCTGCCAAAACGAAGGAGGACAAAAAAGACTGTCTGTACTTTCAATGCATGTACGCTGGAATCAGATGCATCCATTGAGGACCTGATGGTGCAAGTGCAAAAGATCAAGTATGATATCAGTGGTCTGACCGAGACCAGAAGGCATCAATCACATCATGCTGTTTTTGACACTGGAGAAGAACTCTTCCTCGGAACATGCAACTAAAGATGCATCGGTGGTGTGGGTGTCCTTGTCAACATGGATTTCATCATAAGCATTGATTCATTCGAATGTCCAACAACTCAAATTGGATGATTACACTTAAATAGATGTGGCTCACTGCCAGCAGTTTCTATCTTTGTTGTCTATGCATCAACATCCAATTATGATGAAGGAGAAATTGAGAAGTTCTACATGGAGCTGCAGAAGTTCAATAAAGACCATACCTTCTACCAGATCATTGTCGGTGATTTTAATGCCAAGATAGGACCGAGAAGATCAGCCAAAGAACTCCACATTGGGACCCATGGCCTAGAATGGAACAAACAGGGTGACAGACTGTCTGAGTTCATCATGTTGAGCAAGACCATCCATGGTAACTCACAATTCCAGAATGCCGAATCTAAACGTTGGACATGGAACTCTCCCGGTGGACGGTTGCACAACAAAATTGACCACATCATATTACATCAATAGTTTTGCCTGACCAATATCGCTGTTGTCCCAAAATTCCAAACGAGATCAGACCACCCTCTCCTTCATGCAAAATTCTGCTTCACAGAGCAGGGAGAAAGGGCTGCAAAGTTTAAGAAGAGAACTACCAGAACAACCACCAACTGGGAGCTCTTTGGCACTATTGCGGCAACATGGGAAGATGCCATCATGACAACATTGACTACAAATATGATCAACTGGTTCAGCACCTCCATGATTGTGCAAAGAATGCCGAGAGAGGGATAGCCACAAAAAGACACCTGTCTTTGAAAACTCTCAAGCTCATTCTCCAACGTGGCTTGGAATAAGCCTCAGGCAACTGCAAGCGAATGTCCAAGCTCACAAAGCAGTGCAGAGAAGCAACAAAGGAAGACCTCAAACAGAGAAGAGCAGCAGTGCTGGGAGATGCAGCAGAAGCTGGGAAAAGTTTTTGCAATGCTCACCTGTCCTTCGCCAACTATAAGACCAACATGACTGCCCTCCGCCATCCTGATGGAGCTATCACCTCTTCCAGAAGGGCAATGGAGAAGATTATCCCTGACTTCTACTCAGATCTTTTTGATAGCCACGTCCACCTGCCCACATATCAAATTCCGCAGGATGGATATGTCATTCCCAATGTTCTCCCTTACAAAATTCAACATGCCATTTCATCGGTAAAGAAATAAACAGAACCTGGCCCAGACAAGATTAGACCTGAACACCTGAAGAATCTACCGTCAATACTCAACATTACACTGGCTCGGATTTTCACACGCTACCTGTCTGAATGCAAGTTTCCATCCCAGTGGAAAACCAGCAGGACTGTACTACTGTACAAGAAGGGAGACATCCACGACATTTGTAACTATCGCCCAATCTGCCTATTGTCTGTCATCTACAAGCTGTTCACTCGAGTCATCCTGAATAGGATTGGCAGAACACTAGATGAAGGACAACCATGTGAGCAAGCTGGTTTCTGAAAAGGATTTAGTACAATTGACCATATCCACATGATAACCAAGCTCATTGAGGTTTCTCGGGAATTCAAGATGCCGCTTTGTCTAACGTTCATTGATTTAAAGAAGGCCTTTGATTCTGTTGCGACTAAAGCGGTCATCAAGGCCCTAGCCGCACAGGGCGTTCAATGTCAATACATCAGGATCCTCCATGAGCTGTATTGCGGATTCACTATCAGGATCTCACCAATCTACAGGAAGGTGATCACTGACGTCAAGAGAGGGGTTCGTCAAGGTGACACCATTTCACTGAAACTCTTCGGTGCCACCCTCGATAATGCCATGCAATGACTCGAATGGGAAGGAATGGGAGTGAAGATAGATGGTCGGCAACTACACCACCTCCGCTTTGATGATGACATCATTCTAATAACACCAAACATTAGCCAAGCAGCACAAATGCTGGCCGACTTCGACCATGAGTGTGGAAAGGTCGGACTACAGCTGAATCTCACAAAGACAATGTTTATGAGAAACAGTCTCATTCCTGACATTCCAGTCACTCTCAATGGGATGAACATCTCTGAATGTAACAGTTATGTGTACCTAGGTCGAGAAGTCAACAATGACCTGGCACCTGAGTTGCGCAGGAGGAAGAGAGCAGCTTGGAATGCTTTAAGAACATCGAAGAAATAGCTAAGAGGATGAAGAAACTCTGGCTCCAGGCACATCTCTTTGATTCCACTGTTCTTCCTGCATTAATATACGCTTCATACCTGGGCCCTACGAATACAGGATGAGAACACTATTTGGGTTTCCCAAAGAGGAATCAAAAGAGCTATGCTTGGAGTATCACGCTTCACTCAAATGACAGAAAGAATCCAGAGTTCTGACCTCCGTCAATGGTCAAGAGTCAGGGACGCAGTCTCCTTTGCCAAGGTGTTGAAAATCAGGTGGGCTGGACACGTAATGAGATTTGGAGATGACCGCTGGACTAGAGCCATTACCGATTGGATTCCACAGGATGTCAAAAGATCATATGGCCGCCTATCTATGATATGGTCAGACTTCTTTGTCAAGACCCTGAATTATCGGTTTGAGGCTTTTCGTGTTCCTAGAATGAGCAGACACCTTTGCGCTACATTAGCAGTCGACAGGGACGAATAGAGACGTTGCTGGTGCCCGCGCAAGCAGGTAGATGAGTAGTGGGATGTCAAGCGATCAAGTGATCAAGATTCCAGTTAAAAGTTTTTTTTTAATTCTACAGATTCTAAATAAGGGATGTGTTTAGTGAATATTTTTCTACAATGAGTAAGTAGGATCAGGATAAAATCAAACTTTCCCAAGGAGGAGTTTCCTTGTCCATTACAGACTTAATCTTGTATCTTGATGTAACTATACTGTATAAATTATATTTTGTGTTTTATTGATTCAGTATGAGAATTCATACTACCCACTAACATTCCCTTACAGCTTCATTACATTAACCTCTGGTATTATGAATGCTACCTGTTTCGTCCTGGAGGAACCTCATAGCTTCCTATTCCTTCTTCTCTATTTTATTCCAGTTAGTATATTTGAACAAAAAAATTTTTTTACTTTTCCATTTAGAAAAACAAAACTGCAAAGAGTTGAATAAATTCTATAGAAATCTTGAAACTCTAATGAGAATTTGGAATGGTGAATCCCTGCCCTTTGTTTCAATGTTTAGAATGAATGATGGTCTAGTTACATTGTATGCAGTCTGTATTAAATTTTCTGATAAGACAGTATTTAACAAATAAGACACATACATCCGCAAACTGCTAATTAGCTCTTCTGGACCTTTCCAATATGAGTCAGCAAGCCCACATGGTTCCTACACAGTATGACACTCAAGAAATAAGAATCACGAAACTTCCAACAGTGTTTTAACAGATTTAGAGTCATTTAGAACCCTAACAACTGAACTGAAATACTTCCCAACGTGTTTTAACAATGTATCTTTCCTTTTGAATTTAAATACTTTAAATCAGTTTGAGCATTTAAATTTAGGAAAAATCTTTTGTTCATGCCACTGGTAAAGAAATAATAGACTAATGAACTGTTCTCATGTCCACTCTTTCAGAGCTAATATTAGTCATAAGCTCTGCAGAAAAAATAATTTTTCTGCTGATACTGTGACCATGTAATTAGGTCTAATGTGTCCCTCCCACACATATGATGGGATGGGTGAGAGGAGGGTGCTATAACCAAAAAACTGTCATTCTTCTTCTGATTGAGAAAAAGGTGAATTTGTTCAAATAATGATAAATTTGGGGAGATACATAGCTTAGTGATTATCTAAAGCCTTCTAAGTAGCCCTGTCAGTGTTCAAATTCTGCAGTACGACAAATATTTGTTTTATAGATAACATTAAATAGCCTATTATCTTCTCAGCCTACGTTCCTGAATCTGAGACATTCATTGTCCCTATTATAAATTCCACTATGAAAAAGAACTGAGAGGGAAAAATCAGATTCTATGTTTATAATTTTCATAGAATTGATACATGAAATTTATAAAATAAATTTCTTAAAATTTATGGAGCTACCAAAAGTAGAAAAATTTTGTCTGAGAGTTGGGTTAATGAGAATTAAGTCAATACTCTTTAAGAGAAAGGCCAAAATAGTGCTGGGCAAGAAAATATACTAAGTAGTGAAGTGCCTAGCTTTGGACACCAAAGGATAATTAACATTGTTAATGTTAATGAATATTAACATTAATGTTAATGAATATTAACATTATTGTTTAAGAACTAATGAGTATTAAATGTTAGAACAAAGAGAAATACAACATATTAAGATAAGAGAATGGAAAACAGGGAGACAAGTCTTAAGAGATAGAGACTTAGAGTGGTGTTATCTAGGAAGATAAGAGTTAAAACAAGAGGTACTACATGAAAAGGAAGGACTTTAGTGCTAGACAACTTCCTAGCCTCTCAGCCTGAAAAGATTCTTTAATTGTCCTGTAGGAAGTTTAGTTGAAATAAGCCAGTACTTACATCATTGTATAGTAAGACTGGGCTTCTTGTGAAATAGTAACAGGATTTAGAGCTCCAAAAAAGACCTATATTGAAGGTGTTGGGCATTTTAATGACTAGGCCCCAACTTGCACAGTACCACAGCTGTCATAATCCATTGAGCAAACTGTTATGTCAAAATCTCAGATTTAAATATCAAGAAAATAGATTCTGGTGTTGATGAGAAGAGAAGCAAAAATGCCAACCATTTTTACTCCATCAAATTTCCCTAAGGGTGAAAGGATGAATGATAAAGGGAACTTAATTTAAACTTTTGAAGGTTTGTTTTTGTAAATTTTTTAAAAGAGATATAAAAGCCCTTGGATAGGACATACCAGTTTTGAGGAACAGGTCAATGTGGTTGGAGCATAGAGATTGAAACATTAAATTAAATTGAAGAAAAGGAAAAATTAATTCAATTTGTAAGTTTAAGAGTATTACATGTACAGGGGCTGGAGTGATAGCACAGCTGGTAGGGCATTTGCCTTGCGCACGCGGCCAACCCGGGTTTGCTTCCCAGCATCCCATATGGTCCCCTGAGCACCGCCTGGGATAATTCCTGATTGCAGAGTCAGGAGTAACCCCTGTGCATCAGGTGTGACCCCCCCCAAAAAAAAGAGTATTACATGTACATAGTTAAAAAACCCAAGTAAAATTTACACCCAAAAACTAGATTCCTGATACTTTTTTTAGTTTTGTCTTTATTTCAAAATAATGTTTGCTTTGAAAATTCCTAAATTTATTTTCTATTGTTTTCTTTGACATACTGTTATGAAGTTAAAACTGAACTGTTTTTTTTTTTTGCTGAATAATTTATATTTGTACTTGGCATTGAGACTGATTTCTTTTTTTTTTTTAATTAATTAATTTATTTATTGAATCACCATGGGAAAGGTTACAAAGCTTTCAGGTTTAGGTCTCAGTCATGCAAATATCAAGCACATTTCCCTTTACCAAAACTTATTTTTTACCATGAAGAACCCCAATAAAACCCCACCCCCACCCCTCCCAGTCCCTGTGGGGCAGATGAATTCTAGTTAACACTCTATCTGCTTTGATTAGATTCATTGTTTCAATAAAAGATTCACCACTATTATTTAGAGTTTACCCCCCCCCCCCCCGAATCAGACATGCTGACAAAGCATTGTGAAGTGATTTGCTTTCTACAGCTGGGTTCAAGAATTATATGTTCGTTTTGGATTTCTGCTATTTTACTTATTGACCCTGGAAGTATTTCTACTGAAAGTCAGATAGTTAAGAAATTGGTTTCTGTGCTCTGGAGTCGTGGCCGTGCTGGAGAGCCGCTAGTGGGGGGCAACTGGTGGCCTTGGTAGGGCATGAAGGACGGACTGGAACACCCCCTTCCCATGAGGTTTTAGTTGCCCCCACTCCCCCGGCTCATACCTGCTGTCCACAAGGCTCCCATGCGGCCACCATCTTTCTTTCCAGAGGGAGGAGGGCGGAAGGGACCAACACCCTTTCCCCTCCGGGCAGACATGATGGCCTGGATTAACGCGTAGTCCTTTCACTTTTCTGCTCCAAGCTGCTGGGTTCTGCATTAAGTCCTTGTGCTTCTGGGGCCGTGGCCATGCTGGAGAGCCGCTCGCGGGGGGCAACTGGTGACCTCGGTAGGGCGTGAAGGACGGACTGGAACGCCCCCCTTCCCATGAGGTTTTAGTCGCCCCCACTCCCCTGGCTCATACCTGCTGTCCACAAGGCTCCCATGCGGCCACCATCTTCCTTTCCAGAGAGGAGAAGGCGACTGGGGCAACACCCTTTCCCCTCCGGACAGACCTGATGGCCTGGATTAACGCATAGTCCGTTCACTTTTCTGCTCCAAGCTGTCGGGTTCTGCATTAAGTCCTTGTGCTTCTGGGGCCGTGGCTGTGCTGGAGAGCCGCTCGTGGGGGGCAACTGGTGACCTCAGTAGGGCGTGAAGGACGGACCGGAACGCCCCCCTTCCCATGAGGTTTTAGTCGCCCCCACACCCCCAGCTCATTCCTGCTATCCACAAGGCTCCCATGTGGCCGCCATCTTTCTTTCCAGAGAGGAGAGGGCGAATGGGGCAACACCCTTTCCCCTCCGGACAGTCATGATGGCCTGGATTAACGCATAGCCCGTTCACTTTTCTGCTCCAAGCTGCTGGGTTATGCATTAAGTCCTTGTGTTTCTGGGGCTCTGGCCGTGCTCCAAACTTAACTATGATTTTCAGAGAGAAACGTTGGGTCATTTACTTCCCATGGATCACTTTGTATATAGAGAGATGTCGCGCGGCCGCGCGGTTTGAGGAAATGTCCTAGTTCCGGCATACTCGAGCTGTGGTTGTAGAGGCTTCTGGTCACCGGGGTTCCATCTGGGGGAGGCGGGATGCGGTACCTACCCCATCTGGGGCTTCCCGATGATCTCGGCTCTTTTTGGAACCTGTTTTTTTTTTTTCCTTCGGGATCTGTGGATCCCGCCCTCCATGTTGTTCTTCTCTTCGGCTGAATGCTGTAAATATGGCGCTGGGGGGCGGGCTGTGGGCGTGACTTCCGGAATCTGAGGTTACCTGGGAGTTGCAGTTCCGGCAGATTTGAGGAAAAGTCCTAGTTCCGGCATACTCGAGCTGTGGTTGTAGAGGCTTCTGGTCACCGGGGTTCCATCTGGGGGAGGCGGGATGCGGTACCTACCCCATCTGGGGCTTCCCGATGATCTCGGCTCTTTTTGGAACCTGTTTTTTTTTTTTCCTTCGGGATCTGTGGATCCCGCCCTCCATGTTGTTCTTCTCTTCGGCTGAATGCTGTAAATATGGCGCTGGGGGGCGGGCTGTGGGCGTGACTTCCGGAATCTGAGGTTACCTGGGAGTTGCAGTTCCGGCAGATTTGAGGAAAAGTCCAAGTTCCCGCATATTCGAGCTGTGGTTGTAGAGGCTTCTGGTCACCGGGGTTCCATCTGGGGGAGGCGGGATGCGGTACCTACCCCATCTGGGGCTTCCCGATGATCTCGGCTCTTTTTGGAACCTGTTTTTTTTTTTTCCTTCGGGATCTGTGGATCCCGCCCTCCATGTTGTTCTTCTCTTCGAAAACTGAACTGTTTTTAACTATATACCTACCTATATCACCCATCTTCCCCAAGTAATTACATAATAATCATTTAATTAAATTTTCAGGGATTAAATTGATTTATAAGCTGCTAATAGGTGAAGGGAAATGGCGAGACCCAAAAAGCCAAGTCACCTTACCTCATGCTGTTTTTGCTTATGTCTGTGACACAGCCCTGTGCGCATGGGAGAAGATTGATGCAGATGCAGAATTTAAGGGAAGTTTTACTAAGGTTGTCCAGAGGGCCTTAGAACCTTATGCAGAATTCATAGGAAGGTTGCTGGAAGCCATTGAAATGCAGGTTAAGGGTAAGGAAACTCAGGAGCTGTTGACTAAACAATTGGCCTTTGAAAATGCTAATGCGGATTTCCAGGCCATTCTGATCCCTATCAAAGAGAAGGAAGATGTAAGGGTGTATTTGAAAGCATGCAGGAATGTTAGTTCTGTTAAATATAAGGTGCAGATGAAGGCTTTGGAGGCCTATAATGTACAGAGACAAGCTCAGAAAAGATGTTTTAATTGTGGAAAACCAGGCCACTTTTGTAAGGACTGCAGGGCACCTCCCAAACATGCTACTGTGAGAGCACCTCCTGAGCCCTGTCCCAGGTATAAGAAAGGAAACCACTGGACTAGAGACTGCAGAGCCAGATTTGCACCTCCTGGGCCCTGTCCCAGATGTATGAGGGGAAATCATTGGGCAAGAGATTGTCGCTTCAATTTTGATACAGCTGTTGATCCCAATTTGGGAAACCTGCAAGGGGGCCAGCCCCAGGTCCCACAATATCAGGGAATGTTCCCAGCTGCAGCCCCTCTCCCCAGTGTGGAGTTTCAGAGCTCCAATCAGTAAAATCTCTGCAGCCAGTAAAGGCAGGAAACGCAGCCCTGGATATTCCCTGCCCTGATACGGTTACTATAACCCCTAACCCAGTCTTACTACAAATTAAATTCTGGTATAAAGGGACCAATCCCACAAGGCACTGTAGGCGCTACTTTTAGGGAGAAGCAGTTTGACTTTTAAGAGAATGCTACGGCTTTAAGCCCACCACCTCTCCATATTCAGTGGACATATGACATGTTAAATAAAAAACTTTAAAGGAGGTATTTTCTCAACTGAATGTAGCAGGGAAACTCCTCATTCAAGGAAAAGGCTATGCTTTTGTTTCAACAGATGATAACCCCATTGAGAAACTTTAGGTCCGTTATGTCTCATCAGGAGTAGAATTCATCCACCTGAGTTGGATCTAGAACTGCCAGAGACTCACAACCCTTCAAATTCCAGCCCTAAACCATCTCCAAACTGATTTCAGCTGGAAGTCACAAGGGAAAGAGGAGGCAGCGTCAGAGGACCTAGAGCAAGGCCTCTGGCTCCTTTAACATATCATGAGGTCACATTAAAGCATTCGTTATACCTCTCTTTTTACAGGTTGTGAATTGGACAACACCAAGCAATACTTTTACCCTTTCCTTGGAATTCACAGGTTTCTGAAGGAGAAAGGAACGACTTTCAACAATAATACCTTTTCATTTCTCTCTAGGATATCCATTCGTATTGGAGCTTCCCTTTGTCTTTCTATCTACTCACAGGCACGAAGAACAAACCCTGATGGTTAACTTTAAAAAAGTGTTTTTTCTCAAACATAAGCTAAGTTGCACATCTATGACTGCGGATGAACCTGACCGGAGAGTGGATGCATTCCCCTACTGAAGTACTCCTGCCAGAAGTTGTGACGCTCCTATTCCAGTGCTCCCTGACTGATCCAGTGCTTCCTGGAATTGGACTCCTAATAGCTACTCCCCTGGGACTCACTGCTGCAACCACTACTGATGCTGTTATAGGAACAACTCTTCAGTTATGGTCCAGACACTTCATTTCTTCAAAATGGGACTAAATGACTCTCATCATTGGTGACTCTCATCACCCCTGGACATTGCAGGACTACTGGACACTTACTGCAAGCACTACTCTGGGTCCAGGGGTTGGACTGAAATCTTTCTGATGTCGGTGGGCCCCACGGATGACTTATGTGAAGTGGGGAGGAGAAAGACTGGTCACTTTCTCCCCAACCACCTCTGCCACCTGGGACCCAGGGTTACTGGGTTCTTGTCTCGCCTAGCAGAAAGGAATTTCAGGAGTAGACAAACAGTGAAGTAAATAGATTTTATTTGGAGGTTTTTTAGGTATGGAGGGAGAGAGAGTGAGAGAGTAACGTACTCAAGAGAGAACACGGGCTTCTCCAAGGGCGGATTTGGATTTGGAATTGTTCCTCTGTTTCAAATTTTGTGTTTTTTGTAAGAAGAAACAGAGGGAGATGTAGCATAACACTGTTTTATCCTTCCTGCATAGCCTCAGGTAGCTTGCTTTCTCAACTTAAGCCTCAGTTGCTCTCACTTCCTAGCATCCCCCAAAGCAGGGTTCTGACAAGGGACTGGATGGAACCAGAGCAAGCAGGTAAGCTATGTGCTACCCTGGCATCAAGGTGGGCCTGGCCAAAGCACCATAATGCTTAACTGTAAGTTAAGAGCTTGGTCATGGACAAATGCTATCATGACCCAAAAAGTAATAACTAGATTTGGACCCTGCTTGTGATGTCGGTGGACCCCACGGGTGGCTCAAGCAAGTCAGGAGGAGAGAAAGACGGTCACTCTCTCTCACTCCGCCTCTGCCACCCAAGAGTCCCTGGGTAGGTTAGGACTGGTAAAGTCTGTAGCGAGCACCTCTTCGGCATGGGCCTAAGCCCCACCAGCCCCACAAGGTGGCCGTCAAGCCACACCTAAAGTCCGCTTGGTCTTCTCGGCACTGGAGGTAATCCCCACCACCCGATTTCTTGGGGAGCCACAGACTCAAGTTGGGGGCGAGAATTTGCTCTTTGCAGGAAAGGACAGCCCAGTCCCAAGCCTTACCCGGGGTTTCTAGGTTTCTTGTCTCGCTCGCAGAAAAGAATTTCAGAAGTAGATGAGCAATGAAGTAACAGATTTTTTTTGGAGGCTTTTGGAGAGGAAGAGAAAGGGATAAGCAGATAAGCGGGGGAATGGACAGTAAGAGAGAGAGAGAGTAACGCATCCAGAGAGACCGTGGGCTTCTCCGAGGGTGGAGAGAGCCCCAAACGGGCTCTTGTGCTGGCTCTTATAGATCCTTCTGCTCGGAATGTTCTGGAATCTCCTTGGGGCTGGGTCACTGGAGTTAAACAGATTGAAAGGGAGGCTCAAAGATTTTCAAAAAAGAGGAATTTCATGGGGAGGAGGCTCATATCTTCAGGGTCTGGGGATGGTCTTATCAGGTCTTTGTTTTCTGTATCCACAAGGTGGATCAGTCCTAGAATTCTTCTTCCATGAAACTTTGCTAATTCAAATTTCATCACCTATGTACCTGCCTACATCACTAGGGTTAGGAAAGATTAATCTGGCCTGAGTGCTGTAGTCTGAGTCTGTGGCAAGATGTTCCCAGGAGAGCTGCCCTACAATGTTATCTCTTACTGTGTCTATAACAGAAATAGCTAGTAATTTTTTCTCTGTTTCAAATTTTGTGTTTTTTGTAAAAAGAAAAAGGGGGGCGATGTAGGATAACACTGTTCTGTCCTTCCTGCATAGCCTCAGGAATAGTTGATAGTTTATTGATAGTTGATTGGACTGAGGAAAAGAGAAAAACACCTTCTGGGGCAGTCAGGACCGGCTTTAGAATACCTTTTAGGTGGACCCTCTGGAAGGGCTTTCTTATGTTGATTTGGCTACCAGACAGGGTGGAATGTCAGCCCAGAATGCAAGGGAATTGAGAGACAAAGGAGCTGGAGAGAGAGAAGGGCTGCAAGATGGACCATGGAGAGACTAGCAAGGGGAACATGTGCTTGAGAGAACCTAGGCCCTCCATAACATAAATTTTTTTCTATGGGATAAACTTCCTTGTAATAAACTGCTACTAAGATCAACCAGCCTGGCCCTCATCTCTTCCTTCATCTGACCCTGGCCAACAGCCGTTCCGATCCAGGCCACACATAGCGGCTCAAGAGCACCGAACGCGGGTGGTGAGACAGAGCCGTCCAGAGAGCCCGTGTACACACAACCTTCCACGTGTTTAGTTTTTTACATTTATTCACTATTTAATAAAACTCTTTAGAATTGATTTGCATGAGATACTATTTTATATCAGTTTTATTTACAGCTTCTTATTTTTTACTTGGGATTTAATTACCTGTTTTGTTCATTTATTTTTCAAGATATTGTTCATAAGAGATTCAAAATTTTGACAGTAATATATTTCTCACAAAAATATATTAAATTTTTCTTACTTAAAAATATTTTCTGGAGATAATACCACTAAAGTTCTTTCTCTCTATCCACTATATTTAGAATACTGTACCTAGAGAATCTTTTATAACAGTCAACATGGAATTTCTCATAACCATTTATCTCAAATATCTCTTTACCACATTCTCTTATTGAATATTTGGGGATTATACATTTATCTTTCTGGTTCATGGATACAATTTTATGTCCTTTTCCTCTTTGTCCCTAATTAATATCCTTTTTTGCCCTTTCCTTTCTAGTAATCACTAATTACTCTAGTAGTCCAAATGTTTTGTTTTAGTTTTGTTTCATTTACCTGTTTATTCTGTATGCCATATATTTTCTTTTCTTCATCTTATTTATATCATAAAGTACAATAATGCCCTCTGGATCCATCCATGTTGTTTGCAAATGGCAGGATTTTATTTTCTTTTATAGCTAAATACTATTTTATTGTGTGTATAATACATTTTCTCCAAGCATTCATTATTCATGGATAGCTTGGTAATTTTCGTTTCTTAGCTATTGTAAATAGTGTGCTGTAGTAAACATGAAAATGCATATATCTCTTCAAGTAAGTGTTTTTTGTATTGTTCAGGTAAATACCCAGAAGTGGATAAATTGGGTCTTGGGAAATTTCAAAATTTATATTTTTAATGTGGGAGTTGCTACCAAGCAATGATTAGGGACGCCTGAGGTTCTCTGCAGAGATGTTCAGCTGGAATATGTGGGCTAGAAGATTCAATATTTGAGCCGAGCAGTGCTACAGACCATGAGAGTAATACCCAATGGCACTCAGGGATCACATGTAAAGCCAGCAATCAAACTCAGAATCTCGCATCCTTTGAGCTATTCTGGCTTCTGACTTCTGTTTTTAAGATTCTGAGAAATCTTAATAATGCCTTCTATAATGGCTATACCCACCAAAAGTATGTATGATTTTCCTTCTCTTTCCTGTACCCCAACACTTGTTATTTCTTGGTTTTGAATGATTTTCACAGGCATAAAATAATATCTTAATATTTTGATTTGTATTTCCCTAGTAATAAGAGATGCCAAACACAGTAACAACAAGTCTTACAATAGAGAAGTTACTGGGCCCGCTCGAGCAAATCGATGAACAACGGGAGGACCGTGACCGTGACCGCGAGTAATAAGAGATGTGAAACATCTATTTCATGTGGACAGCTTTTGTATGCCTTCTTTGAAGAGAGTTCATTTAGATCATGGGCCACTTTTTAATTGATGAATTTTATGATCAATTTGTGATTGGAGAGGTGCTGAAAGCCACCAGGCTTAAACCCAGCAGTGCTTAGCAGGTCATGCAGTACTGGGAATTGAACTTTGGCCCACGTATTCCAGCTGAACATCTCTGCAGAGAACCTCATGCATCCCTAATCATTGCTTGGTAGCAACTCCCACATTAAAAATATAAATTTTGAAATTTCCCAATGAATGCCAATCATGATTTCAGCTCCTTGAGCTACCACCTTAGCCCTCTTCATATTATTTTGGTTATTAACCCCAGTTGAATATATAAATGCAAATATTTTCTCCCATTTAGTAGAATTTTCCCATATACAAGTTTCTATAATTGTGCAGAAAAAAAATAAGATAGATTAGATTCAGCCCATTTGTCTATTTTTGCTTTTGTTTCTCTTTTCACTTAAGTACAATCACCAAACACACATACAAGCTTGATATCAAGGTGTATGTCACTTGGGTTTTCATCTATGAATTTTATGGCTCCAGTTTTATATTAAAGTCTTTATTTAATTTTGAACTTTTTTATTTAAGTGTGACTTTCCAGTTTTCCGATGCCATATCTTGAAGAGACTTTACTTGCTTCATTTAAGTTCTTGACTTCTCTCTTATAAATTAGTTGCTCATATATATTTGGTTTTACTTATGAACTCTCAGTTCTGTTCCATTGATCCATGTCAATTTTTATTCCAATACAATGCTGCTTTAAAAACTATCATTTCTTTGTACAGTATGAAGTCAAGAAGCCAGGACCTCCATTTTCATTCTTTTTTCTCATGGTCTATACATGTTACCTGAAAAAGTAGGAATATACATGCCCGGGCTGGAGTGATAGCACAGCGGTAGGGCATTTGCCTTGCACGCAGCCAACATGGCCGACCCGAGTTCGATTCCTCCGCCCCTCTCGGAGAGCCCAGCAAGCTACCGAGAGTATCTCGCCCGCACAGCAGAGCCTGGCAAGCTCCCCGTGACGTATTCGACATGCCAAACACAGTAACAACAAGTCTCCAATGGAGACGTTACTGGGCCCGTTCGAGCAAATCGATGATCAACGGGAGGGCCTTTACTTTACTTTACTATACATGCCCAGTATTACTTGTTCTAGCCAGACCTCAGCTGTGCCTGGAATCCTCACTTTCTGGTTC
This sequence comes from Sorex fumeus, assembly GCF_029834395.1. Lineage (NCBI taxonomy): Eukaryota > Metazoa > Chordata > Mammalia > Eulipotyphla > Soricidae > Sorex > Sorex fumeus. The sequence continues at coordinate 65,012,627 of NW_026606155.1, read as the reverse complement.
AACGGCTCCAGAAAGTAGTCTTCTGTTGTAAAAAAAAAAAAAAAAAAAAAAAAAGGACTCTGAAGATACAAATATTCATTTTAAATGTTTTAAAAAACAATCTTTCCATCTTCAGCCCCAGTCTGCCTCAAATTATTGAACATTTTATATGCCTATAATCCTTAATTTGAAACCTCAAAATTATTTTATGTTATTTCTAAGTCTACCCCCAGCCTTCTTTGGAATTAACTAGATTTCCTTTTCCATGGTGTTTTATTGTTGCCATTGCTTTTGTTTTGGCTGTTCTCAGGGACTGATCCTGTCTTTGTGCTTAGGTGCTGACCCCAGTAACACTCAGTGCTGGACATCAAGCTCAGGCCGCCCACAAGAAAAGCATGCACTCAACCTGTGAGCTATCTCTTCAACCCTTTCTCATTTTCCTAATTTATTAACACTAACATACCGTTTTCTGTTTTACAAAATTTTATTGATATCTCTGCCCATTGTTACATCTGCTCTCTTTTTTGTGTTCTTGAATCTGTATCTCTTTTAAAATGTGTTTACTGACACATTGGACAAAATAGTTCCAAGTAAGTTGTCTTTGATTTTTAAGTATATATAATTATTTTCTGTGCTTATTTATCATAATTCTTTGTTTTTATCTTTATACAAGCAATATTTATGGTTTAATAATCATGAAAAACATATTGCTTTGTAAAGAACTCAAAATATTGAAGTTCTGTGAAATTTTAAGCTCTGATCATCTAAATTACTTATTCAAACCTTGTTTCCAACAAGCATTCTTCTCTACATATTTACTACCCAACTATTCCATTAAGCTAACTTAAAAATATTTTTTTCTTTATTTAAAATGCTATAGACCAGTGTCTCACTTTTCTTTATTGTCGGTTACCTAGATATCCAGTCAAATTATAGAACAATGGCACATCATTTCATGTTTTCATTTTTTCTATTAATAAAATGGGAAGCTAAAATACCTGTATCATTTTTTATCCCATCTTTTGACTTTCACAATTTAAGAGAGAATGGAAGCACTATTAATAAAAATTTGGAAAAACAAAGGGTGCACTAGAATAATAAGGTCGCACATTTTACTATAAAGAATTATTCCCAGGACTGGAGGGATATTATGGGGCTTAAAGCCAAGCTCTGCTCAGTACTATATGGCCCCTGAGCATCTCCAGGTGTTATCTTGGAGATCTCTGAGCCTCAGGCCACAGCAATGAACCACTAAGCCAGTTGTAGGAAGAGAGCCCCAGACCTCCTGAGCATTGCTTGGGAGACTCCACTCTCTCTCTTATCAGAACCATCACCAAAAGAAAAAAAATTATTCTCAGGCTAGGCTGCAACATGACTTGGCTCCATGCCAGTATGGGGGATGTTGATACATCTTCCATACTTGTAGGAGAGCACATGCTACATTTTACTGATGCTTTAGGATTCAGCTGCTTCACGATTGTTCCCGATTCCGCCTCTGTTATTATTAATTCTTAATTTTAATGGATGAAGGGAGGATTTTGGTGTGGGTGGCTTGCTTCTTCTCTTTGTTGTTGTTAAATGTAGCAACAAACAATCAAATCAAAGGAGGAAGAATACAAAGAAAATGGGTCGTGAATAAACAAAAAGGTCAGAATTCTAGTATTTAGTGCAATTTCTGGGAACTATTAACTTTACCATGATTGGCAGGTTTAACAGTACCTTCTGCTCTCTTTTGCCAGCAACTATGCAATTATTCCAGGTGTTGTAGTGGAATGACTCTATCAAATTTTATAGGATTAATCAGCATGTAAATGTTGGCAGGCTTCAGGCGTGGATCGGGACTTCAGGTGCAGCACTTAGAACAGATGGGAAGAAACACTTCTTCATTTGTTTTTTAAAAGGACTTATAAATTGGCTGTACCTTTGCCCTGAGAGACAGTTCATTTCAAGACATTTCCACATAAAAATCTCTTTAAAGTATATAAAAATCCTGCCTATGTTTAGGTAAAAATTATTTCAGAATTTATGATGTGCATGAACATTGAAAATTCCAAGTTTCTGCTTTAAAAATATGGGGGAAATATTCTAAACATTGTTGATTTTAAATTAAAAATATGTCATTCATACTAAGTAAAAGCATCAAAAATTCGCTCAATCACTCCATCTATTAACTATTTAATAATATACAAGAGTCATTTGAGACATTTTATAAAGTTCATTATTTTATTATATAGCTGTTTGATATAAACTTTTCAACTCATGAACTTCCAGTGACTTTCAATTGCCTATCACAGTGGTTTTTGAATATGTTTTCCTGTAAAAAGAAATTTAATACCTTATCAGTAACACTGCCTAGCCACTACTGGGTTACTTAATGTACCTTGGTGATGAGGCATAGAGAGAGCAACGGAGTTTAGGGAGCCTTTGGGGAAAAGAGTGCTTCCCATGAGGTGCTCCAGTGGCTTCACTGATGGGTCTCCAGCTAACGGGGTCATTGGTTCAATGCAAAGGCCAGAGGATGCAGGGCTGGGGGAATGGGTTATCCTACTGGGGCTTGGAAGTCTCCAGAAATACAACCAGCCATGCCCAGGGAATCATGTAATGCAGGGAATCAAACCCAGGTCATGCACATCCTAGGCATGTGCGCTAGCCACTGTAGTATCCCCCAGTCTTAATAGATTTTTTTATTTTTTATTTTTTAATGAATCACCATGAGGTACACTTACAGACTTACAAACTTTCGCGTTTAGGTTACACTTACACGATGATTTAGTACCCATACCACCACCAGTACCTGTTCTCCATCACCAATGTTCCCAGTATCCCTCCCATCACCCCCACCCCATCCCATCCCTCACCCCTGCCTCTGTGGTAGGTGCATTCCCTTTTACTCTCTCTCTCCTTTAGGGTTTTGTGGTCTGCAATGCAAGTATGAAATATCCATAATGTTCAGTTTATAGTCTACTTTCAGCACACAGCTCCCATCCCGAGCAGGTCCTCCAAGCATCCTTTACTTGGTGGTTCCTTCTCTAACTGAACTGCCTTTTCCCTCAGCATGTGTTGCCAGCTTCCAAGCTATGGAGCAATCCTAAAGAACTCTCCTGGAATCTTTGCTACTCCTTCCCACAACTGGATCCAATTGAAAAGCAATAAGCCTGAGTATAAGGTATGGATTCCGGTCAGATAAGCTTTTTGATTATCCCTTTATTCTTGTCCACAGTATCATTTTATTTATTTCTTTTCCAAAGAATTCCCAATTTACAAAGACTAGCCTGTCCTCTCTCCACTAAGATATATTCCTAGCATTCCACAAATAGCTGTGTATCTTTTTTATGTTCATTGTGTGTATCCTTCTTTTAAGTATCAAGATGGAGAAATTTAGGACTCAGATAAAATGGTTCTTGTATGTTTGATAACTTCTGTGTTTTGATTGATGAATTTAGTTTACTGACCAATTGATTTAGTAACTTCATTATATTTATGTAAAATGATTTTACATAAATGATTTTTCTTACCTTTTTTGTTCTTCTTGCATCACAGGGAGTAAATAAATATGGATCACAGGCCTAATAATAAAATAAAAACCATTAAATTCTAGAAACTCACCTAGAAGAAAACCTAGATATTGCAGATGAAACAGTAGTATTTTTTAAAAATACAATACCAAAGATAAAAATACAATACCAAAGGCATGATTTTGAAAAGCATCAATGAGCTGAATTTTATTACAATTTCTGCTCTGAAAAAGATACTGTCAAGAAAATGAAAAACCAGTTGCCAATAGGGAAAAAATATTTCAGAAGGTACATTTGATGAGGGATTGTTATCTAAAAATCCAAAAACCTCTTAAAATTAAAAAATTAGAAAAAATATTGATCCAAAAAGTTGGTTAAAGAACTTAGCAAATATTTCATTAATAATATATGCATACTCATTTATATATATAAATAAGTATGTGAAATAACTCTCCATAGCATATATCATTGGGCAAATTAGAATTTCAAATCACAGAATATTGAAAATACCTCATGCTAATAATGATATGAAGAAACATAAATTCACATTCTCTGGTAGTGGGAAGATAAAATGGCGCAGCCACTTTTGAGATATTTTTTCAACTTTCTATGAAACTAAATATACTTTTGTCATAGGCACAGTCATTGAACTCCATTGTATTTACTCATAGAAGTTGAAAATTTATGTCCAAAGTGCACTGTCCAAAAATATTTATAGCAATTGGGTTTGCAACTGCCAAAACTTGGAAAGAGGAAAGATATTTCATTAGGTAAATGAATAAGCATAACTACAGTACATCCAGACAACGGAATATAATTCATCATGAAAAAGAAAGCAGACATCCAACTAAGGAAAGACATAGGAGAAAGTTAAATAATATTACCAAGTGAAAGAAGTCAATCTTAAAAGATTGTATATAAGTGTTATATAATATAATGGTCATGGTCATGGTCCTCCTGTTGTTCATCGATTTGCTCGAGCGGGCCCAGTAACGTCTCCATCATGAGACTTCTTGTTACTGAGTTTGGCATATCAAATACGTCACGGGGAGCTTGCCAGGCTCTGCCGTGCGTGTGAGATACTCTCGGTAGCTTGCCGGGCTCTCCAAGAGGGGCGGAGGAATCGAACTCGGGTCGGCCATGTTGGTGCTTGTAAGGCAAGCGCCCTACTGCTGTGCTATCGCTTCAGCCCCTGTGCTATCCTGTTATATAATATTCTGGGGCAACCAAAACTAAGCTGATAGTGAAAAAGATTAGTTATTATTCTGAACTAGGTGAAGAAAGGTATGAACAGGCACAGTACAGGAAATTTTCACTGTCACTGTCACTGTCTTCCTGTTGCTCATCGATTTGCTTGAGCAGGCACCAGTAACATCTCACAACAAATTGTGATACTTGTTGTTACTGTGTTTGGCATATCAAATACATCATGGGTAGCTTGCCAGGCTTTGCCCTGCAGGCGAGATACTCTCGGTAGCTTGCTGGGCTCTCCGAGGGGGTGGAGAAATCGAACCTGGGTCGGCTGCATGCAAGGCAAATGCCCTACCCGCTGTGCTATTGCTCCAGCCCACAAGGAAATTTTAAAACATTGAAAATACTGTATAATAACACAATATCAGATGATATTTATTGTAACTATGGATTCGGGGTGATAATGTGTCAATACTGGTCCATCATCTGAAAAATGTACCATTCTAATAAGGTAGGTCTGTGGTATACTAGAGAGAGTACATGAGATCACAATAGCAGTGAACTCTACCACTGATAGGCATCCAAGGGCTCTGTATTTTCCTCATCACAACTTTCCTTCCACACCTCCATGAGATGTCTTAGCTACAATTATGAATGCACATAGTATCTGTCAGGGACATTTTTTTAAATTCTCAGTTGCTTAACACTAAAAACATTTCTCACTAGCATGCTTTCTGTCCATTTTGTGTGGACAGGGTAACTCTGCTTCTCATTGTCAATCAAAGTTCAGGTTTGACACATTTCATCTATATTCAACTTTTTAGGTCATCAAGGTTAGGGAAAGAATTGAGCACAAGCTTTCAAACTGCCCACCTATGGGAAACATAATATTTGTGTGTACAGTTCTGTGGTCTAGGAAAATCTGATGACCACAAGTAACTCAAGGAAATAGATAAGTATACAATCCTATCAGTGCCTGGGTGTAGGGGGGGAGGATCAGGAAATATTCAGGTGCATAACATTCAGTAAGTATGAGATAATGCTTATAAAAACACTAAGAAAGGTTTCGTTTTAATTTATACTACAAAGTATCCCATCATCTATGATCAAAACTTGCATTTAGTTGTTCTACATCTAGATAAAAATCTCCCAATTACATATTTCTATCCCACGAATGATTACTATTCATTCCCTTTCCTGATGGAAATGAGCTTTTGCTACCTCATCCTTTTTCCCAATCTTAAGTCAGATACTCAAAGAGATATTATTGTGCCTGGATGTATTTCTATGAAGCACTGTCAATATTACCTTATAAACAATACTTCCAGGTAAGAACTGAGTCAAAGATTGCTTTAACTAATCATTACTCAATTCTGGATGTCCCTATTGGATAACATTGGGTTGTCCTTGCTCCTCCACCAGGGAGTTTAGGTAAATTGAGCTACTCCTACAGTAGTGTCCCTGAGGCACACCCAATTCCACTGAGCACTAATAATCCAGTCTTGCTTTTCTTTTTCCTTTATGTCATTTGAATGGCTTATTTAGCAATGTCCTTTTTGTATAGACACAGGAAGGGAGTTCATTCTATGCTTTGTAACATAGGAGTTAATTGACTCCAAAATAATATTTACTCCTGGGCATCCATATTTACTTGAATTAAGCCTCAGTTGCTCTTAGTTTCTATCAGTTCAAATTTATCTTGATGAATGGACTATATGGAGCCAGGGCTATCTGTAAGCTATCCTGGTATTGAAAGGAGACAAGCTAAATGTCAGAAGTACAATAAATTAAGAGCACAGTCATGGAACAAACTCTGTTCCAAGCCAAAAAAGAAGTAACTGAATAAGGACCCTGCTGGGGTTAGGAAAGACTAACCTGGTCTGAGGACTATGGTTTGGAACATATAGCAAGATAACCCCAGGAAGAGCCAATATTTACAGTAACTATATCTCTTACTGTGTTCATACAAAATGACTAGAAATATTCACTTAATCACTTAATCCCCATTATTCATCGATTTACTCGAGCCGGTGCCAGTAACGTCTCCATTCATCCCGGTTGCGTGCTATCATAGCCCAATGGTATCTGTTCGTTCTAGGAACATGCAGAACCTCAAACCGATCATTCAGGGTCTTGACGAAGAAGTCTGACCATCTTGTAGGTGGGCATCAACGTGATCTTTTGATGTCCCGTGGAATCCAATCAGTAATGGCTCTAGTCCAGCGGTTGTCTTTAAACCTCATTACTTGTCCAGCCCATCTGATTTTTGATGCCTTGGCAAATGAGACAGCATCCCTGATTCTTGAGAGTTGACGAAGATCAGAACTCCGGATTCTATCTCTCATTTGAGTGAATCGTGATATTCCAAGCATAGCTCTTTCGATTCCTCTTTGCGAGACCTGAATAGTGTTCTCATCCTGTTTTCCTAGGGCCCAGGTCTCTGAGGCATATGTTAATGCAGGAAGAACAGTGGAATCGAAGAGATGTGCTCATAGCTGGAGGTTCTTTGTCCTCTTAGTTATTTCTTCAATGCTCTTGAAGGCATTCCAAGCCGCTCTCTTTCTCCTGCGCAACTCAGGTGCCAGGTCATTCATCATGTTGATTTCTCGACCTAGGTATGTATAACTGTTGCATTTGGAGATGGTGGTTCCATTGAGAGCAAATGGAGCGTCAGGAATAAGGCTGTTTCTCATAAACATTGTCTTCGTAAGATTCAGCTGTAGTCCGACCTTTCCACATTCACGGTCAAAGTCGTCAGCATTTGTGCTGCTTGGCTGATGTTTGGTGTTATTAGAATGATGTCATCAGCAAAGAGGAGGTGGTGTAATTGCCAACCATCTATCTTCACTCCCATGCTTTCCCATTCCACTTGTCACATGATGTTCTCAAGGGTGGCACTGAAGAGTTTTGGTGAAATGGTATCACCCTGACGAACCCCTCTCTTGACATGGATGATTACTTCTTTGTAGAATGGTGAGATCCTGGTAGTGAATTCGCAATAGAGCTTACGGAAGGATCCTTATGTATTGAGTTTGTACGCCCTGATTGGCTAGGGCTTCAATGACCGCTTCCGTCTCAACAGAATCAAAGGCCACTCCCGAGAAACCTCAATGAGCTTAGTAATCGTGTGGATATGGTCGATGGTACTGAATCCTTTTCAGAATCCAGCTTGTTCACATGGTTGTCCTTCATCTAGTGTTCTGCTAATCCTATTCAGGATGACTCTAGTGAACAGTTTGTAGATGACAGACAATAGGCAGATTGGGCTATAGTTGCCAATGTCGTGGATGTCTCCCTTCTTGTATAGTAGTACAGTCCTGCTGGTTTTCCATTGGGATGGAACCTTGCATTCAGACAGGTAGCGTGTGAAGAGCTGAGCCAGTGTATTGATGAGTACTGATGGTAAGTTCTTCAGGTGTTCAGGTCTGATCTTGTCTGGGCCAGGTGCTCTTTGTTTCTTTACCGACGAGATGGCATGTTGGATTTCGGAAGGGAGAACATTGGGAACGACATATCCATCCTGTGGAATGTGGTATGTGGGCAAGTGGACGTGGCTATTAAAGAGATCTGAGTAGAAGTCATGGATAATCTTCTCCATTGCCCTTCTGGAAGATGTGATAGTTCCATCATGATGTCGGAGGGCGGTCATCTTGGTCTTGTAGTTGGTGAAGGACAGGCGGGCATTACGAATGCTTTTCCCAGCTTCTGCCGCATCTACCAGCACTGCTGCTCTCCTGTTTTTGAGGTCATCCTTGATGGCTTATCTGCATTGTTTTGCCAGCTCGGACTGTTCGCTTTTGGTTGCCTGAGGCATGTACCAAGCCACGTTGGCGAATAAGTTCAAGAGTGTTTGAAGAAAGGAGGTTTTTTGTGGTTATCTCTCTCTTGGCATTCCTTGCACAATCATGGAGAAATATTATAAGAAGTAAATTTACAATGACTGTTTAAATGGATTTCTAGCTGAGGAAAAGAGAAAGCATTACACCCTGGATGAAATACCGACCTTGAGCAGATCTCCTAGTAATCTGGAGTAATCTCCTCAAATGAGATTTTTGTCCTTGAGTTAATCTCCTAAGGGAGTGATTTTACTTCTATTTGTTGTTATGATAATGTTCAAACCCACCATTGTGGGATGAATCATGAAGAAACCTTCATGATTTCTATATAACTATGTGTCAGTGGTAAGAGGGGACTAGAAAGTCAATGACTAGAACGAGGATGAGAACTGAGACTTGGAAACTTTGGGACTTTGAGAACTAGAGGGAGGACTAGATGACAATGATGACTGGAAGTGGAGAACTATGAGAATACAACAATACAAGGAGCAAGATATAATTAGGGAGAGAACTTTGAGGTCTATGAGGAAGTCAACATGACGAATGATCTGGCACCTGAGTTGCTGCAGGAGGAAGAGAGCAGCTTGGAATGCCTTCAAGAGTGTAGCCACCGACCTCTACCTTCCTCTATAGCAGACACTTATCTTCTTGACCCACCGACCTTCATCTGCCTCTATAGCAGACACCTCTCTCTCTCTCTCTTTCTCTCTCTCTCTCCCTCTCAATGGCCTTAGTGTTAAACAAAACATTCTTGTCTCATTCAAATGGCACTTCCAATATACCAGAGACTGAGTCAGCAATGGCAACAAATCTAGGAACATGACTGGATTTGAAAGAAACATATAATCATCCGAGAAGACATCAGAAAAATTTTCAAAGTTTTTCTAATTTTGTAGAAATTAAATTATTCATCTCTTCTTGGGTTGGACTGCAAAGTCCAATTTCATATTTGAAGAGCAACTCCCAGTTAATCATTAACAGGTATTGTCATTCATAACAAGCACAGTAAAAATACAAAGATTGCCCATTTCTGAGAGGCAGAAGTGTCCTATTATGTTAACTCTCCACCAGATTTTTTTTCCAAATCTTCCAGTCTAATGGCCACTATGAATGTTTGGCTGTGTCTCTTGCATCTGTTGAGAGAAAGGTAAGAAAATATTAGGAACATTGTTATAAGTTGGCATCAAGCAACAGCCATGAAGTGACCCTGCCCAACTTTTTCCTCCAATTTTTTATTATGTTCAGCATTTTCCCAGATGAACTAAGTCTCCCCAAGGGAATAAATATACTGTTTATTTATTTAATTTTTTAAAATGTACCTCTTCTTCCTTCCTAGGGCTGGGAAAAGATCAACTTTCCAGTACAAACCTAAGTTTCTAATCCAATATATTCTCTCTTCTTCACTAGGTGAAAATATGAGCCCCTTTTAGATCCCACAAATACCATCTGAAATGTGTTTTGGAATAACACTTCTTGACTGCACTGGAAACTGCTCCTGCTTCCCACAATTATCCTGCACCACAGTTGCCCTTAAATTCCCCTGAAGGACTGGCTTATTGTATATCAGAGTTTTCCCCGAGGTCAATGCAGTTTCATTAGTAATGTTTCCTCACAGCCCTCAACAAAATGCTGTAAATTAAATGTTTCTAAAGGGAGATGCATCTAAAGAAGAAACAATGGCTTCAGTGAAAGAGGCCAATCCTCTCTGAGGGAGCAGCCATCTAGTTTATAGCTACTAATACTTGACTAATAGAAACTTGAGCTTTCCTGCTTCCTCATGCTAGTGAACTCTGGGATGGAACTGGATCCTTCTGTTGCTGTTGTTTGCTCAGCTGAACCTTCCAGGAGTGTGAACTCTCTGCTTTGTTCTATGCAGTCAATCAACTCATCTGTCAGTGTGAAAATTCAACCTGAAGTCTTTTCTGAGAAGCTACTAAAGAGAAGGGATCAACCTTTTTGATTTGTTCTATCTCCCAGTAGCTCCTAACAAAGTGCGCGTTAGATAGGAGACTATTGAGACTTATTTTTGAAACACCCCCAGAGACCGTAGACACACAGAAGAGGCTGGAGTGGGAAGAAATTTAGATATTTCTGTTAAAGACTTTCCCACAATGCTACAAACATAAAATTGTTTCTGGGGTAAAAAAACAGCATGATAATGTTAAGAGAAATTGACCTGGCAACTCTGCCAGAAAAGCCTAAATCCAATTTGAGACTGAATTGCCTCTTTCCTATACACACTGTTGCAACTTTCAAATCTCCTATGCTTCCAAAAATCTGCTAAGACTTTCAAGTACTTTTGGTCGTATCTATGCATCTGCTTTCTTAACAACCATAACCTGGACACCAGGATAATTTTGGAAGTTTAAAGCACTCTTTAAAATACTTTAAAGTACTCTTTAAGAAAAAAGTAACATTACTTCTTTGGAATACCAGAATGTTGATTTAAGTTGTCTATTTATTTTAAAGGGTACCCTGATAATGTAACTTTGAAAAACAAGTTAAAAGAAATTAAAGTTACTTTACAGCAATACTTAGCACTTTGGTATTTTAAAATTTTAGTATGGATCACTAATAGGAGACATAAAAGTCAGCATTTCCCTACACTATTTCTCAATATTCTTCATAAAATGCCCCTGAGGGTCACAAAAATGCCATCTATAAGGACTACGGTATCTCTCCATTCAGAGTCTTTTTTAGGAGAGCCAGTGTGGTTATGGTCTAAATTTTGTTGCATACCAAGATAGTTACTGCAAAAACTGAATTTGCCTGGGGGAGTTTTCCACTCTCCTTGGATAACATGACTACTTTTAACCTTAGAAAGCTTATTGAAAATTAATGATCAACTCTAATTACTTGAATAATATGAAGGTTCAGGCAATGAAAAACATTCCTGGTGAATATAGCATTCAACACTATTCTCACTAGCCCTCCAACCTTAAATTTTTAGAGTTTCTTCAAATAAAGATGCAGAGAAGATAATGAAACTGCAAGTGTGTCTTGTGTAGTTGTGACAAAGGTAGTACAAAACTAGCTTTAGAGGTTGCTTTGTTTGATTTTAATGGCTAAAGTTCATGAACTTAGTGTGAGAACTGAAATTTGTGTATTTGAAAATTTCTACATTCTTTACATTTTTCACTCATATTTTTACAGCAAATCAAACTTTTATATATGTGTACACAGATAAATAGAATTCAAAAGTAAACATTCATTTTATACCAATCAAAATTATAGTATCTAATGAGTTTCAATATTAAATGATTTTTGGGCAGGGCATTGGGGCCACACCTAGTAGTGCTCAAGAGTTATGTGATTCCAGGGATTGAACCAGGATTGGCCACATGCAAGGCGAGGAAAAAACCCACTTTATTATCTCTGGCTCCTTTAAGAATTGTTTAAAGAAATAACAAAAGAAAAACTTTCTTTTGATATTATCTAAGAGGGATATGAAATATACATAGTGTGAGTATTCATAAGTATTTTTCATCAAATCAGTAAAAACATTCATGACAAAATTCCCAAAAGAATTTTATTTAAACTTTTAAGCTACAATAACCTAGGATGATGCATCAAAAACCTGCTGGAAACAAAAGTTTAGATTCAGAGTGGCATGTGGATACCTGTTTTTCTTAGCAAAATAATTCAGCCATTGTAATTATTTTTAACAGAATTGGGCTTCACACTGTGGGATAATGAGCTGGAAAATGTATTTGTTTTAAATAAAGGCATTTTCACACTACAAGAACACACAAACATCTACGAAACCCAAATGCGCCCGTCCAGCGTGCCTGGTAAAAGAGCCAATTTTATTTTATTTCCAACTGTGTAGAAATAATTTGCTACAAATTCAAGCTACAATGCAAACAGGTGCTTCTTGAAAGAAACTCCATGAGTCTAGAATTGCCAAGGAACAGGACAGCTGGGAAAATGATGATGTTCTCTTTGAAATTTAATATAAATCTCTGGAACCTAGTTGGATACTGACTCCAAACACTACCTTTAGATCCATCATTCGTGCTTATAGGGCTTAGACAGCCCCTCATATTGCCCTCTAAATTTTATCAGAGCTGTGTACTTGCTCTAGGAACACTAAGAAACAACACGTTATATTCTATTTTTTAATCTTTTTTTATATATATTTTGTAATGGATCCCCATGAGGTGCAGTTACAGACTTACAAATTTCTGTGGTAACATTTCAGTATACAACGCTCAGTACCCATCCCTCCACCAGTGCCCATTCTGGACCACCAATGATCCCAGTGTGCCCCCTCACCCCCACCTCATCCCCCCACTTTGCCCCACTTCTGTGGCAGGGCATACCCTTTTGCTCTCTCTCTCTCTCATTTTGGGTGTTGTGGTTTGTAATAGAGGTATTGAGTGACCATCATGTTCAGTCTATAGTCTGTTTTCAGAACGCATCTCCCATCCCTGTGAAAGTGCTAAAGAGAGGGCCCTTCAAGCACCCTTTACTTGGTGGTCCCTTATCTGTCTGAACTGCCTTTTCCCCCAGCATGTGAGGCCGGCGTCCAAACCATGGAGCAATCCTCTGAGTGTTTATCTCTACTATTCTTGGGTGTAAGTCTCCCTTCCTGTTACTTTATATTCCACAAATGAGTGCAATCTATCTATGTCTGTCCCTCTCTTTCTGACTCGTTTCACTTAACATGATCACATGTTATTTTCTAAGTGAATGGTTAGTAAAACAAATTCCTAGAGGGAAGATAAGGGTGTCAGGTGCAACAACCTTCACCCTATACTCCAACAACTTTACTCTTTGAATAAGAGAGACAAAAAGAAAATTAAGAGAGAGACCATCAGAATGGACAGCTAGAAGAATATATGTGGAACATTTTTAAAAGGAAGGGAGAGAAAGACAGAGACAAAGACAAACAGGATGGACTTTTCAGGTGATGCTTCTCTGTGAAAGTGCTAAAGATGGGGATATGAAAGCTTGAGACTTCTTCATATTTTCTGTATCTTTCAACAAAACTTTTTCATCCATGACTTTTCTGTCCTTAACAAATTGACTTATTTGTCTGATGCTTTAAAATTCTCTTCTGCCTTAACTCTTACAGCAGACACCATGTACTTCCCCTTAAGTACACCTATCTCATAATTCATATTCTCAAATAAACTCTGCATTATGTTGATGTGGAAGCATGCAGGTGTGATGGTGAAAAATGAAGCTATGTATTCAGAGAAGAAAGAGTGACCTCACTGAACTCATCCTGATGTTACTGATAAGGAATATACCTGGGGAAGTTGGAGTTGGTGAAATCTGCATGAGTTCCTGCACTGCATGGACACTGAAGTAAGCCAATCCCACTGAGCATCTGACAAAGCTCCACCTGAGATGAATTTGGTCTACACAATATGGAAGCTTTGGACTTTGGGGCTGGGGGATACGAGAGAGCTTTACAAGAAAAGGTGACGTCAGTTCAGCTTCCAGTCAAGTTCTTGGTTCTAGTCTTTCATCACAGAAAAGATTTTCAGTGCAGGATATGTGGATATGTGTGAAGCAGTAAAATTTTATTGGGGGAAAATGAGACATATTCAAGAAAGAAAGTGAACTTCCTACTTGAGAGAAGAGTGCACATAAAATAACAGATAATGATTATGTACCCAAAGTAGACTTTGGGGCAACTCCAAATATTGAAGTGTGCTGATTTGTTTTGAAAAACTGCTCATTTTCCCAGCTGCCTTAGCTTGTATTTGCTATACAGAAAAGAGTGGTAGTCAAGAAAAGAAACTTTGTCAAGGAAAAGGATTTTGAATTCTGGTGCTTTCTTCATTCTCTGAGTGTTGTCAGAGTTTTTGTTCCTGCCTGTGAATTGTCTCCAGAGGGAGTCCAGCCTTTGGCTTTGAGCTGGCATCTTGAATCTGGAGCAAGCAACAGGATAATTCTGTGTCACATTATCTGTTGTCTCTGCAAACATTTCTTGGATTTAAGGATTCATGAAATTCAATCCCCAAAGACCCCCACTACCTAATTGCCTGCATCAGTATGATAGCCTGGTTATTTCTCTTCATCAACACTACCACCCCTGTGGATTCTTCAGAAACTAGACAAAATTATCCAACAAATACCAGACAGCTTATTAAGAGAAAAAAGGGGGGGAGAAGTTGTAAAGACAAATTTACCTTTATACATGTATATATATATATATATATATATATATGTATATATTTCCACAAAAGAAGCTTCTACCCAGCCTTCAGAGCCTCTCCTGTAAAATTAACTCTGCCAATAAGTCCTACCTGGAGTGACAGATATTTGCTTTCCTACAGCTACTTTGTATATTCTGTTATTTGAATAAAAACATGTTTGTGTTTTTAACACTGAAGATATTTGTTTCTAAAGAAATCATAAACCTTAACATACACAAAAATAGCTTGTCCCTTCCAAGTAAAAAAAAGACATTGTACCTCAACAGTTCCTTGTATTTACTTCTCTGAGAATAAAGCACACAGTGAATGCTATTACCCCTATCAGCAACTAGAATTTGTCTTGGACAAATAAAACTTCTGAAAAAATGAACTTCTACATTAGAGTAGACAGCATGTTAAGTAAGGAAACATTCAGACATGGAGGTTGAGGATAGTACAGTGGGAGGACACTTGACTTGGATGCAATAAACCTGAGCTCAATCTATGGCATCCCACATGGTCCCTTGTGCACTACCAGAAGTAGTTCCTGAATACAGAATCAGGAGTAACCTCTGAGTACCACTGGGTGTGCAAGAAAAAAATAGTAAAAAAAAATTTTAAAGAGAAAATGAAACACTCAGACATACTGTTCTGTCTCCATAACATGGTTCTGACCTGTTTGCATAACAAATTGAATATCAGGGCTGGAGCAATAGTACAGTGGGTAGGGTGTTTGCCTTGCACGCAACGGACCCTGGTTCAATTCCCAGCATCCCATATGATCCCCTGAGCACCACCAGGAGTAATTCCTGAGTGCAAAGCCAGGAGTAACCCCTGTGCATCACTGGGTGTGACCCAAAAAGCAAAAAAGAAAAAATTTAATATTTTTCTTCATAGAATTTTCCATAAAACAGGTAGCTAGAGGGAAGGTAGAATTATCCTATCAGTCTCCTTAAAGGGAAATTTATCCAATCAGTCTTTTAACCTACCTTGTACTGTAGCTTAATTTCTGATTGCATCAAACTGAAACATTGCCTACTTTTATTATATTCACTGGGATATCATAAAGGTAGGGGGTAAAGAGACAGTACAGTGTCTAAGGCACTTACTTTATATGCTACCCACCCTGGTTTGATCTCCAGGATGAAACATGGCTCCCTGAGCATACCATAATTAGCCCTTGAGCATCACCATGTGTTGTCCACCACCAAACCCCACCCTCCAACATACCACACACACACACACACACACACACACACATACACACACACACATAGAAGATAGAGGTATTCTCCTAGAAATAAAAGCGTAAGATCAACTGAATGGAAAAGAGAAGTTTTATTGGCTATGAAACAACTAAGGCTTAAATTGGGAAGAATTTTCATCAGCACAGCTGGAAAAAAAACTTCTAAGAGGTACCAGAGAGGGAGGAGGAGGTCTGATTTTATGCCCAGCAGAGATAGCGTGATGTTAACAGCTAATACTTACTCAAGTACTTTTTCAGGAAAGTCATACATATTCATGAGGGAGAACAGTGTACACACACATTTGAGGATCATCCAGTGAACATTCATCACAGGCGCAGAAAATGGCAGAGAAATATTATGGGGATGTGTGTTTTATATATAGTAATAAAAGTCAAGCAAGAAATCAAAATGAATTCTACTGTACAATCTCCACTGGTCTTTCTTATTAGTGCAAAATGTTCTTTAGCTCTGCTCTAGTCCAATCAGTCTAATAAAAATGCAACAGGGGTAGCTTCTTCCAGAGAAATGTTGTCACACCCTCCAAACCACAAGTGTCAGGCTAATCTCTTTTAGCTTTTCTACATTTTTAGGAAAAGAGAAGGGACAATATTCCAAAAAGAGGCTAAACTGCTTCAGCTTTTTTACATTTTTAGGAAAAGAGAAGGGACAATGTTACAAAAAGCATTGCCAGAACTTAAAGAGAACATGTGAAGTTTACTGAAGAAATAACTGGGCTACTCAGTTATTAAGAAAAGACAAAGAAAACAATTGTCTTTTCATCTATGATTTGTTTTAATTACAGGAATTGTAAACGTTTTTGTAGAGTCATACGCCCCAAAAGGCATAGGAACAACTGAATAAAAGAAGTTTATCAGCATGAAAACGATGTAAACTAGGAAAGATGCTCACCAGAACAACTGGAACATAGCTTTGAAGAAATTGAGTGGAGGTCTGGTTTTATGCCCAGCTAAAGTAGAGTAACCAACTTAACCATTTTATTGGCATAGTCTAATAGTTTGTAAGGAAACTCATACATATTCATGAGTGGGGAAAATGATTATGGGCAATTGAGGAACATATAAGGAACATGCTTGGTATGTGCAAAAAATGGCAGAGAAATATCATCAGGAGTGAGTTTTCAATATGGTGATAAAGAGTAAGGTGGGTGGGCCCCAAGAAGGGCTCCCCTGCAGTCTCCACTAGGTCCCTGGGATCCTTGTCTGTACAAAATTATTCTCAAGGTTTTATCTTAGTTCAACCAGGCCTTCTAAGACACAAACCATATTCTTCAGGCTTTGCAACAGTATAGAACACTTTAAGTGCCTTAGTACTAATCAGTGCTAGAGAGGGCGATAGCAAATGGCACGTGTGAGGTCAGCTACCAGGGCCGAGAATGGTAAGCAGAATTCATTGACGCAGGTCTCCAAGCCAGGTACCAGTCCTAGAAAATTCTGGGCTGGTAGTACAGCAGGTAAGGTATTTGCCTTGGATGAGGCTGATCTGGTTCAATCTCCGGAACTCCATATGGTTCCTTCATTCCTATCCCACCAGAAGCCCACCAAGAGTTATCCCTGAGTGCAGAGCCAGGAATAAGCCCTGAGCACCACCCTCCCTCCTGCACACCACCCTAAAGAAAAGAGAAAAAGAGGGTTTTTGGACATTGTGCAAAGTTTGCTCCTCCATTAAAATCAGGCGGAACAGAGGCAGGTGATCAGTCTGTGAACTCTAGATCCTTATGCTGTCATTATAACACTTTGGCATATCAAAATCTGCACTACCTGTGCCATGACTCTTTATAGTTACATGGCAAACCATGAAAGTAGCTAAAATATGATCCAGTTTTCAGACCCATAGGTTCCCATCCATTTGGGGAGGAGAGTAGGAGAGCCTAGGAAAGCAGGAAGTGTGAAAAAGAGGTGAAACGAACAGATCATCCATGTTCCTCTTTTATTATTATTTTTTAATAATGTAGGAGCACAGCTATTTGTTCAGTTATTGACTAATCTGATTGAATTAAGCATGAACTCCACATTAATTTTTTTTATTTTATTGTATCACCATGACATAGAGTTAGAAAGCTTTCAAATTTGAGATTCAGCATATAATGATGGAACACCCATGCCTCCACCAGTCCACATTTTTCATCATCAATGTTTCCAGTAATCCCCCCACTCCACACACACACAAATCCCAGTCCTCACGCTGCCTCTATGACAGACAATTTCCCCAATACTCTCTCTCTAATTTTGGACATTATGTTTCACTTGAATTTTCCCACCACAATTCAAGCCTACTTGCCAGGGCAGACACTAGATAATTTATTTTCCATTGTTCATTTTGAATATCATGAGAGCTCGCATGGCCAGATTATAAATGGAAATTTCTAGATTGTAAATGGTTGGGTTCCAGAGACATCTCTCTATGGCACGAATCCATTTTGGGATTCAGTTGGTAATCTCTGGGTCAGGGCTATTGGTGTGCTAAGATGGCACCCGGACGCAAATTGTGGGTGTGACAGCGAGTCGGCTGTAGGGATGGGGACCCGGGGAGGGACAGCCTGTGTGCTCTGCTGCCATGCAGCCTGGAGATTTAGGCCTGGAACCTGCATACCGGGGTTCCTTGCTTATGGAAGCGCTTGGTCACTGGTATTCCATCTGGAGTTGGCAGGGACATTGCACCTGCTTCATCTGGGGTGCCCCGGTGAAATTGTACCAGAATTTTCAGCAGATTATATTTTAGTGAGGTCCGTCCTGAGATGGTGGAGTCAGGCTAGGAATATGGTGGCGATTATGGATTACGGAAGCAAGTGGCTGCTGGGCTTCTGCTTGTGCGGGCCACCAGGCCAACCCACCACCCTCTGATTTACCCCAATCTATTCAGCCATGAGCAGGTTCGAGCTTAACTGAGACTTTTGATCTCTTTCAAGATCTATCTATTGGTCTCTGAAATAAGGCCAATAAATGAGCTTGTATAGCTGAGCCGGAGATAGTTTGTGGGTGTGGCTCCCACTTACCTAGCTTTTGGCCATTTAATTTCTTGGTAAACTTGATCCCAAGTTGCTGGGGCCTGGCCAAAGGCACAACAGAAATTTGGGTGTATCAAGAGGCCTGAAGACACAATCAGGATGCTGATATACTCACCCCACAGGTACAGGTTGACCTGTTGGCAGCACCATACCCCCATATGTTCCTTTTTAGACAAACCCCACCCCCATTCCCCACTTCTGAGCTTGCAAGTGTTGTTGCTTTCATTTCCCTTCTCCTTAAACACAGCTTTATCCCCTAGCTTTCTGCACTTCCCTCATCCATCTTTTAAAGCAAGTGTTTGCATTAATTATTTTGTGTTCTTCGTGAAATTCTTGGGGAGGACAGAAATCAGGGAACAGGCAGACAGTGTGCCCACTTCCTGGCAGCCCCCTCAAGCTTCACCAGCACACACCTAGCTGTCCAGAACCGATTCACTGAGACTATGTAGTAGAGCCTTTCTTTTTTTTTTTCTCTCTTTTTGGGTCACACCCAGCAATGCTCTGGGGTTCCTCCTGACTCTGCACTCAGGAATTACTCCTGGGGGGTGCTCAGGGGACCATATCGGATGCTGGGAACAGAATCCGGGTCGGTTGCACAAGGCAAACACCCTACCTGCTATGCTATGGCTCCAGCCCCAGTAGAGCCTTTCTTGATTTGTTTTCTCATTACCATGGTAAAACAAACAAAACATATCTTGGGTGATGTTTCTGCCCTTTTCTGTACCTGTAATGAATATATCTTTATGTATGTTCACTTTATGCTCCACAACTGCATTCTTACCATTCCCCATTCATAAATAAGCATTAAAAAACTGTTAAATATGTATGTACTGTTACCTCACTATCTCTGTTCACAGAGCCAAACACCCTCTTTTTCCAAAACCTACTCGATAGCTTTAGTTGGTCAAACTCACTTCCCAACCTACGAGTTATGGTCTTGTCAACAAAGCCTTTTTTTTCGGCCAGGTTCTTCTGTGGTTTTTGGATAATAGCCTAAAGGTTGTTTCTAGAATATACGTAGAAAATTGGGGTGAGGGGGTGGGGGAGAGGGGCCAAACTAGGGGTGGAGGTTGAGTTTGGTGTTTGGTTGTCTTGGCTTTTTTTTCTGTAGCACTGTAGCAATGTAGCACTGTCCTCCCATTGTTCATCGATTTGCTCGAACAGGCACCAGTAATGTCTCCATTGTGAAATTTGTTGTTACTGTGTTTGGCACATAAAATATGCCATGGGAAGCTTGCCAGGCTCTGCCATGCAGGCAGGATACTCTCGGTAGCTTGCTGGGCTCTCCAAGAGGGATGGAGGAATTGAACCCGGAAAGGCCGTGTGCAAGGCAAACCTACCTAATCTTAAAATGTCCATATTTTAATAGGTACAGCAGCGCCATTATTGATCACCCTGTTAATTAAACAATATTAAATATCTTCAGTACCCACTGTAAATATAATAATAAATATTACAACTAATGATATATTTGTTCTCATTCCTACTGCCTGGTTTATGTTTTCTGTTCATTACACTTTGTTTTCTCTTTTGCCCTCCTTGCTGCTGTTTGACTTTTAAAAATTACTGTTGTTCCATTTTGTTTCTTTTGTTCTATTTGAAGATTATAGAAATTATTTCCATTATTCAGTTATTATGCTGCATTTTTTGTCACAAATGTTTGTACTTATATTTTAAAACCATTAAAATTAATTAGTATCTCTATTCTCTTGCTGTACAAGGGGGGAAAATCTTAATATTCTCTAACTTCTCTCTCTTTTTTAATTTAATTTTTATTTGTGAAACACCATGAGGTACAGTTGTAGACTTACAAATTTTCATGTTTGGGTTTCAGTCATACAATGATCAAGTAAGTATCCATCCCTCTACCAGTGCCCATTTTCCACCACCAACGATCCCAGTAATCCTCCCAACTCATCATCCCCCCCATCCCATCCTGACTCTGTGGCAGGGCATTCCCTTTTGTTCTCTCTCTCCTTTTGTGTCCTGTGGTTTGCAAAAGAGGCCTTGAGTGCAATCATGTTTGGTCTATAGTCTACTTTTTCTCACCTATTCTTGGGTGTTAGTCTCCTATTTTGTTACTTTATATTCCCCAGATGAATGCAGTCTTTCTATGTCTGTCCCTCTCTTTCTGAACTCATTTCACTTAGCATGACACAGTACCACTTGTATGTCAATTTCATGACTTCATCTTTTCTAACAGCTGCATAGTACTCCATTGTGTAGATGTACCAAAGTTTCTTTAACCAGTCATCTTTTCTCGGGCAGTCAGGTTTTTTCCAGATTTTGGCTATTGTAAACAGTGCAGCAATGAACATACAAGTGAAGATGTCATTTCAACTGTACTTTTTTGCCTCTCCAGGATATATTCCCAGAAGTGGTATTGCTGGGTCAAATGGGAGCTCAATTTCTAATTTTTTTTGAGGATCGTCCATATTGTTTTCCAAAAGGGCTGAACCAGTCAGCATTCCCACTAGCAGTGAAGGATCTCTAATTTTTCTTGGCCCACCACACTTCCTGAAGTGCTAGTTATAACAATTTCTTCATGCTGTGCATTACCAATTATTTAGCAACTGAAATTTTGATGAATTTTCTCACCAAATTTCTGGCACAGTATCTTTATTTCTTATTTTTTCCTTCCTACAATGTATCTTTCTGTGTACCA
The DNA here is from genome assembly GCF_029834395.1 of Sorex fumeus. Classification (NCBI taxonomy): domain Eukaryota; kingdom Metazoa; phylum Chordata; class Mammalia; order Eulipotyphla; family Soricidae; genus Sorex; species Sorex fumeus. The sequence continues at coordinate 64,991,020 of NW_026606155.1, read as the reverse complement.
CTTCAAGCCTTATATGTTTGAAAATGTTTAAATTTTGTTCTCAGATTTGAATGAAAAGTTGTGCATAAACTTCTAAACTGAAAATTAGTTTCATTCAGGGAATATCACACAAGGTTTAAATAAGAGGGAGGAATGGAGAGATGGTACATGAGTAATGGTGCATGCCTTGCATGCAGAGGAACTGGGTTCAATCCACAGGGTCACTCAAGCATGAGCGGATGCAGTTGGAGGCCAAGTAACCACCAGAGTGGTTCAAGTAATCTCCAACACAACAGAGCCCAAGCAACACCTCATTCTAAGTCCCTGCACTGAAGTGTTGACTCAGTGTCCAAGAATTGCAAGGACGAGCCCCCTAGTATCCTGGGCACCATTTGTGACACCCCACAAAAAAAAGGGGAAAAGGAGGAAATTATTTCTGTACAACAATGCCAGGCTGTCTTCACTGGAGCCTCTCGGAGGCGGGTTGAGTCTTTCTCCCTGCCCCAAGCAAAACCTCCAGAATCCAACCACAGCCATGCTCTAGGCCACTCTCCACACACTTGGACGAGCCTCACACATGAAGGAACCAGCAGGGGAACCCAGGTATGCAGGACCCATTGCTCAGATCTCCAAGCCTGCTCAGATCGGAATTGGGCCTCCTCCATCCAGATCCCTCATTTTCTAGTAGCTTGGCAGTCACACCCACAAGCTGCTCCCAGCACCATGTAATCTCATCACTGGCAAGATTCAGAGACTATAAAACAAAGCTCCTGGAAGAGAGTAATGCAGTATTTCCTCTCAGAGAACCCAGCAAGCTACCAAGAGTATCCCACCCGCGTGGCAGAGTCTGGAAAGCTACCCATGGCATATTTGATATGCCAAAAACAGTAACAATAATGGGTCTCATTCCCCTGACCCCTGAAAGAGCCCCCAGTATGCCATTGGGCTACATGATCACACAACAGGGACAGATGGAGATGTTACTGGCACCTGCTAGATCAAATCGATGAACAATGGGACAACAGGTGATACGGATGATACAGGTGAAACAACAGTGCTTAAAAAGCCATATTAAGAGGACATAGCACAGGAGATATGGCACTTGCCTTCCATGCAGCTGATCCTAGTTCCATCTCTGCTACCATATAGGGGTATGACCATATATGGTCCTCCAGCCCCTTCCAGAGTATCCCTGAGCATAGAGCTTGAAGTAAGCCCTGAGCACAATAGGGCATAGCATAGCTTCCACTACCCACCCACCCCATCCCTGGCCCCCCCAAAAAGCTATGCTAAGTGAAATCACCCAGTCTCAAAGAATAGACACCATAGGATTATTTTCTTCTGAAGCCTCTGAATATGATAAAAATCATACAAAGAGGAAAGATGGTTGTCCAGGCATGAGGAAAGTAGATATTAAATTACACTTTTAAGGGGTAGGACTTTGGTTTTACAAACTGAAGGGTTCTAGATATTGTCACATATTAATGTGAATGTAGTGAGTAGTACTGAACTGTTTGGATAAAAATGGTTACATGGTAAATTGGTAAATTTGGTATTTTTTAAACCACAACAAAAAATATTTACACTTATTAGTTAGAAAATATTGCTTTGCTTTTTCTTATGTGTATTAGGGAAAAAATCTAATGCTAACCAGTTTTTCATTCCTTCATAGTTGACAGTATTTATTTCTGGATTTCTAGAATCTGTTCAAATACTTACTATATCTTTGAGGGTATAACCTTGCTTAATTGCTTTGGCTTTATTTTTTATTCATCGTGTTCAGCACTTGTTGATTCTTTGTTTTTTGTTTGTTTGTTTGTTTGTTTTATTATTAAACAAGTTTTATTGGATCACTGTGAGATACAGTTACAAATTTGCATGATTGCATTTCATTCGAACAATATTCAAGCACCCATCCCTCCACCAGTGCACATTTTCCACAACCATTGTCCCCAGTGTCCCACCTGCCACCCCCACCCTACCCTATTCCTGCCTTTGAGGAAGGTACAGTCCTTACCCTCTCTCTTATTTGGGGCATTGTGATTTGTGATACAGATACTAAGAGGTCATCGTGCTTGGTCCTTGGTCTACTTTCAGCACACATCCCCCAACCTGGGTGATCCCTTCAATCATCATTTACTTAGTGGTCCCCTTTCCGTCCCAATTGCCTTTTCCCCCAGCATGTGGGACCAGCTTCCAAACCATGGTGTGATCCTCCTTCTTTCTACTGTCTTTAGATGTTAGTTTCATATTATGCTACTTTATATTCCACAAACGAGTGCAGTCATTCTGTCTGTCCTCCTCTTTCTGACTAATTTCATGTAGCATGATATTCTCCATATCTTTCCACTTATATGTGAATTTCACTATTTCATCTCTTCTAATAGCTGTATAGTATTCCATTGTGTAGATGTACCAGAGTTTCTTCAACCAGTCATCTGTTCTTGGGCACTCGGGTTTTTTCAGATTCTGGCTGTTGCCACTGTGCTGCAATAAACATACAAGTGCAGATATCATTTCTACTGCATTTTTTTTGCATCTGTGGGATATATTCCCAGGAGTGGTATTGCTGGGTCATATGAAAGCTCAATTTCTAGTTTTTGGAGGAACGTCCATATTGTTTTCCAAAAAGACTGGACCAATAGGCATTCCCACCAACAATGAATGAGAGTCCCTTTCTCCCTGCAACTGTGTCAGCACTGGCTGTTCTTGTTCTTATTAATGTGTGCCAGTTTCTGTGGTGTAAGATGATACCTCATTGTTGCTTTGATTTGCATCTCCCTGTTGATTAGCAATATAGACCATTTTTTCATGTTCCTTTTGGCCATTTGAATTTATTTTTTGTGGAAGCTTCTATTCATTTCTTCTCCCCATTTTTTGATAGGATTTGAGTTTTTTTCTTGTTGACTCTTTGTATATGAAGATGATTTTTCTTCTGTTCTGGGTGATTTTCTTCTATCATTTATTTTAACAGTGTAGTCTCTTCTTTTAGAAATTCTTTGGACCTTCATTTTATTTTCACTTCCTGTCTCTTAACTCTTCTCTTTTACATACTCTATCTTAATAATTTGTACCAATCTCAATGATAATGTTTTCATCTTTATTTATACCATTTATTTATTATTTATTTATAATCATTTTATTCTTCAGTGCATCTACTAAATTTTATTTTGTAACGATACTTTATAGTTTCAAAATTTTTAATAACAATCTTATCTTGAATTGCATATGCCTCTAGAAGAATCCTTAGAATAATTTTGTTGTTTGGGATCCACCCACTATGATCTCAGGCAACTTTGCAGTTCCAGGAATTGAACCTGGGGCTCCTACATGAAAATTATGTACTCCAGCCCATTGAGCTGTCTTCCTGGCCTCTCTTAGGATAATTTTTTCATTCTTTCTTATTGTCAGTGGCATATATAGACCATGAAACACTATGAAAAGATGAAATCTTGCAGTGCTTCAATGGAAGTCCAAGAGAGAAGGACAAATACCAGATTATCTCACTTATCTGTGGTGTAGAGAGAAATGAAACAAGGGGTCAACAGTAACAAATGATGACAAATACTTGTTCCTTGATTATAAAACTAAGATTACCAGTGAGGGGAGGTCTGGGGTAGAATGGAGAGGTGGACTAGAAGAAACATAATGACATTGCAAAGCAGTTATTAAAAATCAGATTTTATGTGTGCCAATCTCAAACTACCATGTTAGGAATCTTCTGGTACCCTAGTTTAAACAATACCTTTATACAACCTAGATCTCCAATACATTGCTCCACCATCTTTTTGTCTTTCCTATTCAATCACCTTGATGGTATGTTTAATCATTTTTTAAACTCCTTAGCATTTGCTTCAACAACCTTGCCTCATTGTTGCTTCATTATAGCCATTTGACAAATTCACAAGCATGAATAAATACAATTTTCTGCCTACTCCAAATCTACACCTACTCCTTTAACATGGTTGAATAATCTCACTTTAAATTTAAACTGACCCTTAACAGTATCCAGCAATCACATTATAGTTACCTAGCCCATGTGTTTTCCTACTGACAGATAACTATCTAATTCTTTTCAAATATTTCAACACATGCACCCACATCTTCACTTTCAGGTGTTGATTTTGTTTCTTATTTCACTGAAAAACTGAAGCAATCATAAGAGAAGTTCTACACATTATTTTCTACCTACTAGTAGATCTCTTTTCACACTACCCAATTAACAATATCTCTACCATATTCTGTTTTCTTTTTTTCACAATACATAAATTCTTCACACTCCTATTTTGATGTCATGTATCCTTTAGGACAACAGAGTGAATCTGCCAAAAACATAATTCTAGGACTCTCCTTTTCTCTTTCCTATGTTATAAAATTGTATTGACTATGCCAATCTCATCAGCAATCATACTTACGTCTCCCATCTTTCAAAACAAGCACATTTTTCTTGCAAATTTAATATATAGTGATAGCAAAATATAGAAAAATATTTTTGAGTGAATATATAAGTCCTCTCATGTTAACAAAGTTTGTTTCCATTTTTTTAACAATTCTGGTGAATTATTTGGGAATTGGGAGAAATGGAAGGAAATTCCAAGCATAAAATACTTGTATTCAAAAAACTTAAAAGTGGGAATAATAACAAAATCAAAATTCAAACAATACCTTTACACAATCTAGATTTCTAATATATTGCTCTACCATCTTTTTGCCTTCCTTACTCAGTCACCTTAATATTATGTTCAATCACTTTTTTAACTCCTTTGCATTTGTTTCAACAACTTTGCCTCAATGTCACTTCATTATAACCATAAAAAGCAAAATTCACAAGGATGAATCTATATTGTTAGCTTAATATAGAAAAATATTTTGAATTAAATATCTAAATCCTCTAATCTTATTAAACTCACTGATTTTTGGAACAGTCAGAATATCCAGCCTGGATGGAAAGAATTAAAACAACAATCTGACTTAGGGCATCCAATAAAAGCTGTATGCCCATGTTTAAATACAAATTTTTAAACAGATTTTATAATCATATTTATATCCCAAACTACATTCACAGTGAGATTGAAATCACTTTAAAATTTTCCAAATGGAAAATAGCATGATCAAAATATCTGACAGTAATAGTAACTAAGTTCAAGTGGGAGTAGATTACTTATTTCAAAGGTTAGAAGATGCTACTGAAGCAAAGGAAAAATAAGGCTACCATTACTGGACAATAATGATAGAAAGAAATGAAGTTCTGACTATAATAGAAGTAGATGAGAAGAACCACCTATAAACTTTACCATAAACTCTTGAGACACATCTAACATAACTTCTCTCTAATTATTGTGTTAAGTTATGCCATAAGACTGGGCACGATTGGTAAAATTTGCTTTTACTCTTTTGCTAAGTAATTTGCTAAATATGTCTAATTTGTGGATTTTTTTAAAGGCTTCAGTTCTCAGACCTTCCTGTGCCTTTCAATATCTTCCTCTGATTGATTGATCAGGTATAATCTCACTCTTCCATTTCTAGGGTCATTATTTGTATTATATTGACTGAGACTAGGAGAACTGACGGACTACAACAAAATATGTGTGAGCACAAAAATGAAGTGTGTACAAACACCTTAATTCCAGTACTATCTCTCCAACCCTCTGTTCAATTTTATGATAGAAGTTTCTAAAATTTTAAAAAAGATAGTTTTCTCTCTTTATAATTAATTATTAATTTTAGTAACACTGATGTGGGAATACTAGCCATTACATACCTTTGGAGTTGAAGTACAGAGGTCAGCATATGGTATTTTCATGAATCTGTTTGGAGAGGAATGAATTATTTCAAAATCATAAAGTCAGAAGAATGTTTATTTTGATATATATATGTATATATATATATATATATATATATATATATATATATATATATTGCTTTTTGGTCACACCCGGCAATGCACAGGAGTTATACCTAGTTCATGCACTCAGGAATTACTCTTGGCATTGCTCAGGGGACCATAGGGAATGCTGGAAATCGAACCTAGGTCGGCTGTGTGCAAGGTAAACGCCCTACCAGCTGTGCTATTGCTCTAGCCCTATTTTGGCTTATATTTTTAGAAGAACTAAAATTGTTTTGTTGAATACATTTACACAGAGTTGAAGGTTTTATAAATATCAAAGTTGGAATTATCAAAGCCATATCTTCAGAATTTTACTATTATATGAATGAACAAATTCTTCCAACCAATATTAGAGGAGATAAAGGGAACTCTAAGAGCCATTCAAATAGTCACCTATTGTTTGGTTGAACAAGATAGGTTTCAGAGAGAAGTAAATGCTAAAGGCTAGAAATAAATGGTGAGAATCTTTCTGAAATGATAATGGTGAAAGTGCAATTATATAAGGATTAACAAATACCAGGAAGCAGAACAGTGACAAAGTGCAGCATATTCAGGAAGTGTTCAGTGGCTTGGTTTGGCTAAAATGTAGTGTGAGTGGTATCTTTAGTGGCTACTTGAAAAATCTGAAGAGAGGTGCTACATTATTTTTAAAAACTACTTTGCATGTTATGTTAAATAGTCTAAAATTTGCATGATAGATTTTCAGTAGTCACTGTCTTGGGAAAAGATTTTAAAGATCACTCCTTAACTAAGTGCTCGGGAGTCATTCCTGGCAGTGTTGAGGGGAACTATGCAGTATAGGAGATTGAACTCCAATCACCTGCAATAAAAGAGTATACTCTGGCTTACAGAGCTACGTCTCAGACAAGCCACTGCCTTTTAGTTGTTGTGGTTTGGTTTGGTTTTAGTTTAGGGCCATACCCAGAAGTGCTCCACACTTACTCCTGCTTCTGCACTCATTGATCACTCTTGATGGGGCTGGGAGTACCAATTGTGATGCTGGGAGTCAAACCTGGGTTGCCCTCAGGCAAGGCAAGCACGCTTTTACCCCATCCTCTGCCTTTTTAAAGCAAAACAGTCACAGACTATGTATTATATGAGATCACCACAGATTCTTAGGGAAGATGAACTGAAGGTGGGAATGACTTCCTCCTTCATAAGTGTAAGTCATGCTCACAGTGGACATGACTTCTCCAGAGTAAGGGAGTTTAGGTGACTGCAATTGTAATGAAGACAAGATCAAAGCAACAGGCCTTACTTCAAATAGAAAGATTAATGGAATAATAAGAGACAGGGCCTAATGTAAATATAGATGAGGAAATGTGCCTATTTCAGTATATCCAGACTAAATAACTGTCCAGAACCATTGCTATTGAAGCACTTCATTTCTTTGAGGTATTCTGATTATACAATAAAGTTTCCAAGATTGTTGAAATGTCATGCCCAGAAATGTCGTTATTTCACTACAAAAAGTGGAGAATTGGAATGTAACAGGTTCTTCTCTGGTTGGTTCAGTACCAAACTTTGTTTCAGGGTATATTTATAGAAAGAATAAGAATTGGGTTATTTATACTAATGTAGCATGAGGAAAGAAAAGGGAAAGGAAACCTGATGACAAGAGATGTGGTAATATATGTTGGGATGAGCCAAGAATTCTAATGACATCTTTTAAAAGTTTTCTTTTATAGCAGCATACTTGTACCAGCTGTTGAGTGGTTTTACTTACATCCATTTCATACTGTGCATTTAGATGGCACATACCACCATGTTTCCTATCTTTAGAATATTATTTGGGACTCTAAGTTATACAATATTCTGAATTGTGTGTGTACATATATGTGTAGATACAAATCTATATATAGCCAATTTCAAGTGCAAAGACCAAAAGAAAAATGAAAGTTATATTTTACAATCACAGATTTATTTAAATCTCCACCTGATTCTTGAATTCCTATGAAATTCTTAAATATGTGCAATATGAAAAAACTATGCCTGAGTCAAGACATGTTCATGAGCTTAGGGAACAAATAATGTAATAGAAAGACAGTACAGTATCTGCATTCTCTATAAGCAACTTGATAATAAACACAGACATATTTTTCTACCAACTTTTGAAAACATGTATTCAAATGAGACATTTTTTCTTATTTTATCTGAGCACATGTTTTATGGTTGTAAAAAATTAATGGATAAAGATGATAGGTTAGAAGAATGAATTAGGCAGCAAGGATGAGCAGTGAAAGTCCCATAGGAGATGGAGAAATCAGGAGGGAAGATGGTTTGCCTCTCTGAATACGACTGAAGGTGCTTGGTGACCAATGACATACAAGTTCAAAGTCTCTAGGTTAAAAATTCTGAAAGGGAGAATTATCAATGAGTCCAATACTACACTGAAAAAAATGCAAAATAATTGATAAAGTAATATTTTATTAATAAAATGGATACCAATTAAAATCAATAAATTTCAAATCACTTACTCTGGGTAGTTAAACTACATGGTAGCATGGATAAATACTTTGGGACCACAGAAGTGTAGATTTCAAATCTGTTCTTCCATTCACCTGCAGAGTGAGTTTAAGCAAATCATCAGGGTCTCAGTTAGCAGACTTTCTGACTGACCCCAGAGCATCTTACTCTCTTCCTTTAAAACTGAGGAAAGTGTACACAGGATAGAAAGCAACGCAGGGATGGCATCTGGTTGTCATTCATTCATGGGAGGTGAGGAGACTGTGTGGGACAAGAAATGGAGGTCTGTCACGGGACAGGACAACATCAGGGATAGGACTGATGACATCATTCACAGGTCAAAGATATCTGAGGAGGGACCTGGACCAATCTACTTTAACTGTACAGTAATCTCTAAGATTTTATCTGCTGGATTTCATATGCAAATCTTTCATACACTTCTCAAGAACCCATTAGTGCAGGAGAATCCACTTTCATACTAACAAAGTTCTAAGACTGGACTAATTACTGTTGATGACCCTCCCATCCCTTCTCTGGAGCTAGTCAGTAACAAACACATCTGATTTCCTTGTATGTAAATTAAATGCCCTGTCTTGGGACTGTGGGCAGGCTTGGAACTGAGATCTTGTTGTCTCCTTGATTTTGTTTGCTGTAGCAAAAACAACTTTTCCTTTTTTCCAAAAACCTGTGTTCCATGATTGGCTTTGCGGGGGAGAGGAGAAAGGATTATGGGGGTTCAGTGTCAATTCCAGTATAGTGGGGAAAAGTTCTGAATGTTTTGTTCTTTCAAAAGACATATATTATAGATTAGGTGGAAAGGGGGATTCCCACTAGTACTGGGACTACCAAAACCACACACTTGGCAGTGCTCAGGGGTCCATGGAGGAATGGAACTCACCTTCACATATAATAGTTCTCTCCACGAAAGTTATCACTCTGCAGTCATAAATGCTTTGGATTGGATTAAAATATATATATCTACATTGCAAACCAAAATGCCCAAAAGTAGTGAGAGAGAGTATAAGGAATATTGTCTGCCATGGAGGCAGGGGGAGGGTGGGAAAGGGGGGTTATACCAGGGATAATGATGGTGGGGAAAGTGCACTGGTTTAGGGATGGGTGTGATTGTAACTCAAACATGAAAGCTTGTAACTATCTTACGGTGAGTCAATAAAATTTTTTAAAAAATTAAAAAATAAAAAAAGCACGGCAACACAGAGAAAGGCTATACAACGAAATTTTAAAGGGGAACAACATATGATTAGTAGAAGCAAAGTCAGTGTTTTGTGGAGATAAATGTCTATTATTCCACTACAGTTTTGTTGTTGTTTGGTTTGTTTAGGTGTTTAAGAGAATGTTGATTTAGTTTCTTACTCATGAACTATCAGCGAATTCTGGAAAAGTCAAACTCCCTGACCCATTGTTACTCATCTGTCTTCTCTTACTCAATATCATTGTTAGGTGAATAAATAAATTAAAGAATAAATGAATGCGTCTATTGCTAAATTAGAAGCCCAAAGCACCACCTACCTACACACAAAGAATGTAGCGCAAACCTATTAGTATAACCATTAGACAAAGAAAGTCAGAGCTATTAGGCATGGCATTTAAAAAAAAACTACTCTGAATTAAATGAGTTCTACATTACTTTGACCTGTTATTTAAATATGCCATAAGCACACACCACTGAAGTGTCCACAAGGCAAACTAACTTTCACTCTGTGTCTAATGGTTACCATTCATTATCTAAAGCTATTTCAACTGCAGAGATAATCACCCAGCCCTTGGTGACCTGGAAGCCCTCCAGGAATCAATTTGCATTAGCAAAGCTTTGCCTCACAGAGCCTGCTTCTTAGACGGCCCCCTCCACAAGCTGTGACTGGGAGACACTGCCCTGATTAGCAATCCTCTTCCTTTTGTTTTGTTTTGTTTTGTTTTCTGGATATGAATATTATCCCGACCTTCAAATTTCTTCTACTTGCTCCCTGAAAACACAGAAAATATTAGTCTCTGAAATATGGTGAAACATCCCTAGAAGACTCTTCACATTGCCAAACTTGTTTACATTAAATGTCAAGTCACAGTCTGTCACAATATGGAAAATATTGTCAGGCCTGCTGTCATGTCCCCTCCCACCCATTGTTTTCACGGGGCTCATATCTAACATGGTAAAGATATCAATTATCTCAGGAGACAAAGATCTTTTTCCCTGTGGCCCAGAATTAATCAAGACACTGTCATTTTATGAGCAGGTGGTCTTCTCATTCTTCCAAAAGCATTCCAGAAGTCAGGCTCCCCAGTCTCTCTCTAGTCCATAAAGGCAGTCCTAGAGCTCTGCTACTTACTAGTGAGGTCAAGGAGAATAAAGTTACCTCTTTGTTTCCATTTCCTCATTTGCAGAATATCAATAATAAGCATCAACTTCAGAGGGATTAAATTAGTTGATATAAAACCTTAGAACAGAACTTGGTGCAGAATAAGCATTCCAGAGAAAAACAGCTGTGAGGAATTCTGACTTGTTTCTAATTGAGGCATCACATTTGGATGGAAGTCTGCTGCCAATCACGATATTAGTGATCTTTTTTTTATTTTGATTCACAACATATTTAGAAAGGTGCATAAATCAAAACATGTCAGCTACAACCTAAAAAAGATTGTGGTAGAGTAAAGAGGGACATGGACTTACAGCAGAATCTGTATTTATTATTTGCAAAGTTATGTGCCACCAGAGAACATTCCATTCTTTCTTTTTATTCATATTGAATTTCTAAACCCTGAGCTATCTCGTCCCTTGGTATTGATATCACTACCAGAGAGAGCTTTGGTATTATTTTTTAATAGAAGGTAGATTTTGCATGAACTTTAACTGTTGGTTCCCAAGGGCTATGTAAAGCATCATCTGCAGTGCTGCTGCACAAATAGCTCTGGAGACTCATCCCTGAACAGGAAGTCATGGGGAGAGGCTTGGAAATGTACTAAAACTAGATGTAGTCCAGGTTTTAGAATTTCCCCTTGCCAAACAGGACAACGATATTTTTTTCATTGAAGATGAAATAACACCATTCTCTGGGAATATTAAGCTTATTTTCTTCATCCAATTACAGTAATGAGTCTTAGAATTACCTATGATATTGAATTTCTTCACTATATTCCAAAGGGATCACTCTTCAAAACTCTATTACTCCCAAAACTCTGGCAGGCTTGAGAGCCATATGGGTTTCAGGGGATTGAACTAGGGTCAGTTGCGTGCAAGGCAACCACTTTTAATAGCGGCAATAAAAAAATCTAGTGATCTTGGAGGTGTTTTTCCCAGCTTTTTAGCTTTCATGTCTTTTTCTAATATCACAGACACAGGTATTGAAAAGATTTACCCATTCCTCCCTCAGGCATTTTTGTGGTAAGTACTTGATGAGTTAAGTCAATCTGTGCATCATGTCTTCTTGGACAAAAGGATGTATATGAACTTAATTTAAGTGAATGTGGTGAGAAATTCTTGGAGATTTAAAAAAAATTGGTGAGAGGTTTTGTTTGGAGGCTACACCCAGCTATACTTAGGGCTTACTCCTGGCCTGTGTTCAGGAATCACTCCTGGTGGGCTTGGAGAGTCATATGGGTTTCAGGGAATTGAAACAGGGTCAGCTGTGTGCAAGGCAAGCAGCCTACCCACTTTACTATCATCCCAGTCCCTCTTGGAGACTTCTTGAAAACAATCTATCAGAAATTAATAATTTCTCTGACCCATCAAAAAAAATTTTGAAACATTAACATCAACATGGATGCTATTAATAGAGATTTTTGAAAGCTATGAAGAAAGTCAGTATTAGAATGAAGCCAATATACTGGAGATATGGCTTAGTAGTAAAATGCATACATTATATATATTAGACCCTGGGTTTGATCCCCAATATCATGAGAGGAATGGGAAAAGAAAATGAAGCCAAAAAACACAGGTTGCGTCCCAAGCATTCTAACACAGCAATTGAATGAGTCTTCCCTGAAGCACTGAACCTTTTAGATATGTAAACCAAAGTATTTCCTCTATTATTAAAGTGATTTGAGTCACATTTTCCAGTCTTTGAAATGAAAAGCATCTTTACTCATTTATAGCTTATAATAAACAGCTCAAAGAGGAGTTATACTATTCTTACTCTCAACATCCAAGTCAGTTTCAAAGTTTTTCGGTGGATAACACTGGCTCATTCTGTTCCAATAACTGATATTCAGGTCTACATCTCTGACCTTTCCACCTCCTTAAGTATATCTCAAAGGTTGTCACTCAGTTTTCTTTCTATCTTAGCGCCTACTCTTTCTGGGATTTTGCCTTGCACACGGCCCACCTGGCCAAGCCAGGTTCGATTCTTCCACCCCCTTGGAGAGCCTGGCAAGCTACCGAGAGTATCTCGCCCTCACGACAAAGCCTGGCAAGCTACCCGTGACGTATTCCATATGCCAAACACAGTAACAAGTGTCACAATGGAGACGTTACTGGGCCCGCTCGAGCAAATTGTTGAACAACTGAAGGACAGTGACAGTGACAGTGACAGTTTAGGTAACATAGTTACAATTTTTTGTGTTAACTTTTGGGGATGTTTGTGTTTGCTGGAGCTCCCCAAGCATTGCTTAAGAATCTCCCTGGCCCCGCCTGGATATTCTTGGTCAGCCCAGGGAGTTGTTGAATGCAAGGACATGAGGATATGATATTGCTTGACTTTTATGGCTTTGATCTAGGATGTCCCTGCACCTTCCTCATCAGCAAAGTGCCCTAGGACCCCACCACAACCAACACTATCTTTATGTCACTTTCTGCCACCCTGTTTCCACAGTTTAGGAGTCTAAGTTTGCAATCAAAAGTCAAGGGTTTATCCTCATTCATCACTATCTGTCCCTTTTTTGTTGTTTCTCTAAATACCACAGACAAGAGGGAATAACCAACATTGGTCATTCTCCCTTTGACTTATTTCACTTAATAGTATGTTGCTGTTACTGCAAACTGAACTAGCTCCAATGTGGATCCTTTTAGGTTATGGCATACAAAACTGCAGATGTTTATGAACTTAGAGGTATTTATTTAACAGCTTTAGGGAGGTAGCTTAGGGTCTCTTCATGCCCAAATATAGAGCCCTGGTCCATATAGGTTCCTTACTAATTCTGTTCCTCAGTGTCCATACGTTCAGGTTGTCTCTGTGTCACGTGTGTGCTCTGCTGTTCTGTTGATAGCTGCTAAACTATAATCAGTCACCTGGGCTCAAGCTTATTTTCTGGCTGCTATTTGTTCCCTTGGTTTCCCTTCGTTCTCTGGTATGGATAAAAACTGCTCTTTTCCTGCTGTCTGCTAAGCGCAGGTGAGGGGTCAAAGGGAGGCTGTTATCCATAGAGATGTGAGCAAGAGTCAAAGAAAAAGTTATCTGGCCTTTTTGGGTATTCTAATCTTCAACTATCCAGTCATCTTCATCATTTATCTAAATGACTACACTTCACATAGACTAAATTTAAATAACTGGTTGTATTCATTGTTTTATTTTATTTATTTATTTATTTTGCCTTTGGGGGGGTGTTCACACCTGGAGGAGATGCTCAGGGGTCACTCCTGGCTCTGCACTCAAGAATCATTCCTGGCGGTACTCAGGGGACCATATGAGATGCTGGGAATTGAATTCGGGTTGGTTGTGTGCAAGACAAAGGCCCTACCCACTGTGCTATCGCTCCAGCCCCTGGTTGTATTCATTAGATTACCTGTTACCCCTCTTCTTTCCCTCCACTTGCACTGTAAGAAGGCCTTTCAGATCCATCCAAATTTCAACAAACTACATGATTTGATCTTTTCTTGTAGTTTCATAATATTCTGTTGTGTGTACCTACTGCAACTTTATCTATTCATCTGCCATTGGACATTTGAATATTTTCCATATCCTGGCTATTGTATTTAGTGCTCCAATGAACACAGGTGTGCACAGGTCTTTTCCCAAAAGTAAAAGTTTTTGTATTCTTGGGGTAGATGTCTAGAAGTAGAATCACTGGCTCATGTGAAACTGTTCTTATCTTATTGAGGAATCTCTATATTCTTTCCTATAGAGTTTGAATCAATCACCATTCCCACCAAGAGTGAATAAAGTTTCCTTTATCATTACATCCCTGTCAACACCAGTTGTTTCCAGTCTCTCTGTTATATACCATTCACACTGGAGGAAATTTTTTATTTTTTTAAATTGTATCCCTAATAGTAACAAACACTTTTATATATACCTCCTGGTCATCCATGTTTTCTTTGTCAGTTCTTCCTCTTATTTCTAACCACCAGAGTTAGAACCCTGTCACTCTGACACCCTGATTCCTTTTTTTTCTTTCCTTACTCTCTTCCTATGTGATTTCATTTACTTTCATTCCTGTGCTGACTCCCCAACGTTTAACTTAATTCTAGAGCTCTCCTTGAGTTCCAGACTCACATCCTAGACTCACATTCTAGAACTTTATCCTGAATTTCAAAATCACATCATATTTTTTCTTGAGATATATATATCACTTGATCACTTGACTTTCTGTTAATCATCGATTTGCTCAAGCAGGCACCAGTAATGTCTCCATTGGTCCCTGTCACGTGCTAGTGTAGCCCAATGGCGTCTGTTCATTTTAGGAACACAAAGAGCCTCAAACCAATTGTCAAGACCAGAATCTTGATGAAGAAGTATGACTATATATATAATGACTATATATATATAGTCATATATATATATATATCTGGGATATCTAATAAATCTCAAACAAGTAGCAAAAAAACTACTGAACACCTGGGCTCCATTCCCCCAAAACATGTTTCCTCTGAAGTCTTTGTCATCTCACTTATGGTGATTACAACTTTCAATTCCCTTAAGGTCAAAGTTTGGGTGGGTTATTCTTGGTTACTAATTTTTCTTATACTATATATCCAAATTGCAGTGACATAACCATTGAGATATTTCTGAATTTTGATCGGACATTGAGTAGACCTTCAATCTATGTCAGAGACATAATTCTAAATGACTAGCAAATAGATATATAGATATATTGCTCCTCTATCTCTCTATAGATATATAGCAAATAGATATATAGCTATATCATTATAGAATCCACACTTCCTACTTTATCCAGCATGGCATATCTCAGAACTTTGAAGAATCAAAATCCATTGCTATTTTGTGTTACTTTCCATGTTTTAAAATAACATATAATAAATCTAGGAGATGTTATCACTCTGATTGTGTCCTTAGAGTAGTATGCTTGGCACTTATAGTATTACAGTATGTGTTTAAGCTATTTTTAGAGGAAGAAATAACTAGTTTTGCTTTAAAAAGATGCCATTATGCAGGTAAGGTGCTTGCCTTTTGTGCAGCCAATCCAGGTTTGCCCCAGGGACTATATATTTCCCCAAGCCCTGCAGGACCAGGAGTAAGTCCTGAGCACAACTATATGTGACCCCAAAAGAAAACAAAGCAAAATCACATTAGTTCACCTCAGACAAATTACATAAGCTTCTTTATATGCAATTATTCAGAAAAAGATCCAAGTTAGAACTCTACTCCAGGAAAACTGAAGTCATACTAGGTATTTTGATTAGATAGATATTGAATAGAGAGTATAATGTAGAAAACTACTACTAAGAGGGGGGAAATAATAAGCCCATTTTTAGAAACTCTCAGGAGAGGTAATCACAGGGAAGTTGCATTCCTGGTGACCTGAACTGCCTGCAACACTACCATTATTTAGGAGAAGCTCTAAAGTCAAAGAAAACCATCACTGACTATCATGGTTAACTTCTTACAATTGAGTTGAGTACAAACCAGGAAGAAGTTGGTAGGGGGGTTGGATGCACTCTTAAGTTTTGCTTTGGAAATAAAATGGTAATACTAATAGATTTCCTTTCAAGCAGAGGAAATTATGCATTTTCTCAGATGACTGTCTCACTTTCCACAATACTTTTGGCAGTTACATACTTTATGGAAAACTGTACAACCTGATATGACCTTGGCAGCAAATTAGCTTCTATTAAGTGGAAAATCCCAAGTCTTACTCAGATCAGAGTCAGTTAGTCCTGTTGTTTCAGCATGACCATTTGGATTCAATTTACTCACCACCTGCAAACACGTTCAATATTTCTTATGCTAGCCAAGGTGAACTGACTTCAGGATCCTTTCACAATCTGACCTTTTACACATCTCCTGACCTGGACCTTATTGCCTTAATCCAAGCTTGATTTCACTATCTGTTCCAGCATGCATAGAGATAAAATGCTGATGGCTCAATATTTTGTGTATGCCGTGCAAATTTATGTGTGACAAATCCATCAGGGACTGCAGGCAGGGGATGTGATAAAAATTCTCATTCCTTGAATCTACTAAAGCGGAAAAAGTACCAGAATGTGGCAAATAAGAGAAGCTGCAATAGTTAATTATCATGACACACAGCTCATCTGTAATTAATCCTTTTCTTCAGCAGGATTCTGCAACTGTAGCATAAAAAAAAAACAGGTCAGATGATGCTTTAATTAAGGCTGTACAGTGTTGCTGCTTCTACAGCAACAAGAACTGTTTTTTTGTCTATAGGTGTGTGTGAAGCACTACAAATATTTTCTTAACATCTTTACAGAGTGCTGTTTAAGCATCTTTGCTAGCATTATGTCTGGAGACAGACTGATTACAATTCAAAGGAGTTTTTCTGTTCTCCTCACACCCATCTTAGGAGCCATTAAAACAATCTAAATGTCATGCCAATGGGAGGAGACACTCTCACCAAGAAGCTGAAATGAAACATGAGGTGCCATTGCAATTGGGAATGGTATCATCTTGAAATTCACAATCATTTTACCCAGCTACCCAGGCTCAGATCAAGGACCTGTGGCGTATGCTCATTTAACAAGATCTGACTGGGAGTGAATCCACTGTTGTCACCCTGAAATATTTATTCCCCAGCAGCAATATTGAGTGGTGGAATTATATTGTAAGAAGGCAATACAAAAGGAAAATTTGAGAGTCACCCTACTGTGTCAGCAATTCTTTTGCGAATTATTACATGGAATAAAGCTGGCAGAGTGCCTTTTCTGGATCTCATAAATACTCATTTGAAAGGTTTTCCAAATATCATTCTTTACAAAGATATTACTATTGCCAAAGCAAAGCGTGGCACTGTGAAAGGCAGCAAGTACTCTGTGTTCTTGTTTTCTTTGGTGAATGGTTGATCACATTTTCTATATCCCTGAAAATGTCACATGAGTCTTTCTTAAGTAAAACCTGAGAGTGATGTATTGCCCCATATGAAGGCAGTTCAGGATGATTGGGACTTGATGATTGTGTCACACCTGGTGATGCTGAAGGCTTACTTTCGTTCAAGGTCACTCTTGGGGACATATGCTATTTGGAGGATCGAACCTGAGTCAGCTTGCAAGGCAAATGCCTTAAACTCTGTACTATCTCTCTGACCCTACATTTTCATTTTATTTTGTTTTGTGAATTCAAAGGATTCAGTAGAGTACTTCAGTCCCCACAAAGAGATAAAAAAAAAAGCCTTACTGAAATATAGTCATCTACTTCCACTCTACTAATTTGCATTAAACTATGACTTTAGGAAGTAATCAATCTTCATTTTGTTAAGAGAGTTACTTTGCTAGATTTGGAGTTATTAATAGAGCATTCTACCTTTGCACATATTATATGTATTTTTATTATTCCCCCATTTTGTCCTGTAATTAGTATTGATAAGACAAATGCCAGGTTCAAGTGAGAGTATTTTCCCTCTTGTTTTTCTATTTTCTATTTTGCATGCTTTTCTGTACAGGGGATTGAACTCAGGGCACCTCCTGCACACAAGATCTGCATTTGTCATTAAGCCACATCTCAGCATGGGTAAGAGTTGTTTTTTATTTGTTGGTTTGTTGTGGTAAATATTTGTTGGAATATCATTCATTACTATTGAAATCTGACACACTCCCTTTTGCTTACATGCTGGTGGAGAAGTCAGAATTGGACTGTATAAAACATTCTAAAATTTACTAAAAGAGAATAAAAATCATGTCTCCCACTGATTCACATGTGTGTCTCTTGAAGCAGAGCTCTTCCCCAAACCTTACCCTTCAGTGCCTCTTTATTCATCAAATCAGTGCTAAGATAGCAGAGGCATATCTCTTTCTTCACCTTCTCACTTCACCCTTTGTTTTCATAACTAAGAAGGACTTAACTATAATAAAAAGTTCATAGTAGTTTTGTAAACAATACTGGGCTTCCATCATCCTCCTAATATCTCCCACATCATGTCCCCTAGTCCCAAACAAAACCTGTAGTAGGAAATTTGATGGAAATAGCTCTGTAATTTTGTGAAATTACATTGTCCAAGCTAGAGCCAGAATAGAGCTGATCCCAGCACATAAATTAAGGACACTGTTACTTGCTTGGTGCCAACAGAAAATCTTAGACTAATTTAATAGTATTTAGAACAATTCATGAGATGATCCTCGAATTATAAAAATTGACAGTATAAATGAAGGAGTGCAAAGTGATGGGTCCTTCTAATATTTCCTTGGTTTAACTTGGGAACCACCTAGTTGATGCAAAATTTTGGCCCACAGATCCAGGTACATCAGGAAACATGGTCGAGGATGACTCATATGTGCAGAAGATCTCCATGGAAGCAGATCCTAAGAAGATGTCCACACATCTCAGGATCCTTGAGCTACTTTTATATAAATCAGACAGAAGCCTCGAAAAAACAAAGGGCCCCTAAAGCTGGAGTTGAGCAGTTTGCAGAACTGAAGAACAGGCTGAACACATATAGAGATACACTTCTTTGTACCTGGGCAGGTCCCACTGAAAGATGATTTGGTAACTTTTGCTCTTGTGACCTAGAACTGCTCTGGGGATAATGTCTTTCCCCATTCACAATTGGTAAGAGCTCAATTGCTTTTTCCAGAGCCCACGCATGCACAATTTTGGCCCTACATGGAGGTCACAGGGGCCTACCTAGTCCCCCACCCAAACCAACAGAAGTGCCTTCAAAAGAGCAGGATGAGAGTGTGGCAGATGAGAAGTGCCCTAACCCTGGGCACCAACTAGCTGGTGTGAGTTTTGTTACATCAATTTTGGGGGTGGCCCTTCCTCCACACTGTAGAAAATTAATTACATTGGTTACATTGGTCTTAAAAATCTTAGGTAATCAACTTGAACTCAGAAGTTATTGACAACTGCCATTAAGCACTCTGTTTTTAAATCCTACTGAAAACTACCTGGCTCAGCACTAAGACTTTGGTACAAGTAAAGGTGAAAATTTTTCTGCTAGTTATACTAATGGAGCAAGCAGAAAAAAGTCTTCTAATATTTGGAGGACTTGAAAGGTGGTCATTGTGGGTGGAATCCACTCAGAGCCTGTAGATAGTGGAAAATTGTTCTCTCATTACATACGGCATAATACATTTCTCATAGTATGGAACTGCATATATTTGTTTCTACCTACTGTGTTTGAGATATGATGTGCCTATAAACAGTAAAGTCTTTTGATAGCATTGAGGGAGAGACCATTGGTAAGTTTTGCCTATAAGCAGGTATTTGCCCACTCTTTTCCCAAGAATGTACTATTTTTCTTAGTTGAGATTTCTGTGTTTCTCATGGATGACTCTTCAAGGTCATAGTTTAGAGCTTCTCAAACAGGTCTAGCTTCTCTTGTATATAGAAATATTTGTAAACAGCTTTCTGGAGAGAGAGGGTAGGAACTAATACATTGGAAGTATAGGGAAGATGTGGAATAGACATTGAAGACTTGCTCTTTTTCATTTATTTCAAAGGGGAAAACTAAACTTATTTATTTATTTTAAGTTCTAATGTATTTTTCATAGTTACAAAGCTGTTCATCATTGGGTTTCAGTCATTCAATGTTCCAACATCCGTCCCTTCACCAGCATACATTTCCCACCACCAATATTCCCACTTTCCCTCCCTCGTCCCTGACACCTGCCTCTATGGCAGACAATTTTCTTTTCCTTCTCTCTCTTTCTCACTCTCACTCTCTCTTTCTCTCTCTATCCCATTCTCTCTATTTCTCCCTCTTTCCCTCTTTCCCTCTCTCCTTCTCTCCCTCTCCCTCTCTCACTCTCTCACTCTCCCCCTCTCTCCCTCTCTCCCTCTCTCTCTTCTCCCCTGCCTTTTGAGCATTATGGTTTGCAATCCAGGAATATAGGTACTAAAAGCTTATTATGTATATCCTTTTCAGCACTCAGTTCTTGTCCAGAGTGATTATTCCCTTGGTTATACTTCTGTGCCCATCTACTATACATGGGGATAAACACCGTAGTTACTGGATTGCTTTTAAAGCAATTGGTTTCACAATATAGAAACTTTAACCAGCCTCTTTCCAATTTTTTGCCTCAGATAACATAATTATAGAGAGATCACCTAGGTTATTTGGAAATTACCAGAGAATGAAAGCTGTAAGTCAAATATGTCTACTGCACACAACTCTGCCAAATGTTAACTTGGGGTCAAATTACTAGTATAGTAGGTAAGGCACTTGCCTTGCACTTAGCTGACCCCAGCACTCCATATGGTTCCCCTAGCCTACCAGGAGTGATCCCTGAGTGTAGAGCCAAAAGTATGCCCTGAGCACTACTGTGTGCCCCACCCCTGCAAAAAAGGGAAAAAAAGCTAACACAGGCTTATGGCAATGAGCTTCAACATTGAAAGCTAAGTGAAGTTTTGTTTCTAACTACTTTTCACCATCAGAGCCATTTTACCATTTTACCATTCATCCCCTGGTATGTATGTGACAGGCTGAATACACACAGAATAAGGCTCATAAGACTGCCTCTTGAGTCTCTTATGAGTTTTAGGGTCCCATATTAATGGACATAGCTTAAAATGGTAATAAAATTAGGATGTAAATTAGGTAATAAAATTAGAACTGGAAGGGAGAACCCTGTTATCAGTGTTAAACTGCTTCATAATTTGTAAAGGACTTCATTTAACTTTTTGCAAATATATAAGGTCATTCGTATTTTGGCAAAGCTCCCACATCTAATACATTGTGCCATATGATAAATATTCCAGCAGTTCTTAGACTGCTGTTAGTAAATAAAAATGATATTATAGCAATTTCTATAGTGTGTGGACAGGTCCATGGTATTCCAGTGTTAGGATAGTATATTGTAGTAAGGAGCTGATGAAGTGTAGACAGGAAAACAGTGAAGAATTTTTTCTTTTCTATTTTTAAAAATTAAAGTACTACTGCATTAAAAAAATGTAAGTTTCAAGTGTGCACTATTGAAAATTAACAAACATATATACTATATTAAGTTCATTACCAAAATTTCAATTTCATCATGACAGAGACCAGCAGAACAGAACTGGTCTAATACCTAGGGAACAATGCAGTGCCAGGAGTCAAACCGAGGCCTTCCATGTGCTAAGCACGCACTCAGTCCTTTGAACAATCTCCCTGGTTCCAACTCTTATTTGCATTACCTAACAAAAAGAAGGAAGGAAGAAAGGGAAGAAGAAGGGAGGAAGGGAAGAATTAACTTGGTCCAAAATTTATATAATCTTGATTTTTCTTTTATTATTAAAAATAATAAGGTATATTTTTATACTTGGAACTAGGTACACAAGTAATTTGTGTTTTTATTATTTAAAAATTCTGAGCAGGGGCTGCAGTGATAGCACAGCGAGTAGGGCATTTGCCTTGCAAGCAGCAGACCTGGATTCAATTCCTAGCATCCCATATGGTCCCCTGAACACTGCCAGTGGTAATCCTTGAGTGCAAATTCAGGAGTAACCTCTGTGCATTGCCAGATGTGACCCAAAAAGCAAAATAAATGAATAAATAAATAAATAAATAAATAAAAATTCTGAACAACATCTACTAAGAAATAAATACAATCAGGTGTATATTATATGTAAACATTTATATAGCACTAACATTTAGCTATATATTTTATACTTAATTATTACCTCTGTGAAACAATAGTAATTTTTGTATAAATTTTTCATGGGATTCTCTCCAAGAGTGACTGACAATAATAAGCTAATTGAAGAATAAAAAAAACTAAAAAATATCTTTTTAGGCAATGATTTCTTACTCTCTTTCATCAAAGTCTGAACCAGCATACCAGATTGTCATTTCCTTGACCTGCCCATGTCTGATAAAGTGGTGGAGAAACAAGAAAATGGAAGAGATCTAAATGCAACAGAATACATTTTTTACAACTACCCCTTGGATAAAAACATCAGCAATGTCATACACAAATCAACAAGCTTTTTAAATGATAAATACACCCAGGGAAAAAATGTGATATGACCTCTGCATATTTGGGGGTGAACATCTAGTTAGAAAGATGTTTTGAACACATAAGAAATTATTTCAGAGTATATAATTCTAAAGTCATTTAGGATTCACCAAAGAGAGCTGGTTATAGGTCAACACAGGCAGTTGAGTTAAGCCTTTGAAGAGTAATCTTTATATTAGTATGAAGACAGTAATGAGTGAGAGTTCCTGAAAATTTACCTCTAAATTATATGTTCACACATTAGAAGCATGAAGTGAAAGCCCAGAATTTAAAGTTCCCACAATGCATATAAGAAAATGCCTTTTTAAATTAAAAGTACATACAGTTGGGAGCTAACCTGTAACTGGATCTTTGAGCTGTGGTACGACTAAACTGCAGAGTTTAGTCATTTTGAACTGAAGATACTTTATTTAATTACAAATTTACTTATTTGAATTTGATCTAGGAATCATCTGTAAATACTTGGAAATGTCAATAATATAAGTGAATAAATTGATGAAAACCATACAATAGTGTTATTCCCATTAACTCCAAGAAATTAAGGACTATAATACTAATGCTTTATTCATATATGAACACATCCACACACACTCATAGACTTTAGGTAGACCACCACTGCCACCATAACTGTATCACAGCAGAGGCAGAAACACAAAAAATTCTTTGATTAAATTCTTCTCCCTAACAGTTCAACACTAAAGCACAATGCCAAAGTCGAAGTTAAGTATTGGACCATCTAGATGTGTAGCCTGAATCATTAAGGGGTCTGGTGCTTGCTTTAGATAGTATCTAATTAATAGTCCTTGCAAACTTTTGTTTTTTCCAATTCTGTAGAGTTGGCATCTATAAAAAAATGTGAAATGACAAAATATAGACAAACATCATTGAGAATCTGGGACAGTAGAACCAGGCTTGAAGTTCTTCCATTCAGACTCACTTCTTCTGTCCATCTTCTGTCCAGTTCATGAAGACATACATTTCCCTAGTCCTCTGGCAAGACTGAAGGTGAATCATGCAGTCATGAAAAAGGTGGACCCTTGAAATCATGTTACTAAAGTTATAGCAGGGTTTGAGGGATTTGATGAGAGAGTCATTGACCAACAGATTTATTTGAGGTTTTGTTTCTAGGAATACACCCAGCAGGACTCGGGGTTATTCCTGAGGCTGTTCTCAGGCAATCAGTTCTGGCAGTGCTCAGGGGAAAACATGCAGTGCCAGGGATCAAACCAGATTCAGTCCTGAGCAGGACAAGCAAGTGCTTTAACTCCTGCACTATCTTTCTGGTCCCTGACCAATAGACTTCTATACACTAAAAATATCTTTAGGTTAAAATAAACCTGTATCTGATTTGTAGATAAAGTAAGCTTTTTCACAAACATCAGTGTACCTGGGTGATATATTGAGAATAGAGAAATAAAATAGAGAAATAAATCCCTCCTAAGGCATTTGCATTGTACACAGCCGACCCAGTCGGCTCAGGTTGGATTCCTCCTCCCCTCTCAGAGATCCCGGCAAGCTACCGAGAGTATCTCACCCTCATGGCAAAGCCTGACAAGCTACCCGTGATGTATTTGATATGCCAATTACAGAGTGGATACTAACTCTAAGTGGGACCTTCAAATGCTCTCATTTTGCAGTATCAATAGTTTATTTATTTTAAAAAAAAATTTTATTAGTGAGACACCACGAGGTACAGTTGTAGACTTACAAATTTTTGTGCTTGGGTTTCAATTATACAATGATCAAATACCCATCCCTCCACCAGTGCCCATTTTCCACCACCACGGATCCCAGTATCCCTCCCACCCACCATCCCACCCATCCCACCCTGCCTCTGTGGCAGGGCATTCCCTTTTGTTCTCTCTCTCTCCTCTTGGGTGCTGTGGTTTGCTAAAGAGGCATTTAGTCGCAATCATGTGTGGTCTATAGTCTACTTTCAGCATGCTTCTCCCATCCTGGGAGGATCCTCCCAACATCCTTTATTTGGTGCTCCCTTCTTTATCTGAGCTCCCTTTTCCCCTTGCATGTGTGGTCTGCCTCCAAGCCATGGATCAAACCTCCTGGTACTAATCCCGGTCACTCTTGGGTGTTAGTCGCCGATTTTGTTACTTTACATCTGGATGGGCCTCATGCATGAAAGAACTGGCAGAGGAACCCAGGCATGCAGGTCCCAGGGCTGAGGTCTCCAAGTCTACTTGAATTGGGACTGGGCCTTCTCCACCTAGACCCTCCATCTTCCAGTAGGTAGGCGTCACACCCACCAGCTGCCGCCAGTGCCAGGTTGGTCCCATAAACGGCCAAGACGCAGAGACTATAAAACCCAGCTCCTTATTTTTCCTTTGGAGAACCTGGCAGGCTACCAAAAGTATCCTGCCCGCACGGCAGAGTCTGGCAAACTTCCCGTGTTGTATTCAATATGCCAAATACCAGTAACAATGATGGGTCTCATTCTCCTAATCCTGAAGGAGCATTGAAATGGCTCTTTTAAAATCTCAGGGCTAGGAAGAAGGAGACGTTACTGGTGGCTGCTCAAGGAAATCGACGAACAACAAGATAATCATGATTGTGATCGTGATGTTCCCCAGATGAATGCAATCTTTCTATGTCTGTCCCTCTCTTTCTGACTCATTTCGCTTAGCATGACACTTTCCATGTAATACCACGTGTATGCAAATTTCATGACTTCATCCTTTCTAACAGCTACATAGTACTGCATTGTGTAGATGTACCAAAGTTTCTTTAACCAGTCATCTGTTCTTGGGCACTCAGGTTTTTTCCAGATTCTGGTTATTGTGCTGCAATGAACAAACAAGTGCAGATGTCACTTCGACTATACTTTTTTGCCTCTATGGGATATATTTCCAGAAGTGGTATTGCTGGGTCAAATGGGAGCCTAATTTCTAATTTTTTTTTGAGGATCATTCATACTGTTTTCCAAAAGGGCTGAACCAGTTGGCATTCCCACCAGCAGTGAAGGAGGGTCCCTTTCTCGCCACAGATCACTGACTCTCTTAAGATAGAACTCTTGCCATCAAATTGTGGCTATTCACAAAGGCTTTTGCGGAATTCTAAGTCACTTCGTACTGAGAATCGTAACACTAAATAAGAGAATGAATTTTTCACATTTTCTTATAACAAGATCAGAAGGGGTTTTCTAGTATTTCTAAACTTTTATGTATTTATAATCTAAATGGGCTGGAGCGATAGCACAGCAGGTAGGGCGTTTGCCTTGCAAGTGGCCAATATGGCCGACCCGAGTTCAATTCCTCCACACCTCTCGGAGAGCCCAGCAAACTACTGGCAAGCTACCGAGAGTATCTCGCCTTCATGGCAAAGCCTGGCAAGCTACCTGTGACGTATTCAATATGCCAAACACAGTAACAATTGTCACAATGAAGATGTTACTGGGCCCGCTCGAGCAAATCAATGAACAATGGGAGAACAGTGACAGTGATAATCTAAATAAAATTGCTTTAGAATATCATATTCCAGTGAATTCAGTTTTTCCCATTCTGCCCTCATACTTTGTATGGGGGATGGGGGAAGATAAGGAAGTGATGAAATTAATGCTTAATTATGTTAGGTTGGCAGAGGAGAAATTTAGGGTCTATGAAGGTATGATTTAAAAGTCCACTATATAAATGACCACAGAGTGTCATTGACTGACTTATGTACTTATAAAGCAGGGAAGGGTGGGGGGGGGAGAACCTTCATTAATCTCTACACTGAAAGCTTGTTTTCTTAAAAACATCACTGAGAGTATTTAAATGATTCATTCCACTAAATGCTAAGAGGAAATCAACCTACTTTTTCTGGTCTTTGCTTCTGATTTACATCATAGGCTGCAAGATTCAAGCCCTTCAAACTCTGTGGCTATATCTCGCATTTGCTCATCTCCTGGATAATGTGATACAGTTTAGGCAGGGGCAGTTTATAACTGAGCCTTTGTGACTAACTAAAAAAAGATGGACTTCTATCATTCAAACAGACTATCAAGAGCCTCAATCAAAAAAGTCACGAGGCCCCCTTGCTGGCTTTAGTGGCTGCAATGAAACAGAGAATTTCACCCCCTCATGACACCCTCCTGAAAAGAACTTCCTCTCCCTCCTCCTCCTCATCCTCCTCCTTCTCAATCACCTGTATGTGGGATTACACTGGCATGTGTAGACACAGAAAGGCATGACGACAGGGAACTTCCACATTTAAATAAGCAAAATGTTGCAAGAAACAAGTAAACTGATATTCTGTGGTGACAAGCACTACCCACTTAAACCTAAAAGCAAGTGCTAGATGGTGTAGTAATAAACTAAACACAGTCTGAGAAACCTGGGAACAATTTGCTCCATAGGTGGGAGTGGATGATCTTAAAATGGAGAGAAACTCTGGAAAGAGGCAGAGGATTGGCTTGAACTGCACCAAGATAGGCCAATTGATACTTTATTCATTCCATTTGTTCATCAAATTAATGAGAAGTCATTAGATTCCAAGCAAGATTCATGGTGCCGAGTATTTTGTGTAGGACAAACATAGAAACCCAGAAGAAACAATGAAGGCAATGAGAAAATTTTCAGTGCATTAAGTGAAGAAATTCTATATAAAAAATACCCCCCCTTTTTTTTATACCAGATGAAGTTCACATACCCACTCTATAAAAAGAAGTTTGCTATTGAAAGAGCATTTGCCATAGTTGTAAACAAACAATAAAACAACAAACCAAGGTGGGATGTTCCTTTTTTGCACCTCACTTTTTTTAATTCCACAATTAGTAGAAAGCTTCTTTATTTCTAAACATTATTTACTAAGTAAATAGTCACACAGCACCTGAATTCAAATCTTTGATCTAAATTTCACACATTTTTGAAATGAAATATTTCAAACGAAAGGTGCTTGAAATGGTATAAAATCCAAAGTATTCTCTTTATAGTTGCTTGTTGTTGTGGAAAGAGTTCAAGAATCAGAGTCAAAAAACAAGCTGTGAGTCCACACACAATAAAAACAATTTATTGGCTCGGATCTTTAGGCAAATTACTGTTTTTGAACTTTAGCTTTCTCACCTGTATAAAAGACCCAAACAGTGTTATTGTGAGACCTATAGCTTTCTCACCTCTAAAAAAGATCAAAACAGGGTTATTGTGAGACCCAAATACATGTGGAAGATCTATAGGTCAGGAGTTCTTAACCATTATAGCAGTAGTGTCAATTAATCATCTTTGTAGTAAAGAAGATGTTTCATACCTATTTGTTGTATTTTAAATTTCTTCACTGCCCATCTACTATATCCACTATATGCATGGTACATAGTAGATATAAAATGTTAGTTGAATGAAGTAAAAAGTGTCATGCTTCTGACAACCTTGCTGGAATCTGTGCTCTGAATTCTTTTTCTAGAAGTGGTAAAGAATCACAGCTAGTTGAGTGAGGTTTACTACAACCTAGCTGATTTTGGCTCTCTGCAGCAGCTCAGCAGCAAACCAACTGATTCTTACTGGAATCAAACTCACGCCCTTAGTTTCTCAAATTACAGTTCATTCTAACCAAGGAAACGATAAATCTAAGCAGAAAAACCTGGCAATGTGTATCAAGGCCAGTCCTCAAGGCTAGGAGGTAAGCGCCTATTTTCTAAACCACAGTGGAGCAAAGAGAATGGAGAGGCATGATTTGTGTCCCTTCTAAGGGAAACGGATATAATGAGTTAACACATTCAGCTTCCACCCATCCAAACAGTAAGTTAGGAAACCACAGAACAGTGCCTCCTTCTAGAATCCCTTGTAACCAGACTTTCAGACATATCGTATCCCTCACTTCCCAAATTTTCACCTCTGTGTAATGCATACAGACATATGGACAAATCAACAAGAACCCTCAAGGAAGCTGTAACCACCCAGCATGTACATTTTGCAGCTCCTTCAACTTGCTTCCCAGTCTGCCCATCCCCTGCACAAATCAGGTTTGAATGCCCGAGCTTGTCACCTGGTATACAAAAATGCAATCTAACACTGTATTTATTAGCAACCCTTTTCCCTTATGTTTAATTTATTGTTACATTTTTTAAATGTACAAACAGTTATACCAGTTTTATACACAAAACCACAGGTACCGTTTTGTATCTGTCAAAATTCCAGCAGCCTGTGGCGAGAGACAGTCGAATAGATATCCTATGCTGCCATCTAGTGCTTTTGTTAAGACAAGGGCTTGTTCCTTTTTTCTGGAAATGAGGGAACAAAGACAGCTTAAGGCACCCAAAATTCTGGAACAGCCACTGATATGCATTATAAAACAGATGCATTTATGACACTTGGACCATATTCCCTGGAACCAAGCAACTTCACTTGTTTTCACACAACGGCAGCTTACATCCCTGCTCTTGACTGGCAAAGTGCTGGCCTTGTACCCTGGAGGCACCTGGTTTAAATCCAAACTAACTGGGCAACAAAATGCCCCTCTGAGTCTCTTTCTCCAGATCCCATCTGGCTGAGGTTCCATTGGCATGTGTCATCCACCAGGAGGGATAGTTTGAACTGAAAGCCTTGCTTATTACTTCAGTTTGGTGAGAAGCTACAAAGGAGTCAGACTTTTTAGTTCGAATCATTATTTTTAAGCAGAATCCAATCTTCTTTTCAGTGGCCAAAAGTGGCCACAAAAAACTCAAAACCAAAACCAAACCTATCCTCCTGTACTTCTGAGATTTTTCTTGATCTTCAATTCACACAATTTGTATCACTTGTTGGGTCCTTTAATACTGGGCCCTCTTGTAGGGAATACTCTTCAGAACTTAAAGTGGAAGGATAATTGTGCCCCTAAGCAAGTGCTTAAGTAGCCTAAAGATTCTACTGTATTACACAGCCCAGACCTGGGGTGAGTGTTTATTATTTTCTCTTTCCCTCAGCATTAATTGTAAAGTTGACAAGAGAGAAAGCCTGGTTCAGAGGGCCCCCGAGAATGACCTTCTGTGTGTGTGTGTGTGTGTGTGTGTGTGTGTGTGTGTGTGTGTGTGTTTGCTCAGTGGAAAGTTCGTTGCAGACAGCTACTGTGTTTTTTCCACCCTGTGTTACGCCACTAGTTCTGAATTTAGAGCAATACTCTGCACTCCATAATGGTTTGGTGTTTACTGTTCACACATGAGTGATTTGGCCTTGGCAGTACAAAAAAAGTTTGCTGTCATTGGAAGGACTAGAGTTCCTTTCTCTCTGACAAGAAAATACAGTACATTTGGGTGGGAGGGAAACTTATGTGTCGAAAGCATCATTTCCCTGCTCATTTAGTTGTTTACTTGTTTATTGTTTACATCACAGTATTCTACCTCTCACTAGAATACCTGCTCTATGAGAACCAGAATTACTGCTTAAATGCATTGATTTTGCCCCATTAGTTTGCACAGTGATCGGTACAAAGTAGACATTCAATAAATATTCATTAAAGAGGTTTTTTCCGCTCTGTTAGGAAGAGAGGACCCCTCTGGACTCACAGTTCCAAAAAGGAGTGGTTTGGTCCATTCCAAAACAGCTTTGTGATTAGCTGTGTTTTTCTCTGGGCCTTTTACTGCTAGGAATCTTTGCCAGGGAAGAAATGCTAAAGCTTGCATCTTTTAAATATGTAGATCCCTGACATTTGGTTGCTTCATGAATTTTGCATTGCATAATGACAAGTGTTTAATTTTATAAACTGCTCCTGTAATAGATCATTTTCAAGGAGAGGCATAATCTGGAAATGCAGTGTAAAGTGCTGTTGCCGAATTAGACAAATGTCTTCCCCGAGCCAGCGATCCTTTCCATAGTAAATGTTTTCAAGCATTGACGGATTGGAAGCCATGGAAATAGTCTCAACACCCAGCTGGCTGACTGAGTCAGAAATGAGATGGTCCATGGATCCTCGTCTCTTTCCGGCTGGTGTGTACTAACCCTCAGAATATCTCTGGGTGAAGAAAACACAAACAATTGCTAAGTCTTGTTTCTAATTCTTTCCCCATCACCACAAAACCGGAAGGGAGAGAGGTAGAAAAAAAGAAATAATTATCTCCCAGTTCTATAAAAAGGGAGCATGGTGCTGTATAATCTACCTTCAGCATCTCTGCCTCGGGTCTCCAGATAGGCTCATGCTGGCTTAAGGTTTTAAACTGAGAAGTCACAAATGCGTCAAATTGTGGATAATATAAGCGTCATGCCCCACATTTCTGTCCCTGTTTGGCCCCAGGAAACTGTGTCCCTCTCTGTTGTTTGGTCTCCATATCTGAAAAATAGCCTCCCTGGTGCTCCCTATATTTCCTCTAGTTTCCTCTAGGTTTGGGGGTCACATCTAGTCACACCAGAGATACTCCTTGGTGTAGTACTGGGGTCTTGAGGGGGGAAGATCCCTCCTGGCTGTACTCAAGGGACCAGGCAGTGCTGAGACTCCAACCTGACTTTCCAGCATATAAAGCATGGGCCACAGTCCTTTGAACTTTCTCCCTGACCCAATGTACTCCTTTTAAACAAAAACCTAATTTTAAAAATTGATATTAGTCTTCAGATATAAATGGTCATAAAATCTATATAGCTTAGAGAAATGAGACTGGTTTCACTAATTATATACCAAGAGTATTATTACAAACATTTTTTTGTTTGTTTTTTGGGTCACACCCAGCGATGTACAGGAGTTACTCCTGGTTCATGCACTCAGGAATTACTCCTGGTGGTGCTCGGGGGACCATATGGGATGCTGGGAATCGAACCTATGTTGGCTGCTTGCAAGGCAAACGCCCTACCCACTGTGCTCTTGCTCCAGCCCCTATTACAAACATTTTAAATAAAATCATCTTTATTGAACTCTGTAAGTTTAATCAGAACCCTGAGAAGAAAATGTGGCATGTCTAAGGTTAAAGACATAAATTCATAAGAAATATTGACCCTACAAAGATATATATATATATATATATATATATATATATATATATTAATGTATCAAATGAGACCATTACGGTCAATCATCAGAAAGGTCTGGCTGTCAACAAGACAGTTTCATGTGGCAGTCACATTAAGGATTAAGAATTAAGAAACTCAAGTCTAAATCACATTATAGAGTATTACATCTAGGGCATTTAGAACACTTTAGTCAGGCTAAGAAACATCCCAGTGGTCACAGGGCTGGAATTTCAGTTCCAAAACTCAGCTTCTAGACCCACATTTCTTTGGGGGTGTGTTGGGGGAAAAGCAGAGGGAGACACAGCACTCAGAAGTGCTTGAGAAAAATGCACACATGTATTAATAATAGGGGCTCCTCAAGTACAGAAGCACACTCCTAACCATTATATCACACTGTCTCCTACTAAAATCGCTTCTGGTCAGCTACATTTAGTTCTCATACCTATAACTGGCTTGAATTGGATCATACTAGATTGTGCCACATACAAAATAAAAAACTTGATCTAACCGAGCACTAGATTGAGAAAGAGATTCTACTTTGAGTATTTTAGTAGAGCCTTCTTTGATAAATCAAGGGCAGATAGAGCTATTATGATGGAGGGATATACAAATATAGACACAGATACAGATCTGTATAGCTCTAGATCTTTCTCTGTCCATCCTTCCAGCTCTGTCAGTTCCCATGTCCTCCTTGCAGATTTGAAAGACCAGGTGTCCGTACATGTTGCATAGTACTAAGACCTCCATAGATGTTCCTGATCAGGATCAGTTTAGTATCAAGCTATTTGGATCCCTTGTTGATGTCAACATCAAACCCATGCCATACTGGCTTTCCCCACTTTCCTTAATTACTCTCTTTTTTTGTTGATTCCCTGACGAATACCCATAAAAGTTCCAAGCATCACCTAATCTTTTCCACTACCTTATTTCTATCCCTGCCTCCTTCTGAACTTCCAGAAGATAGCCTTTCTTTCGATTTTTCTAAAATAGGTGTTCTTGGAAACTTAATTCTCACTAGACACAATTTCTTTCAATTTCCACTACTACTTTTTTTCTTCTGCCTATTTAAAGGGAAGTAGTCATCTTTCTTTTCAAAAATACTTCTCTGCCTGCTCCATCTTCATGAAACTTGTTCTAACATCTTTTTCTTTCTCTTACATTTCCCGTTTCTTAATCTTCTCCCCATTTATCTAGGTACATAGTCAAATTAGGAAACTAGAGCATTCCTGGCCATGAAGCATAAACTAAAGTTGCAGATTTCCTGTGTACCAAGATATTGTGTTAGGAAATTTGCACAAAATGTTTCTTTTAGTCTTCATAGCAACTCAAAAGTCCATTTTATTGTTAGCATGTTATATGATAGAAAATGATGTTTAAAAGTATTACATTGCTCCACTGAGGTCAGTTTATGTAGAAAATGCTTCGGTGGTACCAGAATTTGCATCAACTTTGTTTCTATTTGTATGTTCTTTCTACCATTTCTTACTTATTTTTCAAAGTAAATAAATAAACTATTTCTGGCAATTCTGCTGCTTTCAGTTCTTCTTCTTCTTCTTCTTCTTCTTCTTCTTCTTCTTCTTCTTCTTCTTCTTCTTCTTCTTCTTCTTCTTCTTCTGCTTCTTCTTCTGCTTCTTCTTCTGCTTCTTCTGCTTCTGCTTCTGCTTCATCATCTTCTTCTTCTCTCTCTCTCTTACACACACACATTCCTACCTTTAAATTAAATTCTCTATTAAAATTTTACAAAGTAAATAGCATTTATTAAGTACTAATTTATTACATACTAATGTGTCAAATTTGACAAGCTATATGGTTTCCTCCAAGAGAAGACAGAGATGAACAATCCTAGTCTGCAAGAAATTTATACAATAAGGACATCAGATGTATAAATAATAATAAAATGAGGTAAAAAGAGTTTTTTAAAGAAGTTACCATAACTTCTGAAAATACAGACTGATAATAATTAATTCTAAATTAGAGATTATCAGAGCAGGTAACTGTATAAAATATTGATTTTTGAGTGTTCTTAATATATGTATTTAAACTATTCCATTTCACTTTCAAGTCTACCTTGGAAATTTACCTTTTTATTGACAGAATAAAATCAACACCCCCCCCCCGTTATTTGATTCTCCTCAAACTGCACTCTCAGAAAAAAATCTCAACCCCATGTTTTCTCACTACAATTTTGCCCCTAAAGTTCCTTTCAGCAGGGTTTTCCTTCATCATGCCCAGCTCAGATTCATTATTCCTTCGAAAAGTTGTGTCTCTGTAGCTCCTGCTATCCAATGAGTAGAAATAAATATATTATCCTGGTCCCCAACAATTATAGACCAACCCTATGATGTTGGTACAAAGATCAAATGTGACAGCTTGCAGGAAAAGGGTAAAAACCATAAAACAATCTTGGATAAGCTGCTATTCTATATACCTTTCACTTGGGCTAGTTTTTATTCCTGCACCCACCCTTAGTCATGATTCAAATCCTTCTGGTCTTATAATACCCTCTCTCCTTGTTTCTAATTCAGAAATTCTATGAAGTATGCTTCTCAGGTTCTCGATAGTCTCTTTAGAAAATAATTTCTAGGTCTAACTGAAAAATTTCCTGAGCTTTATTTCCAGCATTTACAATGTACACACAACAATGAACTAAATCTTATATAGATAGTTCTGTACATGTTTTAGCTTCTCTGTTGGATTGTAAAGGCAAAGAAGGTCTTTCACCTTCATCTTGGAAGGCTTGTGTGAATAAAAAACTATAAAATGTTAGCAGGAGTGGGGGGAGTTATGCTATTCTATTCTGAAATAATTTCAGCAGAAGCAAAGGGAGGACCTTTTTCAGATATGTTGGAATTTAAAGAAGGCCATAAGACATATATATATACACAAAATTATACTATTATTATTTACATTATGGCAAGAAAAAAATTTTAATCTGACCTAACCCTGTTTTTCCTTTCAATTATGATTTCTTCTACCACCAAGCTACTGGAAAAGCTTAATGGCAATTATTAGATTTACCATCTTTCTTCCATAAATTCAGAATCCAGAAGTGCAGGTTATTTTGAATGAGTGCAGGATGAGTAGTTGAAAGTCTCAGCTAAAAACACACATTTTTCTGTTGTTCTCCTTCATTCTCTCTCTCCCTCTGTGTTGTTTATCTCAAGTAACTAGGGGATCTAGTTTCAGTGGCATCTTGTTATAAACAGTTAAGTGAAACGATGCTGTTAGAATGTCATGCCTAAGGAGAACTGGGACCATGGTCAAAACCAAGGGTCTCTTTTGTCTGGAGGAGCCCAGAGAGCTTGGTCTGGTTGGCTTCTCCAAGCTGGATGCAACTCAAAAATGAGGGAGGAAAACAGGCAAACAGGGGATAGTGCTAAGGACCTCCAGCCAGTCTCAGGTGTCCAGGCACAGACCTGCATTCACCTCTCACTGGCCTCCAATAACTCCCCCGTTATGCCTGGGCTCTGCCTTGGGATCTGCTATGACTGCATGGTGTGTGGAGATCACCTTCTGTCACTGTAATTCACATGAATTCTGGAAAGTATGGTTGATCAGGCTAGGCAGTGGGGTGCACAATTCTAGTCAAAGTTTTTAGATTCATCTTGGCTTTTATTATCTGTTTATCTCTCAGAAAATCCAAAATGTTTTTATAGACCCTGATCTCAATTATTCTATCTCTCAGAAACCTCCAATAAGACACTTGCTTTTATAAAATAAAATGTCTTTTACCTTTGCAGTAATCTGGTGAGGGAGTCCAGAAAGTGAGTGGCTGGAAACATTTTGTCCACATCTTTTAAAGTAAAATTAATTCTTACAGGTGGATAGAACTTCATAGCTAGAAATAGAATCACTGGGAAAAAAATGGAACTTTAAAAGAATAGGCACTATGGCTTACAATGGGAGAGTTTCATGCATAAAACATTCCAGCACCGCACCCTCTACCAGGGTCCACTGCCTTCCACCATTGTCCCCAGTACCCACCACCACCTACACCATCCTACTTCCCTCCACGACTTCCCACATGGTAAGCTTCCTATTGAAGACAAGTTTTCCATTTCTCCTTCTGACTAACTTCACTTCTCCTTCTGACTAACTTCACTCAGCATGAAGCTTTTCAGATCCATCCATATAGAAGAAAATTATAGGATTTCATCTTTTCTTCTACCCAAATAGTATTCCATTGTGTATTTACATAGTTTGTACTTACATAGATTGCAGGAATCTGTTCTTGGGAACTTGGGTTATTTCCAGATTTTGTCTACTGTGAATAATGCTACAAAGAACAATAGGAGAGCAAATGTCTTTCTGAGTAGAACTTTTGGGCTTTTGGGTTAGAAGCCAAGATTTGCTGGGTCATATGGGAGCTGAAGGAGTTTTACTTTCACTTAGGCTCTCTTTTGTTTATCTTGGCTGCCTCTCATGTTTCCATATTCCAAAAAATAATTACCAATCAGATATTGCAGGAAAGGCAGAAAAATGGCCATTGAACTTAGCAAGAAAATTCCTCCACCCTTGGCTACAGTGTGTATCATTATTCTCACCTTCCTTGAAGGACAATTGCACTGACTTACATTATTAAAAAACACTAGTTCAATGTTTTCAGATTTACAAGGAGGAAATAAAATAATTTCACTGAATCTAAGGTCTGTGGTCCTAAAACTGAAGGGCCTTGTATCTGCAAACTACTTGAGATCCCTTCCCCTAAAATTTTCTTCCTTAGATTGCTGGTGTCTGGTTCATACATACTCCTTATGCCTCTGACACTTCTAGGTTCCCTATTGTTAAAAACGATAACAACAACAATAACTGTCCTCCCATTGTTCATCGATTTGCTTGAGTGGGCCCAGTAACGGCTCCATTTTTAGACTTGTTGTTACTGTGTTTAGCATATGAATACGTCACTGGTACCTTCACTGGTACCTTGCCAGGCTCTGCCGCAGGGGCGAGATACTCTTAGTAGCTTGCTGGGCTCTCCGAGAGGGGCTGAGGAATCGAACCCAGCTCAGCCAGGCCAGCTGCGCAAAAGGCAAATGCCCTATCGCTGTGCTATCACTCCAGCCCCTAATGTTAACATTACTGCCAAAACACTGAAGACTTCCAAGCCAACTGTATTGTGACAATCTAATCCTTTTCCAGCTGCCAGTTTAGTTCTCACTCCTCCTACCTGTGGTTTGACCCAATCTAAAGGATTCTAGTATGTGACTCTGCCTCCTGTTTCATGACCAAGGATTTCTTTCATATGAGACAGAGGATTCATACCCCTAAGAGATTAGGTGGTTCTGAATGCTCTGCTATCTCATCACTGAAGGATTTATATAGTTGAAGTTATCCCATTCCAAATATTCTGTCACATTCCTTTAGAATTTTGGTGTGGGCTGGAAACAGTTCAGTGGGTAGGGTGCCTTACAAGTGGCTAAACCAGATTTAATCCCTGGTACCCCAAGTGGTCCCTCCTATACCACCAGGTGTGATCCCTGCGCACAGAGCTAAGAGTAAGTCCTGAGAGCCACCTAATGTGACCCAAGAAACAAAACAGAACCAAAAAGAGAGTGTTGCTGTTCAACATGGGGAGAGGAAAAGACTGAAATTCAACAATATGGCCCAAAGTTCTTTTTCCTCTTTGGACAGCTGAGTAGAATATATGCCACAATGTGTGACTGTAGAGATCCTCAGAAATGTCATTTGTAGAAACAATCCAGCCTGACTACACCAAGTGAAGATACTCTTTCTTGGGGCTGTGTATAAAATGACTTAGGCAGCTCTGTAGGTTTAAGAGATGATGTTTCTGGCTGTGTTTGCTTGCTTATATAGACCTTTACCTAGTCTGAAAAGAATGTGACAAAGACAAAAATACATATAGTAAATCCTGTTAAAATAATGAGGCAATTCACTGTCACTGTCCTCCCATTGTTCATCGATTTGCTTGAGCAGGCCCAGTAACGTCTCCATCATGAGACTTGTTGTTACTGTGTTTGGCATATCAAATATGTCACAGGTTGCTTGCCAGGCTTTGCCGTGCGGGCGAAATACTCTCAGTAGCTTGCCAGGCTCTCCAAGAAGGGAAGAGGCAATTAAAAAAGATTAAAAAATAAAGAGTATTAAAAAAAGGAAGTCAGGAGAAAAGTTAGCACAGAGAAATGCAGACTGTAAAGTTTGCACAGCTGCTAGAAGTGGTCTACAAATTTGACTGTGAGTGTGTGAGCAGCAAAACAAAGGAAAATATGATATGATGGTAGTGTCTGTGACATAAAAATAACAGAGTTCTTAGAAAGAAGCCAAGCTTTGCCTAGTATGAGATCACAGAGGACTGTCTCTCTCACAGCCGCATGAAGAGGATGTTATGTAATGCAGTGGACTTGGCAGTCACACTTATGTGACCAGACAGCAAGTTTCAGATCCTCTTGACTCCCAACTTTCCTCAATCTGCAGTGTTTCCCAAAGTGGGAGACATGCTCAAGGATGTTGGAATTATCCAGAAGGGCAATCTTAACTTCAGGTGCAATTAAAGAGTGTTTTGTTTGCTTAAGGGTAAGTTTCCAGAGGAGACGTTCGGTCATCATTCTTCTAAAAAGAAGGATGTAGATCAAGGAAGTTTTGGAAGCCCTGATCTGTCAGATGGTGAAACAGTAAACACAGGTCAATAAGAGAGGTTATCCCACATCATTTTTTTGAAGGGATGTCTTCAAAGTAGTGCTCAGGGATCCCCCAGAGACATTTCTTGAAATAACCAGCCATGCAGGTAGGAATGTTTAAATGCTAGGTTTCCAGGATATAGAGCCCCATGGGCCGTGTGTGTGTGTGTGTGTGTGTGTGTGTGTGTGTTATGTAAGAAGGATATATGGGAGGGGGGGACACTGAGACTTCCCGCAAGTACTTAAAATACACCTGGTGGTACTCAAGGTCCTGAAAACTATACCTAATAGTGCTGGGAGGGGACGTTCAGTGCTGGGATTGAAAAGGAGTCCCACACGTGCAAAGCACAAACTCCTGATCCCTGTGCTATCTCCCGAGACCATCCTATCATGCTTGAATAGAAAAATTAATTAGTAAATATTAAAATAATATATAACAAGAGAATAAAATGAAATGCTGAACTATTAAAATTTCTCGTGATTTGAATTAATTTTAAGCATATAAAGATCTGAAGAAATGAGTAATCTGGAAATCCTTCAAAACATTCTGGTGACTTCTGTTTCCTTCAGCTGAGACTTTGGTATGAGTTGGGCAAAAGAAAACTTGAGATGTGTTTTCAGCGAGAATCTGAAAAGGCAATAATTGCTCATTAAGAAAGGAGCCTTATATCAACTAAGCAGTGGGAAGAAGGGCCAGATTGTCTTACTAAAGAAGGAAGAAGGAGCAGAGGAGAGGGGGTGGGGGAAATGAGGCTTTTTTCTATGATATGCGGTAGACCAAATGGTCACATGAGGTATAGGACTGGTACCCATTTAATTGTGACTTAGATCTCTAGAAACTTTTTAAAAAGTTCCTTGGATCCATAATTCTTGATTATTTCTAACTCTAGACAAAGAGAGCTTTTCATTTTCCTTGTCTATGTTTTAAGAATGACTATTTTAATTATAGGCAAGATGATGCTTCAGGACATTTAAGGAAAGATATCTATAGCTCTTACATCTATTCAGGGAAATTTAAAAGTATTTTAGGTTTCTTTAGTGTCAAAGTATTGAAGGTGCTGTATAAATGTGGGTTATTATTATAATCTAATGTTATTTTCCTCTAGAAAAAAATTGCTAAAGAACAGTGAATCACATTTACTTTTTCTTATTTGGGAGTAGTTTTTAACAAGAAGATAAATAATTTACCTTGTCATAGGAAGAGTAACACTACTAAACATGTGGTCCTAAAAATACAACTTTGGTAGCTAACACTATTTGTCCCAGTTCAGAAAGGGAGAGGAAAGGGCACACTCTCTTCTGACCCCTAGAGACCTGTCTTACAGAACACACACACACACACACACACACACACACACACACACACACACACCTCTCATATACACACACCTAAAGTTAGAATGCAGACTCTGGGGCATTGGTACTTCCCCAGGACAGTTATTAATAAAGTCCATGTTCAACTATAAATGAGCCTTTCCAGAAACGTGTTTTGTCTGTAAAACTACTGAAAGAAAATCACACACACTGAGCAGTGACTGCTATCTTCCAACCCAGTGAATAGTGCAAGAGGAAAACACCACCACCATAATTATAAAATAATAAAATTTAAAAATGTAATATATCTACTTGTATTTTAATTTGAATAAATGAATTTTAGCCTTTGATTTAGAGATAGTTTTGGGGAAAAGACACATTGGAATTATAGTAAACAGAGACAAATAACCAGCCTTAACTGAATCATTTGTCACAGTTAATCTACACAGGAGATAATCAACTTTGGTAGAAAATGAAAAATACCTCTGTGTAAGAACCTATGGAAAGTTACACAAAGACCTGCAATCATATGCTGGTCGTCAATTGCTCCATTTGAGTTTGCTCTAAAATTGTAATCTCTTTCTCTAAATCTAGGGTTTTTTTTCTTTAAAAAAATGCTCATCACTGGTAACTTTTTCTCCCTCTATTTCAAGTATATCTATAAAAACTGAGACTGGTTTAGTGGTCACCATATTAATCCAAGAGTAAGAAACAAAAGGAATGATTCATTTCCTATTCTACAATTTTAAATACAAATTAGCAACAACAACCAAAAAAAAACCTTCCCCTGAAGCTCTCTTATGGATTTCGATGTTTCAGAAATATGCAGAGCACTTGAAAGCAATAAAAGAAATAACCTAAGAAAATTAAGCAAAATGAATTTGCAATTAGTTTGTGAAATTGCGATAAATGCATTTTGAAAGCAAAGAGTAAAATGTAACTTTGTTCAGTATAATTTGAAATTGCCTTTTGTGCTTAATATAGTTCACTTATAATTAGATGAAGATTTTGTTCTGGTTTGAAACATTCAAAGTTCCATCTTGAGATTGCTATGTACTATGTACACAGAACTTTTCAGCAAGAAAGTCTGCTGCTGCTGCTGCCTCGTTTGCTTTGACAGCCTTTATCCTAGTTTTATAGAAATGAAAGAGTGAAAGAACACAGCTGGTTTGAACAATGGAGCATGTTCAACATTAGGCCAAACACTTTAGATATTGCAAAATATTGCAGACTATATTTATAGCTCTTAGCAGGTTTTTGAAATTCATGCTGATACTGCCTTACTCCTGCTTATTGGACCAAATTGCCATTTAATGATTAAATTATCTTTTGGTGAAAAAAAATTGCTTTCAAAGGCAATGATACTTAGACTAACCTCTTGGCAATATCAAAACAGTGATGACTTGAAATCCTTTCTAAAGTATTTCAAGATGTCTTTAAAATTCAAGATCATCTAGTTACCAAGAGAGTTTAAAAGACTTGTGCTGATCTGCTTTATTTTTTTTCCTGAAGGAAAGGAATATCCTGCTTCTGATAACTTCTATCCCCGTCATGAAATTGTGCGCTGACACTTATGCCAGCTCTTTCCAGAAAACTGCCCAAGGGAAATCAAGAAACTGGCCTTCAGGTAATTGCCTATACTTGGTTGAAACTTTCTCTCTTTGTGGCAGTTGTTTTTAATAGAATGCTCTTGTTTTTTTAATAGAATTCTTTGACTTTGGAAAGTGCTAGCAGGGGCTCATATTCTTTCACATTAATAACAGGAGAGGCAGATAAAAAGAGCAGGTACACAGTAAAAATTTAGTGATCTTATGCTGGGTCAGACAACGTTTTTCTGGAAAATGGAATTACTGCAGGTTTATTAAATGCCTGAAAGCTCCAAAAAGCTAATGTCAGTGTTACTCTAATCTTCCATACCAAAGTTAAATCTTCCTTAAATTCCCATAGTAACTGTTTAATCCAATGCCCTTTATCATCAATTCTGTATGCTCTGCCTCCTGAATTGATTATAGGAATGAATATTTGATAAATACCTACTCTGTGCCAAGTATTGTACTATGAATTTTATAGGTATCTGGGGGGAGCAGTGTTTTAAAAGAAGAGCCTTGATCTCTGTTCATTTATGGCTTGGTGCATAAAACCAACTCTTTCAAAAACTCAGTGGCTCATTAGTTCTCAGCGTTGAGTTGGGTGAGTGGTCCTTATGTTAGTTTCAGTGAAAGTTACTTAGATGGCTGCAGTCATCCAATAACTTGACTGGACCCACTGCCAACAAAACAGTCTTTCTCTGCATGTATTGAAATTGGTGTTAGAAGAATTAGACTGAAGTTCTTCACACATGGTAGACTCAAGATTCCAAAACCATGAGAAGAGTAGCTGTATGATCTGTTAAAATATAGGTTCCAGAACTCACTCAATCTCCTATCCACTACTTGGCCAGTTCAAGTGAATAGAGAAATAGACTCTCTCGGTAAGAAACAACAACTTCTCATTGCAGAGGTGTGAGGACATAGGGAGGTGTGATTCATTGGGGGCCATTATTATAATGATCTACCACATTATCAGACAAATCCTCCCTCTGCAACTTCCCGTGTGTGACTGTGAATAATTTGTATAACCTCTGTCAGGTTTTGTTTCCTCATATATAAATTATCTTGAGTGTTTAATACAAAAGTATATAAATATTTTTGTTTGATATCTACTAGACTGTAAGATATAGATATAGATATAGATATAGATATAGATATAGATATAGATATGGATGTATTTCTTAGGGTGCTAAAACCCAGCACTATGAAATACATATACATGTCTTTTTCGATGTGATATCCAAGTCCTAATTGGAGGGGAGTATTGTAGAATTCTATTTCAGAAGATAAATTTTGAAATTACAAAATAAAAATGGATAGTGCAGTTAGCACTCAAAGGACGATTTTTCTAGTCTAAATTCTGTGTTCTTTCTGCCATCCTTTTGAACCTTCTTGTGAGCACAAAGGAGTCTTTCTCATGGCTGCACCCCATCAAACTTTGACAGTACTACATAATAGCTAACCCCAAAATATATGTCAACTAGAGGATGTAGGAACCTGGAAAATAGCTTCTGACTTGTGAGTAAAATATTTCCATGATAATTATATATTCATCTCCATATGTTCTGACTCTCCCTAGAATTATAGGACTCATCACACTCTCTCAGAACCAGGGAGACTTCCTTAGAGAATATTTTGTGATTTCCATTATTGCCTACATATAAATATCACCTGCATACATTTAAAAATCTCTTGCTTTAACCAACAGAATAAAAAAATCTCTGAGGGTGAGGCCAAAATTCCTAGTCCTTTGCTTCTCTCAGAAGCATTTGAGGTTAACCTACAATGCCAACTGGATCTCTAGAACCTGTAGAACAACTGAGAGGCCAACTCTAAAGTGCAGAGATTAAAGTTTGAAGTTTCATCATCTACCCAAGTGACTTAGAAACAAATGTGGTCTCTCTCTGCTCTACCACATTTGCTCCCGAGTCATAGCAGTGAATAAAACAGAAACTGAGTACCACCCATACACTTGGTGGTGGGTGGCAGGTGCTAGAAATGAGCCTGAGCCTACAGCAGTGCACTAACACGAGCTGTCATGATCTCAAAAGAGAAGAGACCATCAAGCTGTCTGCTCTTAAAGAAACAGTCTCCAACAGGACATAGAATGGTCCCGAGTCTAAGCTCAGGCAGTGTGGAGAAAATGCTTATCAAACACACAGTAACTTCATTGGTTGTCCATACGTTGACACTTTGTAATAAGTAATCAAAAATTTACATGATATATTCACGTAAAAAATATTTCATGTTTTTTTTTTGTTTTACTATTAAGTCTTGGGACTTTGAGACCCAGATCCTCTTACTCTT
The DNA here is from genome assembly GCF_029834395.1 of Sorex fumeus. Taxonomy (NCBI): domain Eukaryota; kingdom Metazoa; phylum Chordata; class Mammalia; order Eulipotyphla; family Soricidae; genus Sorex; species Sorex fumeus. The sequence continues at coordinate 64,947,653 of NW_026606155.1, read as the reverse complement.
CATTCTCCTTATACGTACTACCTCACTACAGTTGTTTCTGAGGCTTTGAGAGAATATTACTTTCACCCATAGTGTATTGATTTCTTTCTCTGTCATTCTTTTTGTTGTTGTTGTTGTTGTTTGGGAGTAACACTTGGCTGTGTTCAGGACTTACTTCTGATTCTGTGCTCAGGAATCACTTTTGGCAGTGACAAGGGGACCATATAAGGTGTTGGGGATCGTCCTGGGTTGGCTGTGTACAAGGCAAATGCACTGTACTATCCCACTGTACTATCTCTCCTGCCTTCTGCTGTTCTTAATTTACTCTCCCTAGAAGAATCTTCTTGTCCATATCTCAGCCTACTTCAATCCTTCTCATTCCTGTATAAAGTACATGGAGGGTAGATGCTATGTATCATTTTCATCTTAGAATCCTCCAAAGTAACTGGCAGGGTGACAGATACACAGATGCACTCGATAAATGTTTGTTGAATTGAAGCCTTCTGAAAGTGCTGCGAAATGAAAAGAATTTAATTCCTTGTAAATCCTACTAAACTTTAATAATCATAATCATACATGTTAGTGATTTTTTAAATTTTTCATATGGGTATATTTTGTCTCTCTTCCTGGTTTATAGATTCCTAAAGAACCAGAAGATGTCTCAAATTCCATGATATTATACTTGACACAGACAACATTATTAACCGTATCTAATTACTTAAAGAAGAGAACATATGTGGTAAATTTTTGAGGAAACCTTGTTTCTCTTATTTCCTATAAAAATGGCAACAAAAGAGCAGAATGTTGATTCTTAGGACAGTGTTCTAGACTACAGTCTGTGAAGGCTAAAAGAGAAAACTGAAAACATGCAAATGTATGGCTCTTTAGCTCTATAGTTTATTGAGAAAAATTAATAACAATTTGAAAACCTAATTTATTCCATACTTATTCATTCCAAATCTTAGGTCTTTAAATATTATCAGGGTTTACTCATCAGTATTGATGCTGTTGTTCACATAAGAGCATCATTACATCATTCACTTACTGATTGAGGGAATAGCTTAGTTGAATTATTTTCCCTGTTTCATTTAAGTGGGGAAAACTATGCATTCCATTTCTATTTATTTATGCACAAAGCATAATAATATAGCAATCCTACAAACCATTAAATAGATGCATATTTCGAGAGTGAATTTTTAAAATAAAGATCCCATGTGATAATTTATACTAAAATAGAGCTCCACAACATTCTCTTAAAAAGACATTTCTTACTCAAGAGTTCAGAATTTAAAAAAATGTATTTGCTTTAATACTAGCACATCAATGTCCACACAAGCCATTGCTTTTACCCCCAGTTTTCTAAGCCATCCTCTGTCCTTAAGATCCATATTAGATGTCACCTTCATTGTTAAATATCTTAACTTTCACTGTCTATTCAATAGTTTCATTGTTTCCTCAATGTTTCAAACCACATTTCCATACTTTAATTATAGGGCTACATTAATTAATTTATCCATTTATTCAATAAATATAGAGTGATTTTCCATTTATCACCATTTCATATAACCTCAAGATCACAGAAACACAATGCTATAACGTCCAGTGGTGTAATTATTTTTCTCCTTCAGTCCCATATTGTCAGTTCCTTGAGGTATGAAAAGTATTCTATCCAATGAGTCAGCCAACGGCAGCAGGTAATAAGAGTTCCCTCAAGTATTGTGATACCTACAGCCACACGGATATGATCTCTGCCTTCCCTTGCTGGGCTCCTTTTCCTTCCATTCTAAAGTCAGCATTTCCCTCTTTGTTTGACTCCTCTGTTTTAATTATTCCTGTTTATGCAACATGCACAAAATTGGATGCTTTATATTCTCTACCCAAAAATTCACAAACTCCAAATTTTCCAAAGTGGAATTTGACAGTCTATTTCTCTCTCCCGCATGTATGAAACAACTAAAGCCCACTATTTTATGCTCAAATTATAAGTTCTACACCTTTCTTCATCTTCATTGTCCCTACTCTGGTTACCTTTACCTGAGTTATGGCCACAGCATATTTTTTGAGAGGGGGCGAGGGCACATCTGGCAGTGCTCAAGAGGTAGTATTGGCAGTGCTTGGAGAACCATGCAGTGCCTGAGAGCAAATTCCAGGCTTATCACATGCAAAGTTCTCCCATACCCTTCAATCTTTTGAACTAATTCCCTGGCACCTATTTCCATAGCATCTTAGCTGATCACTGTGATGAAGGCTGTCTCCACACCATCTTGTTTTCTACTGTATACCAGAATTGTCTTTCTAAATTATAAATTAGGTCATTTCTTTCTCAATACCTTTCCTCCCATTAAAGGCTACTAATAGCTTTCCATCACTTTTCTAATAAGAAAGTTATGAGATATTCAAGACTCTCTCATAAGACATACAAATTTCTTCATGAACTGGTCTTGCTTTTTTGCCCATTAAACTCACTGTTGCTCATCTTCTCAGGACATAGGCCAATTTGATCAGGGATTCCCAGAGGAAACTTTACATTATTGTAAAGTTAAAATGGCTAACATTTCTCACATATTGTCTGTGATGCTTCTATGGAAACTAATAGAAAAAGTTAAATGTTTTACCAAGCTATGCTTAAAGGGCTATTATTCTGTTCCGCAGAAGATAAATATTGCAATGTTATAAGAAAAATATGGAACATCGTAAATTAAACTGGGACATCTTTAAAACTTTGCTTCCTTCCAGGGTACTCATTTCTATGTTCAATTTTCTATCATTTCTAACACTAAAGCATGAAATTTTAAAACTAAACATTTTAAGGCTTAGGAAGATAATAAAATAATCAAGTCAGTCTCTCCATTTTACATATGAGAGAACACAAATCCAAAACAATGAAATATTTTCCCACAAGTACTAAATATCCATTCCTAATATTCCTCCTCCCCAAAATAAAAGGAGATGGATTTGGTTTGCTTATGCATCTTTCTGGAGAGCAAACTCATTCACATGCCAGAGCCTCTGTTCTAATGTGGTTTCAGATCTTAAATTTGCTCCTTATTTTGCATTTTCAATTAGACACAAGGTGAAATGTCTCTTTATGGAAATCTTGACTCACTTTTACCTGTCGCTGTGGGTGTATTAAAGTATAGGAAGTTATAAAAAGATATGAAATATGAATATAATCTAGTTTAATTATTTCTATCCTCCAAAGACGGTGATTGCAGTTAGATGTCAGTGAAATCTCCAGTGGTTGAACTTCATGCATAGAAAAATAGGGAATAGGAAAGCTAGAAAAAAGCAAACTGATGAAGAGTACCAAAAAAGAACATTTATCACCACCAAAAGAACGTATACCTATGATGGAAAACTGGTTTTGTATAGCTTTAGTGAGTCAAAGATGATGACAGTGTTTGGCAAAGTTAAACCAAGCCCAAGTTCAGTTCATTTATAGATCACTGACTATTTTTTTAAGTGAAAAAGCACTAAAAACATTTTTATTTGATAACCTTACTTGTACTTCCTGTCGGTTCCTTTACACTTAGCTGGGAGTTCTTGTCAAGAAAATCATAATTGCACTTGAGATGAACTGGTCACTGAGGTACAATTCTTTGAATAGCCTGGGGACAGAAGCCCTCTCTGACTTAGAAGATGGTTAATTTACATTAATGGAGTAACTTGCATGAATTTTAAGTATAATGTTTGTATTTATAATTTTTATCATGCTGATAAATTTTGATCCCTCATTTTCTTATCTAAGCAACTAGAAGCCAAGATTTCTCCATATTATAGGCAGTAATTTCTATATTTCTCAGACTTCTAGGGAGTTAGGTTTGATATGAAAAGCAAAATTAATAATAATAAGCTAAAGAGATAGTAGAATATGCATGGTGCTTATCCTGCACAAGACAGACCAGGTTCAATACCTGGCACCCCATGTGCCCCCCACCAGGAATGATCTCTGAGTGTAGAGCCATAAGTAAGCACTGAGCACCACTGGGTGTGGTCCCAAAACAAACACAATAAATAAATAAGACTTTAATCTATTTCTTGTGGCCAAACATTGTTTCTTGTATTCAGATCAAATATATTTACGAGCCAGATATTTCTCAGGAATCAACCTCGATAAAAAGGGATATTTCCCTTTCCTGTGCTGCATACCTCTTTCAGAAGCTTTAACTTCTGGACTTAAGAATTTTCCTACACAGACACATACAAGGATATGAGAGTCTCCACCCTCCTGGCAAAGGCCAATTGATGTGTCTACTAACTGCTCTGTTCTCCTCTTACCCTCGCCAAGAAACTTGGCTTTATAAATTCATTTTTGTCTAAACTATGCATTTGAAAAAGAAAACGGGGCAGTCAGATATTAACTGATTTCCAAACTTTGGAGGTACCATTATCTATCCAATTTCGTTCCTAATCTTAGTATGAAATTTGTTGGGGTAAATGGAAAAATTGATTGACAGCTATTATAATGATTGGAGAGTCCAGAACATACCCACAATTGACCTGCCAGCTTCTCCATCATCACTAAGGCTAAAAGGACAAGACCTACATGGAGCCCTCCCAGGTTCCTACTCTCAGATTATCATAATTTTTAGTAATTAAAATTGTTAATTTTACTTCTTTTTATTTCTTCAAGACTTTGTCATTTGTTTATTTTAGACATTTCATGTGTATACAAAATATTGGACAGTTGATAATAAATAGCATTATTTTCCCAGATTAAGTACCTCTTTATGGATGATCTAGATATTCAAGTAAAATCTACACTGTCTCTCTTTGTATTGTCTGTGGCATCAGTATGATATAGTTCTCTAGATTGGAACTGACTGAATATAGATAGGTCTAAATTCTGTAATTTTTAGCATCAAACCATGAAGTGGCCAACATGGCCAACCCGAGTTCGATTCCTCCGCCCCTCTTGGAGAGCCTGGCAAGCTACCAAGAGTATCTCGCCTGCACAGCAGAGCCTGGCAAGCTCCCTGTGACGTATTCAATATGCCAAACACAGTAACAACAAAGTCTCCAATGGAGACGTTACTGGGCCCGCTTGAGCAAATCGATGATCAATGGGAGGGCCTTTACCTTTACCTTTATGAATGGAAGACATAGAGTTCTAACACCCCCCACCAAGGTCTTAAATTCAGTACTCTTGAATGACCCTAGCATTCGGATTTAGGCTATTTACTAAGTTTACTCTTGTGAAGAATTTTAGAAACTAGGGGGTGGAGAGATAATACAGCATGGAGGGCACTTGCGCCACATGCTGCTGACTCAGTTTTGATCCCTGGCATCCCAGATGGTTCACCTAAAATCAGCAGGAATAATTCTGAATACAGAGCCAGGAATAATCCCTGGGTATTGCCAGGTATGGCCCAAATATCTGTTCCCTGCCCCCACCCCTAAAAAAAAAAGAATTTTAGAAACTAAAGACAAAGCAGCACATGTTGTCCTATTATTTGATCCATTTTTTCTTTTCTTGCCTTTTTCACAGTTGGAGGGATAGAACACGAGACCTCAAACATGCAAGGCCTGTACTCTATCTCTGGGCTATCAACACCAGTCCAAAATCTGATCCATTTTCTAACAAATTCAAGCTTATAATTAGCCATAGTATAAAATGTTTGTCAAATATATAATTTATTTTGTAAATTTTTAAAAAAGAAATATTATTCTGTTCTCATTTCTAAATTAGGGGAAGTAGTATTTGCTTTACAGAGTTGTGAGGGTTAAATAAGATTTAAAGCATTGTTTCTTAGCTTTGGTCTCAGCATAGAAAAGGTACTTAATAAATATCATCTATTATTGGATCAGGGATCTTGCTGGTATTTGTTGTCTATACATATTTCCAAATGATGGAATTCAATGATTCATGCTTAAAACTCGGAATGGAAACATTGATAAATTTTCACTGGGTATCAAAATAGTTAGGTGATTGACCTAATTTTTCATTTTTTTCAGTGAGTTGATACGGCATTATGTAGACCCAGACTAAGTGGACCATTATTTCCAAAATAACTGAAGAATGAGCACACACACTTGACCTGTTTTCGGGCTTCCTGTTGCAACTGATAGCAGAAAGTTTGGAATTAGTTCATTGGTCATTAGGCATAAATATTAAAGATCTGCAACCAATCAAACCATCACTTTTCAGTTTATGAGTCTATGAAGCTATTAGCTGTGTTCTTGGTAACACAGAAGTTGCTTTGAATATATAGAAATGTAAAGTTCCTCGTATTTATTTTATTGTTTTCTTCATTCTATATTGTTTATAATTCTGTATTGTATTTCTTGTTGTATAATGTTGGAATTTTGCCTACAGAAAGGCTTTCCAAGGAGAATTTGTTTTATAAGTTCTGTGAAGCACAAATACTTTCTTTCTCTAGATTCTGTTTTCTCTCTCTCCTTCCTTCTCCAAGTTTCCCTTTGTCATATAGAAATGAAATCAAGCAGATATGACTGTCTAATAGGTTTCATCTTGCTTATCCACTCTGGTAACTTAGAGTGTCTTTCTAGAGCACTAAACCGAGAATTACAAAGTTGAATAAGCTTTTCTCAGGAAAGAGTTCTTTGATGGATTTGTGATGTAAGGATGAGAAAGGAAATTGAAGATGCACTGAAATCTATATTCAAATCCTGCACTGGATAATTTCTAAATCTCTTCTAATTAAAAAATATTAAGAATTCTTATATAAGGCTATTAAAACTGAGACGTCCTACCCAATAGAAAGCTTAGTGAAACACTGTGAATCTGTTATATACCCAAGTGCCACTGAAGAGATTTCAAGGTAGTACTTACAAAATTGACCCTGGAGATAACTAACATAGATGAATACTCTGGAAATTTGGACTTTTTTCTAACCTGTACTGTGAAGAGACACTGAAAGTTCTCCTTGATGGCTCTTAATGAGGATAATTCACCTCTGAGTCACAAAATTTGACTCCACTCTCCCACCTGCAGAATTGATGAAGGAGGGTAAATCTGAAACCTCTCTTGGGAAGCTGGATAATTTGCTTTATTTTTCAAAGAAAGATATGTAAAGAGAACTTTATTGTTTCAGAGGTGAGAAGGAAGAAATATCCCTCAACTGAGGATAAAGGCAAACAGAAAGACCCTTGGCTAGTGAGATGGACTAGATTATAGCTGATGCAATGATGTAGCTGGGACTCACAGGGTGCCCAGGGAGACAAGTACATAGGCAATTGACTAGCAGATCTCTATGAACAATGACAGGGATGATCCAAGATGATTGTGAGGATTCTTAAATTTAGGTAAATTTAGCCATTTTAACTTCATCTCCCTTCAACCAGGTCCTTAGGGGCAGAGAAAAAAAATTAATAGGAATCAGCATTATTATAGTCTATTTGGCATTTGCTAATAGTTGCACTGTTGATTCTAACAGGAGTCATATCCAGAATTGTATCCATACCTATCCTGTAGGAAAATGGAAGAAATATGTTTACTCTGAAAGTCAGAGGGCCACTGAGACATCCAGATGAATAAACCTCAGTTTCCCCCAGTTTACTCAGCTCATACCCACCTTTACTTTTTGTCCTATTACTCTCCACTCTTTATCAAATCATACTGTTACTCAGCTTCAACCATTTCTCTGGATCTTCATTTCTGTATAATCTCATATATCACATGTACCTTTCTCTCTTCTCTCCTGTTTATATATCTTTTGTTACAGAGGCCCCAGCAGAGAACGTAAAGGGCAGAGGAAAAGGTACTTCTCATCAACTCCAGTGGCATTCCTGCTCTGCATCAGGATGCAGAAAGCCTGGGGATGGTAAACCCACTGAACAGAGCTTTGCTTCCATCCATTCTACAGTCACAGTTCTGGGGCCTATTAGATAATGTCTGAAAAAAATCTTTAGAGAGTTTTTTTTCCGGCAGTGCTTCTATCTCAGTTCAATCAAACCAGTATTTACTAGGTCTCTATGCGTTGCGGACATCCTTGAAGATATTAATGGAAAAGACGAAGCAAACGATAAAGAAATTTGGCTTCAAAACAAAAGGATTGCTTTCCAACAAACCAGAAACTAACTGTTTACCACCTCTTTCCTTCCTCGGTATCTTCTAGATAAAGCATCACCTCTTTCTATTCAGGGCTTGCATCTGAAGCGAATCAATCTTGTTTCTCGCCAGTCTCTAATACTTTCTGACCGTTTTTCTCCCCCTAGCCTCTGACTTTGAGCCACACTCCCTCACCTCACTTTTCTCTCCTCCACCCCCACCCCAATAGCCTTAAATTGTCATCATGTTACTAACAGTAGAACTGTTCCACAGCGAATTGCTTCCTTCCTTCTTCCTTACCCTCTCTTGACTCTTCTACTGCCCTTATCCCATCCTCATCTCTTAGCACTTTCTGTGGCTTCTGGCAAAGCCTGTACTTCATTTTAATCTGGCCCAGGCCTGTCATTTGAAACTTTTTCTCATATGTTTTCAATATGTTGGTGGATCCATGGGTACTGGCATTTTTACAGGTGGTAACATGTTTGGGTTTAGTGTCTTGGAGGGATGTTCCAAGTGGGGCTCAGGAGGCCCTAGGACCCCATCAGCAATTCTCAACCAACCTTGCCAGCAGTTTCAGTCTGAGGGCCCTGCTGTGCCATGGATTACCTGGTACAGCAGGTAATTTTCATTTTTTTTTGAAATTCATCAAACACATTTTTATTAAGCACCTACTAAGTACACCTACCAAGTACTTTGAGGTGTGGATGATACAGAAGATAAAACAGATACAAAATTCCTACCCTCACAGAGCACCAAGAGTTTACAGTCACTAAAGCCAAATCAGAAGACTAACCGAAGAAGGTAACCAAGTTATTGACAAAGAACTATTATAAAGGGGAACAGAAAGGATTCCCTTGAGTCAGAAAGAGCAATGCAGCCCAAGGTCACCCACAGCCAAGAGGACAGATTGGGGAGACTGGGAACCTCCAAGGCTGCACCCACAAATGCTGGGGGATCATATGGTACAGGTTAGGGGCATAACTATTATATTATCTCCCAGCTCACAAGTGGAAAAATCTTTTTATTTTTTCTTTTTGGGTCACACCTAGCGATGCACAGGGGTTACTCGTGGCTTTGCACTCAGGAATTACTCCTGCTAGTGCTCGGGGAACCATATGGGATGCTGGGAACCATATGGGATGCATATAGAATAAGTCACAGGTAGATCGGCCTCGTGCAAGGCAAACGCCCTACCCACTGTACTATAGCTCCAGTCCCAACAAGTGGCAAAATCTTAAGTAAAAGAGATAAAGCTGAAAAAGCAAATTTTAATCTTCAGAATACTAGTGGCAAAAGCACCCGAGGTATGGGAGGGGTCTTCCCAGAACAGCTGCTTCAATACCAAAACACAAAGCACATCCTCACATCCTAGTTTTCTCAGAGGCACCTGGCTCTGATTTGGCATCTTCCCTGGAGTTTGGGGGTTGGGGACTGGGGGTAGTTGCTTTCTATGAGTCGTTGCTTTCTCATCAGTTAGAGCTCCGTGTCCAAGACACTCTGGAGATCCTCCTGGAGCAATGTATAACCTTAGACTTTAGAAGGTTTGGAAATGAAGGAGTTAATGCTCTTAAGTGCCCATTAAGACAAAGTTAAAGGGTCTTAACAGAAACCTGAGCAGGAGACCAACCACCTGCACTCAGGCTGACCACTTTTCTGTGGAATCCTGGGTGGTCTGTTTAAGCAGGTTTCCCTGTGCCCTGGGGGCCAGGCTCTGAGAAGAATCCAGTTCAATAATGAGCAAGAGAATGATTAATCACGCTTCCTGCTCTCAGTTAGAGGTCGGGTGGGCAGCAGGGTGCTGGAAGAAAAGCAAACAGCTGGATATTAGATTGCAATGTGGACAGAAACCACTTACATGTTAGGCTCAATATCATTCTGGTGATTGAGGAATGGAATTGAATCCCACTCTTGACTTAGCATAACAAAGGGTAAGCTTCTGTGCCATTTTCATTTAAATGTTCTTTATCCTTAAAGACCTTGTAAAACTCTGTGGCATTGTCTTCTCTGTTATCTTTAAAAATACTGTAACTGTTTAGTGGCTTGTTTACACTTTTTGTTTGTTTCTATTTGGGTGCTACACTCTGTGGTGCCCAGGGGTTACTCCCAACAAGGTGCTCAGGGCTCTTCCGGCAGTCCTTGAGGACCATGAGGAACCTCATGAAAATAACTCGGACTTTCTGCATGCAACTCATGTGCTCAACCCATTGAACTCTCTCTTCTCCTCACTGAACTTTTAAAGGAAAAAAAGTTGACAAATATCTGAGACACCTAACTGTAGCACTGTAACAACACTGTCCTCCCATTGTTCATCGATTTGCTCAAGCGGGCCCAGTAACATCTCCATTGTGAGACTTGTTACTGTGTTTGGCATATAGAATAAGTCACAGGTAGCTTGCCAGGCTTTGCCATGCGGGCAAGATCCTCTCGGTAGCTTTCCGGGCTCTCCGAGAGGGGCGGAGAAATCCAACTCAGGTCAGCCGGGTCGGCCATGTGCAAGGCAAATGCCCTACCCACTGTCCTATTGCTCCAGCCCTGAGACACCTAACTAGATCAACAAAATATTACTTATAAGCAAGTATGTACCTGCATATTTAATCTGTATGTATTAGAAACTATGGGGGAAAGCCATACTAAAAAAGTGAATTTTCACAGATCTATCTCTCAGCTCAAGAATTTGGAATGCTGTCTAGCATAGCAATGGTGTGGAACTTAGAATGAAAGATGGCCTCCAACAGTGAGAGTCCAGGTCACTTCTCTGGAGCTTCATCCACTCAGTCCTGTGAATCAAGGTTTCTTGTGTGTGACATTAAGTTGACAATTGAAACTATGATAAAAGAAATTGGATGTGAAACAAAGCAGATGTCCTAGAAGGAAAATTTAAATTGGAAATCAAATTTGAGTATAGCAGAGATCTCTCCAAATGTACCAGAGCATGTAGGTATATGTATGTTTCTGCTGATTATTCATATATTTGTGAACACCTATCCATGCAGCAGGCAAAGATAAAAGTAAGTTGATAATTAAAAACTGGGTTTTATAGTCTCTGGGTCTTGGCCATTGATGGGATTACATGACTGGGGGGAAGGGAGGGCAGTTGGTGGGTGTGACCCCTGCCTACTGGAAGATGGAGGATCTGGGTGGAGGATGCTCAGCTCCGGTCCGAGCCGGCTTGAAGATCTCAGCCCCAGGACCTGCATGCCTTTGTTCCTCTGCTGGTACCTTCATGCGTGTGGAGAGTGGTCTCAGCATGGTTGTGGCTGGTTCTGGAGGTCTTCGGCTGCCGGAGTTCTGCTCAGGGCGGGGAGGGAAACACAACCCACCCCCCTCCAAGGGGCCCTGGTGAGGTCAGCCAGGAATGGGGGCAGGAAACTCTGCTCTGTTCTCTTCCGGGAGCTGGGTTTTATAGTCTCTGGGTCTTGGCTGTTCATGGGATCATAGGGGGCAGAGTCTCCTGCCCCCGCGCCTCGCTGTCCTCGCTGCGGCCCCTTGGACGGGGGTGGGTTGAGTTTCCCTCCCCGCCCTGAGCAGAACTCCGGCAGCCGAAGACTTCCAGAACCAACCACAACCATGCTGAGACCATTCTCCACACGCATGAAGGTACCAGCAGAGGAACAAAGGCATGCGGGTCCTAGGGCTGAGATCTTCAAGCCGGCTCGGACCGGAGCTGAGCATCCTCCACCCAGATCCTCCATCTTTCAGTAGGCAGGGGTCACACCCACCAACTGCCCCCGGCGCTGTGTAATCCCATCAATGGCCATGACCCAGAGACTATAAAACCCAGCTCCCGGAATCTGACATCTTATTATCTCATTCTTACTTTGGACAACCTGGCAGGCTACCGAATGTAACCTGCCCACATGGCAGAGTCTGGCAACTCCCCGTGGCGTACCCAATATGCCAAATACCAGTAACAATGATGGGTCTCATTCTCCTAACCCTGAAAGAGCCTTGAATATGAAACTTTTTAAAATCTCAGGGCTAGGACGGAGGAGACATTACTGGTGCCTGCTCGAAGCAATAGACAAATAACAGGATGATCGTGATTGTTATAATTAAAAGGACACACGTGTGGGATTCACACCTGGCTCTGCTGGCTAAATAGCTAGTGAATTAGGTCATTTGTGTCAACCTTAAAGCTTAATCCAAACTCATCAATAAAATGAAGGAGTTAAATATCCTCCTAGTTCTTTAAAACTTTAATTTTTTTAAACCTATATATTTTTTGGTTTGAGGGGTCACACCTGTTCAGGGCTTACTCCTGGTTCTGCACTAAGGAATAACTCCAGCAATGCTTGGTGAACTATATGGGATGCCGGGGATCAAACCTGAAGTGACCGTGCACAAGGCAAGCACCCTACCTGCTGTAGTGTCCCTCCAAATTCCTAATATTTCTAAACTTATGTGTATAAAACATCACTCCTGGGCAATCAGGAATAACTCTTCTCCTTTTGATCTAACCGCACCATTGTATAGTCAGCTATGAAAGAAGATCCTGGACATACGGTCCTATGGAGGCCATAAAACTGCAAAGAGAAGTTACTGGAATGCAATAGAGAAACACAGGATTCTTATGACAAAGTGCAGGTCATCTCTCTGAGAGTCCCTTTTGGAGCACATGGCTGGTGGAGAAGCAGAAGTCTCTCATCCTTAATCAAAAGTGGTAGTTGAAAGCATAGACTTTAAAATCTGTTATGGTCACATTCAAGTCCCAGGAGCATTAGTCACTAGCTACAGATTCTGGGTCCAATTACTATACTCTTCTAATTTTTCATTTTCTTTCCATAGATAATGAGAATATAATAATGTCCATGTCAGAAATCATTTTAGAGCTTAAATGAGGAATTGAAAACTTTAGCATGGCGCCTAGCACATAGTAAATATTCAATAGTGAATGTGTCTCACAAATAGTGGACATATTTTATATATTGAATGTTTAGTAGTAAGCCTCTTAATTTATAGACACCTATGGAAGAAAGATCATTATTTGCCAATGGGAAATATACTAATTTCATTTTCTATAGAAAATGGAACTTAGAAATATGAAAAAAGTACAAGAAAACTTAATAGAAGAGAACTGCACATTATATTTTGGATACATGGCTTCCTGCTGAGAACTGTTCCATGGAGTTTCACTATTTATGTCATTTTGACTGCCTATAAAATGGATAGCTGAAACTGCCACTAGATAATCCCAGAGGAAAAAAATGTAAAGATTAAGCATTCTATCCATGCATTCCTTTACCTATTAAATTCTTCCTTAAAATTCCTTTAGGAATGAAAACTCTGTTTATCCTGTTCAGAATTGAATCTAAAAAACTTGGAGCAATGCCTGGCATATGCGGGGGTGGAGGTGGGGGCTCCAGACTTATACTCTAGACAATTTATGTATTTGTTCTGGTAATTGTTTCTTGTCTAATAAAACCAAAGTTTTATAAGGCACTGATATGTCTCATGTGCCCACTACACTACTTGGCACATTGTGGGTGCTTCAAATATGCTTTTAGAATTATGACTATAGGTGGATATGTGAATGATTTAGAAGCAGTAGTGGCTCACTAAGTAAGGCAGCTTGAGTTACTTCTCAACCATTCATTTCATATGGAGACTGTAAGGTTAAAGCAATGGCCCTGCATGTGGTGAACTCCAGTTTGATCTCTGGCACTTATTATGGTTCCCTGAGCACTGCCAGGAGTGAACCCTAAGAACAAAGCCAGGAGTAAACTCTGAGCACAGTTGGCTGTGGCCCCAATGACCCATTTCCCCTGCCCTCCCCACATTAAATGGAGGTTTCAAGGAAAAATGGTTTCCATTGTCCTTTAAATACAGAGCATTCAGATGAATTACCAGACCTTTGAGGAGTTTCTTGGGAGATGAAGAAAACAGGGAAAAGTCAGTTCCATATTCAAGGTTGCAAAGGCTGTTCCACATTCATCCAAACTCTAGCTCTCCTACACTGGTTTGTCAAATTCTTTATTTAAATATCTCATTATCTAAGACAATTTTGTACTTACTGTCATGAAGGCTTATGAAACCTGCAAACCTGTCTTGCTGGAACAGGTACAATTTAAGCCAGTGATTGTTCAAAAGAGAAAGGAAGGTGAAGAATGGCACCATTGTGAAGATTTAGAGTAGGAAGGGAGACAGCCCTCGGAGCTAACCTGCGTTCTCAGGGTGTTTGTTTAGGTTTCTTAGACAATGCGTGTAGCCTAAAGAAAGAGGGGTAAAAATTGCAAGTCTTCATGTATAATTTTTGTTGTTATATCTAAACTGATAGTTGAGGGCTAGGAGCTGAAACAATATTTTATAGAAGTATCATGTTGAAGTTTTTGCAGGTTTCAAAATATTTAAATATGTAAATTTCAATGGAGAGATGTTCAGATTTTTTGATAGTCTAATGATTTTAAGCATCTCATTTCTAGTCACACACTGACAAAAGATGTTCAGATTGCAGTGTGAGATGGTTTCTATGGTTACAGTTGTTTCCTAGCATTTTAGTGACATCTTTTGTGAGCATTGGCTGCTTCACTTATTTGTCACTAATGTATGTGTAGAACTATAGTTAATAGCCTTGGGCGGACAAAATTTTTTTTTCTGAATGGCTGTATTGTTTTTTAGCAGCATTTTTCAATAAGGTGACAATGCATTAGAATACTAATGGTATGTATGGTATTTTAAGATGTCAAGTTTTCAATAAAATGATAATGAAAATTTTGCATTTCATTTAATAGTTAAATATTCATGAATTTTCACAGCATGATGAACTGAGTGAAAAATAAAGAAACTGTATAATGTATAATACTAAACATCATAAATTAAGTTTCTTTTCATAGAAGCTATTCAAGAGTGTTTAATATATGGTTCTTCATGGGTTTAGACCAATCTGAGCTAAATTAAAGGCATCTAAAAAGGAAAGTTGTTTAAACCAATTTAACATATTTTAACACAGCATGTTTACAATGTAACAATATAAAGGAAAATGACACATTACAAACAATATATACATTATATAAAAATTATGATGACTAAGTGGGGGATGTAATCATCAGGCAAGAATATTTTGAAGAAACTAATTGTACAGTAGGAGATGGAGGCTTGCATGGCAGTGAAACAAGGTGATATAACCACAAGTAACTGGATGAAAGTATGTGGTAGAATGGAGGATATATAAATTCTGTCCAATGATGATCTCTTTTGATCATGAGGCTAAATTTTAGAGGCCCTGGGGATGAACTTTATGTCTTCCCTCTCTACCTTGATTGATGACTGAGAGAATAAAAAGACAAGACACAAAAGTCAGATGCAGCTTCTACTGGAGAGCAACTGGAGAGTAAAATCAATATAAGTAGATAGAAAATCAGAGCTGGGAAGTCCCGTTGATCTACAGAATGTGGACTTACGATGTCAAGCATGATGTTCTTGCAGGTTAAATGTATCATGAGAGGGTTGTGGGGTAAGAAAGGACTGAAGTGCATTCTTTGCATGTACTTAGATTCAATCCCCAGTACCGCATAGTCTCTAATTGCCAGTGTGATTCTGGAGGCCTCAAGCACTGCCAGAGTGGCCCTGGTGTTCCCTGGTGCCACAGGGTGCAAGTAACACTGCATCCTCCAGCCTTGACACTGAACTTCCACCTGGTTAGCCAAATATTTCTAGAAGTAACACCCAGTACCCACTGAGTACCCTAAGGTGTAATGGCTATATGACTTTATCCAATCAGACGCTTAAAAACGCCATTTGTAAGACCAGAGAAATAAAACAGAGAATAAACTGTATGTGTTGTACAGCCCAATCTAGTTCGATTTCAAAATGCTTATGGTCTCCTAAATACCACTTGAGCATGGAGCCAGGAATAAAACCTTGATAACAACTGGGCATAGAACCCCCAAATTAAAATAATAATATTCGATTATTATTATAGTTTATAACACAAAAATGGAACAATGCTGTATGATTCCACTTACATGAGGTCCCTAGTATAGATACATTTATAGACATAAAAAAGCATAATCGTGCATAGCAGGGTTTTAGAGGAGCGGAGAAAGGGAAGTTATTGTTAAATGGTATAGTTGCTGTATGGGATGATGACATCGCCGTTCCAGAGATGAGTAGTGGTGGTGGTTGTACTTAATGCCAAAGAACTGTCCACTTAAAAATATTTAAAATACAGGGTTAGAGTGGTAGTACAGGGATTAATGTTTTCACCTTGCATGTTTCTAACTGGGGTTTGATATTTACCAAGCACATCTGGTTTCCCCAGACCTCAAAGAATAAGCTCTGAGCACCACAGGGAATGGCACACACATACAACACTTCAAATGGTAAACTGTATGATATGCGTTCGATCACAATAAGAAAAAGAGGACCAGATAAATAGTTCAGGGAATAAAGCATGTCCTTGCTGAAATCAACTGCATCTCAATTTCCTGTGCTACATACAATTCCCCAAACACTTCCAGAAATGATTCCTGGGACAGAGAGAAAGGAATAAACTCTGAGCACCACTGGGTATACACCCCCCCCCCACACACACACACCAAAAGAAAAATCCAAAATAAAATGTATATTGCAAAAAAAATATTGGGTGAAAAATAAAATTCAGAGAGAATCCAGTATATTTGGGTACAAAGTGGCCTTTGTCTGTGGGGCATTTAGTCTAATAATGTACTATGATTTTAGTCCCAGTTTATGTGATGTCAGAGACTTAGACCTGGATTTTAAATATTGTTTTAACTAAAAGTTCCTCATAGATTTTATATACACTCTTTTGGCCTCAGACTTGGCAATAAAACAAATACATCATACTACTATCAAAAGCGGACACTTGAGTGCCTCAGGAAGTCTGATGAGACCATTGTGATCAGCACTCTTAGCAGAGCGATCTTCTTTAAAATGCATCAGTGTCTTCCACCAGAATAAGTAAAAAGAGCATTATCAGGACAAATTGTGGCTAATGTATTCTCCCTTATGCATTTCTGGGCTGATGACCAACCCTATTAAATATCACCCCATGGATGGGGAGTGCAATTGAAGAAGAAAAAGAAGACATTTTCCCTGTGTAAGCATAGTCAATACAAATGTTACCTAACATTACAAGTGCTGTTTGACGTTTTCTTCTTCATTCTGAGGTATATCTTGTTTATATCTGAAGAGTGGGAACTAATAAACCATTTGCAGAGAAGTCAAGCAAGCAAATGCTCTGCGTTATTAGCTAGAATTAGACAAACAGCAAATCTGATCTTTGGCTTCTAGGTTTTATCCTCTCATCCAAAGTTACACTAATTCCAAATAGTCCCATTTCTCTGTTTTACTAAGAAGCAGCAACAATCTACAACCACCACTGTTATTATGACATTTCAATGAACTCAGTTCATTGCAGTTTGAGAAAACACTTTGTTGAAACCCAAAGGAAAATCTGACACGTTTCCATTCAGACATATGGCAGAGAAAAAAAGCTTAATAACCAGTAATCAGAGTCTGCCTTCTTTGGGTGGAATCCACTGTGGACAAAAACAATTTATGCTGCATTGGACAAAAATAGTTCATCGACATTATTCTCCAAGAGATAGTGAAATAACTCCTTCTCATCTGATATCCCAAAACTAGGGAGGAAAGGGTTCATATAATGTTGGGATCGATAAAGCCACAAAAGCAGAGTCATGTAAGAAATACATCTTGAAATTACTATCCTGCTCTTTTTGTCACAGAACTAGCCAAAGAATAGTCAGAGCCATTATGAAGAGTAGTATTACAACAAGTTTTAGTTCAGGGAATCATCGAAATTAAAGACAACAAAGATATAATACATACCTCCTTAGAGTAGTGATTGCTGTGATCAACGATCTGAAATGTTTTTTTTCCCCTTTTCAGAAAACACACCTCTGATTATTTCTGAAGGCTAAAATAATTCTGAATATGAATCAAAATTTATCTTTTAATACTTTTTAAATGATATTTGAATATAAATATATATTTATACAATATTCATATAAATTAACAAGTCTTCATTAAAGCCCAAATTCAGATTAAATGGCTCTTTTGTTTTGTTTGTGTTTGGAGGCCAGACCTGGTGATGCTCAGGGGTGACTCCTAGCTCTGAACTCAGGAATCAGCTCAGGAATTAACTTCCCTGGTGGTGATCAGGGAAGCCTATGAGGTGCTGGGCATTGAACTTGGGTCAGCCTCATGCAAGACAAGTGTCCTAGCTTCTGTACTATGTCTCCAGCCCCACATCTATTTTTTAGACCCTTTAACTATTTCTTTAAATCCTTCAACTCCATAACCTTTGATGATCAAAATATTATCCTTGTTGTCCATGCTGTAATCTCTTCAGGTCAAAGTGTCCCTCTGTATAAATTGTTCTTTTTTGTAAAGGGCAAATATTTCCATAAGAAAAGTTCTTTCTGTATATTCAATAGTGGAAGTGCTGGTTTACAAAAAAAGGAAAAAAGAAAAAAAGGAAAGAAAGCAAGAAAGAAAATCCTGTTTTCATCATGAATACAACAAATCTTAAACTCAGCTGCACATCAGAATGGCCCAGAAAACTTTTGTAAAAATCTGATGATTAAACCAAAGAGTTAAGGCACGTGCCTTGGGTACAGCCCACCTCCAGCATGGCAGGTGGTCCCCAGATCACCTTCAGAAGTGACCACTGAGTACAAAGCCAGACATACCCTTAGCACTACTAGTTATTGCCTAAATCCTTCCCTACTCCAAACAAAATGAAATTAAAATCTGACAATTAGACAATACCCTATTCCAACAACAAAAAAAATTGTCTTGTAATGGGAGTCAATTTTTTAAAGATTCCCCATGTAATTCCAGTGCAGCAAAATTTGGGAAACATTACAGTAATCATAACAAATCAAAATGTATTAGTTATATACTATCTCTTCATACAAATAATCAAGAGTTGGCAGTGTTTGATTTTAATATTTAATCTTTAATAACTTGAGGAAAATCAATTCAAAGTGAAATTGTCAAGAAAAATAATTTTAAAACTTACCCATTTGTTGGGCTGGAGCGATAGCACAGTGGGTAGGGTGTTTGCCTTGCACTCAGTCAAATGGACCAACCCGAGTTCCATTCCTCCACCTTTGATTCCTTTGCCCCTCTCGGAGAGCCCGGCAAGCTACCGAGAGTATCTCACCCGCACAGCAAAGACTGGCAAGCTACTTGTGATGTATTCAATTTGCCAAACACAGTAACAAGACTCACAATGTTACTGGGCCTGTTTGAACAAATGGAGGACAGTGGCAGTGACAGTGACCCATTTGTTATTATTATCAAATCAATACCATATTATGACTTCACTAAACATTTTACTAAATACTCTGTTTTGGTGACTTTATTTCTACTACTAATTTTTTCCCAAAAATGTGTAGGTAGACTTTACACATGAAAAGAGTATATTCACTCCCACAAAGACTAAAATTTCCAGAAAAGTTTGTCCTTTGTAAATGTGATTTTTCTTACCTTGGTATGGTTTAGATCTTGACAAATATAGAAGACATTAACCTCATTCATTATAATCTCTAACATTTTTTTCTCAGACTCCCTCACTCCTATATGCAAACATTGTACTCTCTTATTTTATAACCTCCCATTTGTAAAGAATGTAACCTTATTTCCATTTAAAACTCTTGTTCAATATATTTTCAGTAATTGATTATAACAATAAGTCATTTAAAAATCTATTCTAATTACCATTTATTTTCTAGGAAAAAACTATTTCCATTGGAAAATAGAAAAAATTACCTGAAGTCCTGCTTATTTAAATATCTTTTTTAGAACTATGTTTAACAGGTCTTTTTTTCTGAGCCCAAATACTACCAAGCCTTCAGAGGGCCATATATACTCACCCAAAGGACTCCTTCTCTTAGACTTATTAATTGTGGCAAATATTAAAAATATTAAAAATGTAACTGCATTACAATTATTTTTATTTTTTAGTGTTTAGATTACTTTCTTACCTAAATTCTTCAATCCTTATCACTTTTTCTTGTCCAATAATGGTATATTTAGAAATAAGAATACAAATAGAGGAACCAGAGAGATAGTGCAGGGGGTTAAAGCATTGGTCTTGCATGCAGCCAACCCTGGTGCAATATTCAACACCAGAAATGGTCCCATGAGCACAGCCTGGAATGATTCCTGAGCCTGGATGGAGCCAGGAGTAAACTCTGAACACCAACAGAGGTGCCCCTGCCCCCCCCACCTTGAAAAAAACAAAGAATTCAAACAGAGAAAAAAAATAAAGCACATCCTTCACTCATTTCTTTGATATTACGTAAACTGATCAACAACAGACATTAACACCTGGGAATGTAGGTCAGCAGTACTTGTCTTTCCTTATGAAATCCTGAATTCAATCTGAAGTGGCACTGTACCACTGTCCTCCCGTTGTTCATTGATTTGCTCAAGCGGGCCCAGTAACGTCTCCATTTTGAGACTTGTTGTTACTGTGTTTGGCATATTGAATACATCACGAGTAGCTTGCCAGGCTTTGCCATGGGGTGAGATATTCTTGGTAGCTTGCTGGAGAGTGGCGGAGGAATCAAACCTGACTTGGCCAGGCTGGCTGCAGGCAAGGCACACCCTACCACTGTGCTATCACTCTAGCCTAATCTGTAATACTGTAAGAAAAATAAGACAGATTAATTTTTATCATTAAATCAACTAAGTTTATTGTTGCTCAAGTCATGATTTTGAAGTATTTTTTAAGTCACAAATTTTTAAAAAAATTTTTTTTTTTTAGTGAAACACCATGAGGTACAGTTGTAGATTTACAATTTTTTGTGCTTGGGTTTGATTATACAATGATCAGATACCCATCCCTCCACCAGTGCCCATTTTCCACCACCATGGATAATATCCCCCCCACCCCCATCCCCCCATCTCCCCCTGCCTCTGTGGCAGGGCAATCCCCTGTGTTCTCTCTCACCTTTTGGGTGTTGTGGTCTGCAAAAGAGGCATTGAGTGGCAAACATGTTCAGTCCATGTTTTGTTCTGATAGCCTTGTTTTCTGCCAAAAGGTATTAAAAGAGACAAAATAAAACAGCAATCTAATAATAGTAATACTTAAAACTGAAATATTATAATGGAGACACAAATAATACCTTCCTTCCAGAAATCTTTAAAATATGTTCAGGAAGGGAAAAAGAGGATGAGTACATTTCCTAATGTACATTTTTTCAAGAAGCTTTGGAAATCTCCTTGAAGTTCAGAATATCATAATATCTAAGCCCATGTCACGGTCCTCCCGTTATTCATCGATTTGCTCGAGTGGGCCCAATAACATCTCCATAGTGAGACTTGTTGTTACTGTGTCTGGCATATCGAATACGCCATGGGTAGCTTGCCAGGCTCTGCCGTGCAGGCGAGATACTCTCGGTAGCTTGCCAGGCTCTCCGAGAGGGGCGGAGGAATCGAACTTGGGTCGGCCATATTGGCCGCTTGCAAGGCAAACGCCTTACCCGCTGTGCTATCGCTCCAGCCCATTATATCAATAAGCCCATGTACAATGCCTTATTCATGAGTCTAACTTGAGTTAACAATAAATCAATGAATATTTACTAAATATTGATATTTTTGAGGTATTATAAACAAGGTGAAAGAAAAGTAAATTGTTGTTAGAAAACCAAGAGAAAATTTAAACTACAAAATAAAAGGGAAACATACAATGGATTAAATTTCAACATTTAATAATGTATATCAAGATGTATTAACATATTTAAGATTCATTTATATTTTAGGGTAAAAAAATTAAAAAGTATAACAGTAACAATGTAATAATATATACACCTATGACTATAGGAATTAATACACAACAATGCTAAATACAAGAGAAGAGAATTATACACACTGATTAAAAAAGACTTCTGTAATCAGTGGCTTCAGTCGGGAGCTACACCACCTCCACTTTGCTGATGACATCGTTTTAATAACACCAAACATTAGCCAAGCAGCACAAATGCTGGCCGACTTCGACCGTGAGTGTGGAAAGGTCGGACTACAACTGATTCTCCTGAAGACAATGTTTATGAGAAACAGTTTCGTTTCTGACATTCCATTCACTCTCAATGGAACGACCATCTCCAAATGCAACAGTTGTGTGTACCTAGGTCAAGAAGTCAACATGACAAATGACCTGGACCTGAGTTGTGCAGGAGAAAGAGAGCAGCTTGGAACACCTTCAGGAGTGTCTAAGAAATAGCTAAGAGGATAAAGAACCTCTGGCTCTGGGCACATCTCTTCAATTCCACTGTTCTTCCTGCATTAACATATGCCTCAGAGACCTGGGCCCTATGAAAACAGGATGAGGACACTATTTGGGTCTCCCAAAGAGGAATCAAAAGAGCTATGCTTGGAGTATCACATTTCACTCAAATGAGAGAAAGAATCCGGAGCTCTGACCTCCTTCGATGGTCAAGAATCAGGGACACTGTCTCTTTTGCCAAGGTGTCAAAAATCAGATGGGCTGGTCACATAATGAGATTTGGAGACGACCACTGGACTAGAGCTGTTACCAACTGGATTCCATGGGAACATCAAAAGACTGCGTGGCTGCCCACCTACAAGATGGTCAGACTTCTTTGTCAAGACCCTGTACGATCGGTTTGAGGCTCTTCATGTTCCTTGGATGAACAGACGCCATTGGGCTGCACTAGCACATGACAGGGGCGAATGGGACGTTACCGACTCCCGCTCAAGCAAATGGATGAGTAACGTGAAGTCAAGTGATCAAGTGAATCAGTGGCACCACAGCCACTCTATGGTTGCAGAGTGACTGAAAATAATCAGAAACAGAGTCAAAAGCATTAGCTGAGTGTTGAAATTTTTTTAAATTATATACAGGTAGAAATTTCTTATTAACTTTTATAATATATCACCAGACAGAGCTCTAGCACAGTGGGTAGGGTGTTTACCTTGCACATGGCCGACCAGGGTTTGATTCCTCTGTCCGTCTCAGAGAGCCCAGCAAACTACTGAGTGTATCAAGCCAGCAACGCAGAGCCTGGCAAGCTCCCCATGGCTCTTCCATATGCCAAAAACAGTAACAAGTCTCACAATAGAGACATTACTGGTGCCCATTCAAGCAAATCGATGAACAACAGGACAGTGCTACAATGCTACTTTTATAGAAAGCTACATTAAACATCACACTTTCACCTCTACAGCCAATTCTCCTTTTCCACTTACCACTACATTTTTCCCCTCTAATTATTCCCACTTCCAATCTTTCCTACCTATTTATAAACATATATTTGTATACATATGAGCACAATGATCCTAGTAATGTCAGAAAAGCAAAAATGCCTAATCAGTGATGACTAAACTATTTAGTTTTACATTCAACTGTTTAGAAAATATAAATCTGGTATTGGTTATCTTCTATTTTTCCATTATAATAGCAGTTCTTTTAACACATTTCTATTTAATTGACTCATCAGATCAATGTTCTTTCTGTAATATATTGTCTCTATAAAACATATTATAAAACATTATGGGCTAGAAAGTTATACAGTACATCTGTGCCCTTCTCCCACCAATTAGCTGTATGCTTGCCCAAACCTATTTATGCCAATCTTACTTGTTCTTGCAATTATGTGATTTAATTAAATATGAAAACTGATAAAGTATGAGTACAGAAAGAAAATTGTTTCTATGAAAACTGAGTTATAAGCTTGATTAAAAAAACAGGCCAATATAAAATGATGGTAAATCAAAAATGGGCAAGACTGGAACAGAGAAAACAAATACTAAAAATAAGGATAACACTTTAAAATTATTCTAAAGTCTATTCCATTTTTGCTCTATTTTAAATAAACCAAACTGATTTATGTCAAATCAGACATAAATGGTGTGTCTGGGTAAGAACTCCAATTAGACTCATAATCCAATAAATTTATTTGTTTCATCAAGAAAATACTGGCAGATGCTGGAGAGTAAGTAAGCAAGTAAGGTACTTACCGTACATCATGTAGTCAACCTGGATTTGATCCCCTGCACCCACATAGTCCTCCAAGCCCTTCCATGAGTGATCCTTGAGTGCAGAGCATGCTGGGTATATGTACGGGTATTGTGTTTATATATAATATATATATTATATATATATATACAAGCTCCCCGTGACGTATTCGATATGCCAGACACAGTAACAACAAAGTCTCCAATGGAGACGTTACTGGGCCCGCTCGAGCAAATCGACGATCAACGGGTGGGCCTTTATATATACACACACAACATATATACATATATATGTACCCCCCAACACACATATGTATATATACATACACACACACACACACATATATATATATATACATATGTGTGTGGGGTACATTTTATATTAAATAAAAAAACCTACAGACATGGTATTTAAATGAGTCCCCCCACTTTTGTCAAGTTTTCAATTTATGGACTATGCATTCCAACTCAATAAATGAACTTTTGCTCCTGCCCTAGTCTCCAGTGAAAATTTAGTCCCTGGATACACATTGTTTGTTCTCTAAGAAATAAGCTTTTTTCGTATCTTGCACTGATGGAACTCTACCTAAATTCTTGGGACCAAAGAGATGGTAAAAATGTTAAGGAATTTGCCTAGCTGCAGCTGTAACCCTGACAACTTGACTTTGCGTAAGGTCCTACAAGCCTCCTCAGTTGTAATCCAAACAAAAACCAAACAAACCAAAATCGACCTAATTATCAACCATCTGTACAAATGCCAACAACTCTGTAAAGTATTCCTTCCAGGTGTCTTTGCAGAAATTCAAGTCAGAGGCAACCTTGAGTCCTAGCATTCATTCTACTACCTATGTGGAAAATTAATGAAATGCAGTAACCTCTAAGTCTTAATTGCTTGATCTGCAAATAGGGATAGCACCCTCTGCAGAGGGTTCTTGAAGGAATTTATTGTAAAACCCTAAGAACAATGCCTGTAATGTGAGTGTCATCACAATACAGGATGATAAGCCTGTCTCCATCCGTCTTTCTGGATTCTTGCAGTCCCTAGCTCTTCTTTTCTGTTGGTTATTGTTTTCTAACCTGATTCAGAACATTTCTATCCACTTCTTTACTCCTCTGCATTTCTTGACTGCTAAGATGTGTAGTGATTACCTTTTTTTTTTAGTTTTTAAATTCCTTGTCTTGCAATTAAATAAACTCATAAATGAAAGGTCAAGTTATAGGTGAACTTTATTCTTGTTGGATAAAAGCAAAGCCTGTAAAAAGAATTAAAAAAGCAAGAAACAATTTGCAGTATCTTTTATCTTTTGCATTTGACTTTCTACAAAACTTTTTTCAATAGGCTAGATAAAATGCTTAATTATAGCAGCTTAAAGATGGGTGCTATATATTCTTTTTGAATGACTTCATCTTTTGTTTTTGTGTTGATTATGCCTTTCTTCTAAAAATGTTGACGGGCTAGATTACACCTGACAGCAGTCTTGGCAACCCCTGGAGAATTCCAGTCTTTGCATCGCAATATTCTTCAGGAGAAGAGAAAACTTTTGCCTGATTTTTTTCTTCCCAAAGGATTGAAATTCTGCATTCTTTTCAGTTGACAATTGACTGGAACATTTTGCAAATAAGTGCCAGGCCCCGATGAGGTGCAAAATACTGACTGTATTAGCTAGTTATTTAGGGAGATGTGAAGATGCTCTTGCCAACATACATTCAATTTAGGCTTTGGATGATTTGCGTGATCTCCCAGGCAGTGCTTGTTTGAAAATGATGGAATTTAATTTTTTGAATTTTATTATTGTTCATATCTTTTAAGGAAGCAATAACTATTCAGTTCTTCAGTATAGATTCTAGAGTTAACCTTTGCATATTTACGTCTACATGTAAAATATGAGAAATATTTTACTACACTTTTTAATTTTTTCTCTTTAATTTTTGTCACAGAACTCAAACTTTCTCAGTATGAAAATACTGAAAAGTTTATATGGATAGGTGAGAACCCCTGTGAGCTAACTCTGTGATGTAAACATAATTTTATTATCACACCATAGCATTGTTAAGAATTGCGAAAAGGACTTTTTTCTACCAACTATGTGAGATATGGGACAGAAGCCCTTAAGTTGCACATAATCAAGAATTTCTCACTGACACTCAATGTGCCTTGATAAAATTCATTCCAAATCACTAGAATGGTGACAAACATATTTGTATACATAAAATATAAATTTGTATATGTAAAAATAATTCATTGCTTTTGCTCTCCTATTGGATATCAGACATGTCTGAGAAAACTAGTGGCAAAGACTATTAACTAGAACTTCGTCCTATACTACACAGGCTGCACACTTGGTCTATTCATTTTGATAAGCAGGGCGTCCTGACACACAAATGCATCTAGAAAAGGAAAATATCAGCAGTTATGGCAGAAGCTTGAGAAAGGACAATAGGGAAAGTAGCCTCAGAAGTCTCACTGTGTACCCACAAAGAGCACAAAATACAAATTGTGGTCCAGGATGATTCACAAGCAAGTAAGGCTTCCCCTTAAGGGGACTCACATATACTTGAAAAAAAAAAAAGAAATTTTTTTGAACTGTGTTTCTACATGGAAAAAGACTCAATTATATAAATATCTCTCCTAAAGTACACAGGTAAACAAATCAGAACTAGAAATCTTGGGGAGTTTCCTAGTCATGTATGACCATGACTAGTTCTTGTACCATGACAACATAAATGGTATGCTATGTTTTCAATAAGATTGGTAGAGAAGGCAATTTCTGAGAGTATTCCATAATATTATCAATAGCACAGCAGGTAGGGCATTTGCTTTGCACGCAGCCAACATGGCCGACCCGAGTTCGATTTCTCCGCCCCTCTCGGAGAGCCCGGCAAGCTACCGAGAGTATCTCGCCTGCATGGCAGAGCCTGGCAAGCTCCCCGTGACGTATTCGATATGCCAGACACAGTAACAACAAAGTCTCCAATGGAGACGTTACTGGGCCTGCTCGAGCAAATCGATGAACAGCGGGAGGACTGTGATGGACCGTGATTGTCTTTATAAGACCAGTTAATAAACACATAATAGTCATGTGCTATGAGATTAATAAATTAGAAAAGAAATATAATCTTTTCTAAAAGAGATATATTCTGTCCTGATACAATTATTTGCATGCACCTTACCTGGGTTTGCCTTGCCATCACAAGACCCCCCTGAGAATTATCAGGTGTAGCCCCAGAAGCTCCTGAGACTGTCAGAATGGTCCTAGCAGCACTGTATCTTCAGGGCCTCCTATTGAATTTCTGGCCTGCTCGGCTCCAAATCATTGGGAGTGTGATCCCAAGTTCCCTGACCACCACTTGTGAAGTCCATTGCCCCAATCAGTAATGAGCCTTTGTTATTACAATGACCAATTGCTGTCAGCTCTCATTCCACTTACACAAAAATTATAAGGCTTCTCAGTGAGCAGCATTGGAAACATTTTTGGAATGATTTTTTTAACATTTCCTAGGTTAACCTGTTTGAATGACAAATCATTCTAATTAACCCAAAGTTTGAAAATTTTAAAAGGTAATATTGTTACCTGTGTCTTCCTTTGTTATAATTGCATAAGTTTTGAAACCAACAGACCTGGGCAGGAATTTCAGCTTCACACTTACTGTGTGGCCTTAGAACAGTGAGTGAACCTTTAAAAGACCATTTTTTCATCTGTGGCTTTTGTAACATCCACCTTGAAGAGGGGACTGAGGTATAGAGATGCCACTTCACATATTACTCCACAAATGGCTTTGGCAACTATTATTAATTTTGTTAGCTGATTGACTAAATTCCTCTTACTGACAGAATTCTTGGCACAGAATTTCATTTCTTAGGCAAGAGAGATAGTACAGAAGGTAAGGTTCACAAGGCCAAACCAGGATTGATCCCGAGCACCCATTATATGGTCCCCTAAACCCTGCCATGAATGACCTCTGAACTCATAATAAGGAGTAAGCCTTGAGCACAGCTGGGTATGCCTCCATACCACCAAAGAATTTCACCATTTTATTTCTTAAGAACTAAAAATTAAGTGCACTGCAACAAGAAATGTGTATCACTAATTGCATATGAAGAACATAAGAAATTCATAGAAAGGTTAAGTTTTGTATTTTTGTAAAAAAATAGAATTCTTTATATTTGTTTATATGCTGACATGTGTGTAAATTTGTCAATATATCACAGGGTCTGAAAACAACTTGGCCTTATTCCTAATATTTATATAAAATTTAATTGGGTCTTTACATTTTTACCACTGTAATACATAGAAAAAATAACATTCAGCCAATGTATACATATATAAACAAAAGATAGTATTTTTTCCCCTTTCTTCACTCCTCTTCCTCTGAAACATTCATCAGTCCCTGTTTGATATCTTTCCCCTTAATTTACTACAATTGTACTATTACAATTGTAGTACTACAAATGTACTACATCTATCATCTGACATAGTTTAAAATGTTTTCCTTGATGTAGCAATTTTTAGGCCTACTCTCTGAACACTGCCGACCTGGGTTTGATTCCTCCATCCCTTTCGAAAAGCCCAGCAAGCTACCAAGAGTATCCTGCCCGCAGACCTATAGATACTGGTGATATGAAAGGTACCATTTTCTGAACTTGTTAACCTTATTACCATCACTATAGTGAAAAATACATCAGAAGCATACAATTTTGTTGTTCATGTGTATATGAGCACTCTCTCTATGCACATTTAAACTATGATGTCTTATGAGTGTATAGAGGTGTTCCTACTCAGTACAGATCTGAAATGTTACCAGGAATCTGTTGAAATCATTGTGAATGCGAAGTTCATTTTCTGAAGAGATGGATGATGTACCACACCAACTACTATCCAAATTAGCAAGTCACCTATGAGAATGAAAGGGTAAATTATTAACAGGTACCACTGATAACAGATTAAATCAGGACTGTTCACTATTTACTGGAATATATCGTCTCCTTATATTTAATCGACAGAGACCTTTGCTTTTGGGGAGCAAAGGGGAGAGCAATATCTAGCAGTGCTCAAGGCTACCCCTACCTCTGCACTCAGGGATAATTCCTGCAAAAACTCAGACACAAGAGGTGCCAGGAATCAATTATAGAGTCAGCTCCATGCAAGACCCACTAAACTAGCTCTCCAATATAACATCTGTCTTTTAAATATCTCTCAAAACATGGCACGACACATTATATCTATATCAGAACTCTTTTGCAATTCCCCATTTTTTCTAGGACAGCATTTCTAAAACACTTTGTCTATGAATATTAATGTACCTAGTGATTTTTTTAAACTCAAAAGTATAAATTGTCAGCCTTCAGATGACACCTTTTCTTTTAGATGATATTACTTTCATATGACCAGCCAGGACTCTGAATGTAATTGAGGTTAGTATTCTGCTAAGTTCCCAAATTTATTTAATTCAGAATAAAGAAAGAACGAAGGGAAAAATGACTGAAGAAAGTTGAAAAAGCAGGAAGAAAGGAGGTTATATTTGGTCAAATCAATGGAAGTCTTACTCATTGATTTGTTTCTCTTTTTCTAATTTCTCTATTAAAATATAACTTGACATATATCAGTGTATAAGTTTAAAGTATACAATAGCACTGTATAGCACTGTCCTCCCGTTGTTCATCGATTTGCTTGAGCGGGCACCAGTAACGTCTCCATTGTGAGACTTGTTACTGTTTTTGGCATATTGAATATGCCATGGGGAGCTTACCAGGCTCTGCCACGCGAAAGTATGCAATACAATGATATAATTTATGTACATATTGTAAAATAATAACCACACTAATTTTAAGTAACATCTATCATCTGACATAGTTTAAAATGTTTTCCTTCACATAGCAATTTTTAGGCCTACTCTCTGAAAACTGCCGACCTGGGTTTGATTCCTCCATCCCTTTTGAAAAGCCCAGCAAGCTACCAAGAGTATCCTGCCCACATGGCAGAGCCTGGCAAGCTCCCCATGACATATTCGATATGCCAAAAACAATAACAAGTCTCACAATTGAGACGTTACTGATCCTGCTCTAGAAAATCGATGAACAATGAGAGAATAGTGGACAGTGGACAGTGGACTCTCTGAAGTTTTAAATATACAGTACAGTATTCAACTATAGTCGCCATGCTGTACATTAGATCCCCAGAACTTATTTCTAACTAGACCACCTTTACTCAATTCTCCCAATATCTATTAATGTTGTTTATATTCAACATATATATTAGCAGACCTATAGATACTGGTGATATGAAAGGTACAAAAATTCCTGTCTACCTGTATCTTTTTCTTCTATCATTTGCATCCCTAAGGAGACAATTAATAAAAATCACTAATGTACTAAGTTCTTAGAACGTGAACTTGATTTGTATTGGCATTCCTTTTTCCCTAGACTTTTCTTTGAGAACTACTTAGTTGTAAATGATAAGCCAAGATCCTATAGGTATTTCATAGAAAGTAGTCAGTGGTTGGAGCTACGTGGAAGGACAGAAGTCACTGTGAGATAGAAGATCAAGTAAGTAATGAGATTTCTTGAAAGTCATCAAAGGCCAGACTAAAATTAAGGTAAAGGTAAAAAGGTAAAGGCCCTCCCGTTGATCGTCGATTTGCTCGAGCGGGCCCAGTAACATCTCCATTGGAGACTTTGTTGTTACTGTGTTTGGCATATCGAATACATCACGGGTAGCTTGCCAGGCTCTGCCGCAGGCGAGATACTCTCGGTAGCTTGCCGGGCTCTCCGAGAGGGGCGGAGGAATCGAACTCGGGTCGGCTATGTTGGCTGTGTGCAAGGCAAACGCTCTACCGCTGTGCTATTGCTCCAGGTGACAACCAAAAAAGAAATGAAAAATAGTTGAGTTAAACTGATAAGCAGTCAGTAACCTGTTTGGAACAAGTGAATGGGCTACGACTCACAGGCTAAGTCTGAGCTTTCTGGATCACAAATGACTGAAGAAAATCTATAATATGGGGGTAGAATCAGAGGTCAGCACTGACAGCTGGAGACCAACTAAATGTCTATAATAGTCTAGACTTTCTTTGGTTCAGTTCATCCTAGACAGACACGATATTCTATTTCTAAAGCTTATAAAGATAACATGCTAGAATTTATGATAATTAGTTCAAATGGTAGTGGGTTATTTAATAACTTCAGTTCTTTATACTATAATAATTAGCTTGAAACTGAAATACTTCTTGTAAGATCCTATTTAACCTGCTCCTAGTACTTTAAAATATTTTTCAGTTGCATTCTTTTCAGTAGCCTTCCCATTTACTAATCTTTCCCACACTTTTTCATTGATTTTGGAACAAAAAAAATTGAGTTGAAAGAATTCTTGATTTATTTCTATGTATTTTCTTCAGAGAGGAGAGTCAAGCTATACCCATTGGTGCTGGGGCCTCCTCAGGCTCTATGCTTAGGACTCTTACCAAAGTTGGGGGTACCATATATAATTGCAAGGATTAAACAGGGATTAGCATGCAAAGTAAGCACCTTACCCACTTCTCCCCAGTATAGTCTCTCTAACCCACCCACTTTTCTTTCTGTACCAGACCTTTTAGAGTGGAAAATCTCCTCTATAGTCCAAAACATTCTTTAACACCTAGCCAGTATTTTAACTGATTTTGTATATAACTGTAGGTATACAGATATATGAATATATGTTTGCATATAACTTTATTATGTATATATATTAATGTATAACTTTATGTGTACATATATAAACCTATATGTTTAATATAACTAAAGTATTTATAGATAAAGTCAGTTTATAAGGGGGGTATGGTGCCGCCAGCAGGTCAATCTGTACTTGTGAGGCAAGTGAATCAGCAGCCTGATGGCGCCTTCAGACTTCCAGATACCCCAAAATTGCTGCTGTGCCTAGGCCAGACCCCAAAAACTTGGGGCAAACTTTACCAAGAAAGTAAATGGCCAAAAGTTAGGTATGTGGGAAACATACCCACAAATCACCTCTGGCTCAGCTGAATAATTGGAGGCATGGCCTCTCTGGTTCCTGATTGAACTGCTTAATGGCCATGATCCCAGAGACTCAGAAACAAATCTCAAAACCCAGTGGCTTTTGGCAGAAATGCGTCTGGTCCCTGCAGTAGGTTACCAGTGGTGGGTCAACCAGGTGGGAATAGGTTTCGTTCTTTGGCCTGTTCCCTCTGGTGGCCTGGTGGCCGCTATCCTCCAGAGGCCACTGGACAGTCAGGTTTGGGCCCACAGTGACGAGACACGCAGGGCCTCACAGGATGGGAATGAAACTGGTCCTGTCAGTCCCACCCCGGTGAGACCCCAAGTCATCGCCCACAAACGGCCTCTCTGGCTCCTGATCAAGTTGCTTAATGGCCATGATCCCAGAGACTCAGAAACAAATCTCGAAACCCAATGGTTTTTGGCAGAAATGCATCCGGACCCCACAGTACGTTACCATCTCCGGGCCACCCCAGGGGGGAAAGGGTGTTGTCACTCCACCTGCTCCCCCTTGATGACTTGGTGGCTGTCAATCCTCCAGAGGCCACTGGACAGTCAGGCCTGGGCCCACAGTGACAAAACTTATTGGGCCTCACGGGATGGGGGTGGAGCCGGTCCTGTCCTCCCCACCCCAACGAGACCCCAAGTCATCTCCCATGAACAGCCTCTCTGGCTCCTGATCAAGCTGCTTAACGGCCATGATCCCAGAGACTCAGGAGCAAATCTCATAACCCAACAGGTTTTGGAAGAAATTCCTCCAGATTCAAGTGTTAAAATTTCGGAATTTCAAAATCGTGCGGCCACTACTGCAGTCACGCAACATCATATGTTTTTCATAACCAGCAATAGAAAACAAATTGTCTACTGTTGCCTTTTCAGCAGATCTGTGTGTTGGGGTAAAATCCCAAATAATAATGGTGGGTCTGCTGCCAAAATATTGAATGTGATCAAAGTAGAGAGAGAGTAATGTGGAAATCATCTGCCCCACAGGTAGGGGGAGGGTTTAGGCTGGGGGTATACTGGGGTTTTTGGGGGGTGGAGAATGGGCACTGGTGAAGGTATGGGTGTTTCACTGTATGACCAAGACTTAGACCCGAAAGCTTTGTAACTACTCTTACGGTGATTCAATAAATAAAATTATAAAAAATGAAAAAAGAAAAGTAATTTGGAGTTCATGCACAATTCAATCAGCTAATCAGTGGTTGAATAAATAGCAGTACTCCTACATTAAAAAAAATCATTTTATAGGGGGTATGGTGCCACCAGCAGCTCAATCTGTACTTGTGAGGTGAGTGCATCAGCAGCCTGATCGTGCCTTCAGATTTCTAGATACCCCAAAATTGTTGCTGAGCCTTTGGCCAGACCCCAACAACTTAGGGCCAAGCTTACTAAAAAAGTAAATGGCCAAAAGTTAGGTATGTGGGAGACACACCCACAAACCACCTCCGGCTCAGCTATGTAATTGGAAGCAAGGCCTCTCTGGTTCCTAATCAAATTGCTTAACAGCCATGATCCCAGAGACTCAGAAACAAATCTCAGAACCTAGCGGCTTTTGTCAGAAATATGTCCATTCCCCGCAGTAGGTTACTGGTTCCGGACCACCCTGCGGGGAAAGAGTGCTGTCCCTCTACCTGCTCCCTCTTGGCAGCTCGGTGGCTGCCAGAGGCCATTGGACAATCAGGTTTGGACTGGCAGTGATGAGGCATATGGGGTGTCATGGGATGGTGGTGTAGCCGGCCCTTTCCTCCCCGCCCCAATGAGATCCTGGGTTGCCACTCACGAATGGCCTCTCTGGCTCCTGATCAAGCTGCTTAATGGCCATGATCCCAGAGACTCAGAAACAAATCTGGAACCCAGCAGATTTTGGCAAAAATCCCTCCAGATTTATTTGTTAAAATTTCAAAATTCCAAAATCGTGCTGCCACTACTGTGGCTGCTCGAGATCATATGTTATTCACAATGAGCAATAGAAAACAAATTGTCTGCAGTTGCCTTTTCGGCAGATCTGAGTGTTGGGGTCAAATCCCAAATAATAATCGTCGGTCTGGTGTGGAAATATTGAATGTAATCAAAGTAGAGAGTAATGTGGAGATCATCTTCCCCATAGGTAGGGGGAGAGTGTGGGAAGGAGGGTATACTGGAGTTTTTGGTGGTGGAAAATGGGCACTGGTAAAGGGATGGGTGTTTCATCAATGTATAACTGAGACTTAGACCCAAAAGCTTTGTAACTGCTCTCACGGTGATTCAATAAATACATCTATAAAAAAAAGTAAGGTGGAGTTCATGCCCAATTCAATAGCCTAATCAATGGCTGAATAAATAGCAATACTCCTACATTTAAAAAAATCAATTTACATATAAATTGTATTCTTAGGCAGTTAATGGTAACCAATCTCCCAGGACTATTCACATCATGTATTTCATAGATGCCCTTAATGAGTCCAAGCCTCTCGGCTGTAGCGATAGCCTAGCGGGTAGCACATTTACCTTGCACACAGCAGACCTGAGTTTGATTCCCAGCATCCCATATGGTCCCCTGAGTACTGCCAGTATTAATTCCTGAGTGTAGAGCCAGGAGTAACCTCTGTGCATCGCTGGGTATGACCCACCCCCCCAAAAAAAATGTATCTGAGCCTCTGTGCATGCTGTTTTCTCAAATTAGAATGGCCACTCGTCCACCCAATACACTCATTCCTCTGACACATCTGATTTTCCCTATAATATTTTGTTCAAAGATCTTCTTCTCAAGGATCAAGAAGATTGCTCCATAGTTGGAAGCCTGCCTTATGAGCTGGAGATAAGGCAGCTGGTATAGATCATGAAGTCAATGATGGTTGGAGGGATCACTTGGGATGGAAGATGTGTGCTGAAAGTAGATAAAGGACCAAACATGATGGCCTCTCAGTATCTGTATTGCAAACCATAATGCCCACAAGTAGGGAGTAAGAGTAGAGAATAAGAGAGTAAGAGGGAAAGTGTCTGCCCTAGAGGCAGGGGGAGGGTTGGGATGGGATAGGAGGAGGGTGGTGGAAAATGTGCACTGGTGGAGGGATAGGTATTCGATCATTATATGACTGTAACTCAAACATGAAAGTTTTATAAGTGTAGCTCATTTTAAAAAAATCTTCTGGAAGACTCCCCCAGTTAACACCATCTTGCACACCCATGCACAAACTGACATGCCTTTTATCTCAACTCCCATAACATTCTTTACTCATTTCCTGACTTCTTACCTTATACAAAAAAATATTGTATTATTACTCTCACACTGTACATAATAGCCTTCATTAGGGCAGAGACTATCTTATGTGTGTTTGTCCATCTGTCACATCACATAGCAACTAGACTGCAGAGAGTAGTCAAGAGATATATAGCAGATGAATAAGTGCATCCATCTCAAGCACTAGCCCCACCTAATACTTCTCTAAAATGATCATTTTCGCTTCCATATTGAAGTTATAAAAATTTAACAAGCTCTTGATGACAATTTGGAAGCTCACTAGGACCTCTCAGACAGCATTTCTCTTGTGTTTCAGAATGTGTCTGCTTCGTATGACAGTCCAGATGTCAGCCTTTTCACATTTCCCCAGAATTACCTTGAGTAGAATATGTCCCTCCCGTGTAGTTCCAAACCTTCTATCTGGGCAGGCAGCTCTGTTGTTAGCTAACTGTCGGCATTACACTTCTGTATTCATAAAGGATTGTCAGCACGGTGCAGTATTATTATGCGAGATCATTTGCTCATGTAAAGACACATTAAACCTAGCAGTTGCTTTGTCTCTTGTCAAGGGAATTGCGTGCTGTTAAGTAGAGATGAGAGTTTGCAACATCAACCTGCTACTGCTGTTTTTGAGACTCACTTTGGAAGAATCAACAATTATTGCTTGTTTCCTTCTCTAGTAATAGCTAAAGATTCCAAACAGGAATCTTATCAGTGCCAGGAAACTACGTCCCTTGAAGCATGGGTCATTTCATACAAATTTCTTCATTGAAGGCTGCAGTGCTGTGCTTCTCCGTTCTGGGACTGAGTCACTACTACCTCTCCATGCTTAAAGCCTTCAAACCACCTACCAGATGAGCTCCCAAATCAGCATTAGGCTTTGCCGTTGGCCAGGTTTCCACCAAGTTTCATACTGAACACCCTCTTCAATAACAACGTATTACTTGACTTGCCACCTATTTCTTGCCAAGGCTTTAGAAACCTGCATCCTGCATAGATGAACATAGAGTCCTTCCATAACTGCACACCCGAAGTGGGCATTCTACTGCCAAATCCTATTCTCCTGGGCCACCCCATCCTGAGACAAGTCACATGATAGAATTTGGTATGTGAGATATTCCATTCCAAAAGAAGGAAATAGGATTTTTGAATGATCACGATCACGATCATCCTCTTGTTCGTTGATTTCTTCGAGCAGGCACCAGTAACGTCTCCTTCATCCTAGCCCTGAGATTTTAAAAGGTGCCATATTCAAGGCTCTTTCAGGGTTAGGAGAATAAGACCCTTCACTGTTACTGGTATTTGGCATATTGGGTATGCCATGGGGAGTTTGCCCGACTCTGCTATGTGGGCAGGTTACATTTGGTAGCCTGCCAGGTTGTCCAAAGTAAGAATGAGATAATAAAGCAGAAAACCAGCCGCTTGGAGCAGAAAAGCGAATGGACTATGTGTTAAACCGCGCCATCATGCCTGCCCGGAAGGGAAAGGGTGTTGCCCCATTCACCCTCTCCTCTCTGGAAAGAAAGATGGCGGCTGCATGGGAGCCTGTGGACAGCAGGTTTGAGCCGGGGGTCGGGGGTGGCAGGGTCCTCATGGGAAGGGGGGCGTTCCGGTCTGTCCTTCACGCCCTACCGAGGTCACCAGTTGCCCCCCACGAGCGGCTCTCCGGCATGGCTACGACTCCAGAGCACAGAAACCAATCTCTTAACTATCTAACTTTTAATAGAAATACTTCCAGGGTTAATAAGTAAAATAGCAGAAATCCAAAACTGCACGGCCTCTATGGCGGCCATGCAACATTATTTAATTCTTAAACCCAGCTGTAGAAAGCAAATCATTTCACAATGCTTTTTCAGCATGTCTGATTTTGGGGGAGGGGAGGTCGTAAACTCTAAATAATAATGATGCATCTTTTATCGAAACAATGAATCTAGTCAAAGTAGATAGAGTGTTAACTAGAACTCATCTGCCTCACAGGAATTGAGAGGGGTGGAAGGTGGGGTTCTATTGGGGTTTGCAGTAAAAAATAAGTATTGGTAAAGGGAAATGTGTTTGATATGACTGTAACCTAAACCTGAAAGCTCTGTAAATTTTCCCACAGTGATTCAATAAATAAATAAATTATAAAAAAAAAAAGAATGAGATAATAAGATGTCAGCTTCCGGGAGCTGGGTTTTATAGTCTCTGGGTCTTGGCCATTGATGGGATTACAAGGCGCCAGGGGGCCAGTTGGTAGATGTGACCCCTGCCTACTGGAACATGGAGGTTCTGGGTGGAGGATGCTCAGCCCCGATCCAAGCAGGCTTGGAGATCTCAGCCCCGGGACCCGCATGCCTTTGTTCCTCTGCCGGTACCTTCATGTGTGTGTGGAGAGTGGTCTCAGCATGGTTGTGTTGAATGAAAGAAGAAGAAGAAGAAGAAAAAAAAAAAACAGTTCCCTGCCTGTGTTTTCCAAGATTTTTTTTTTTTGCCTTTTTTTTTTCTCAGTTCTTGTTTGCTGACAAAATCTCTAGCAGAAAACAAAAGGCCAAATAGACAAAACAAACAAGAAGTTTAAATAGCCAGGGCCTTTTAGAGAAAGTTGGAATTTTGCAAGTAGATGAAGGTGTTACTATTAACTTGATCATTGGTCAGGACTATGTTTTTTTTTAAAGGCTTGCTTTAGTAGCTTTTATTAACTACTAAGAAATAGCATATTTTCAGCACTATATTTTACCACAGCAAGCTCCTTTCAATAATACATTGTGGCTCAGTCATAAACTGGTCAAATTGCATTTTTCACTTTCTTCAAGATGTAGCAGATAAGATGTTTTCAAATTTGCTTTTCTACCAGAATTTTCTGATTCCACTCTCCCCTTCCTCACAGCCCAGCACATTCAACTCACCTCTGTCTCATGCTCTGCCTTACACATTCTTAGCTCTTTTCTTCTGTGATTAAAGATTCATGTTATATGATACTCTGTCTATTTATACACTGTCCCAAGATGTAATTATTTTTTTTGTAAACATGTGGAAAACTACAATCTTATAGATAAGAAACTCTGCCTCTGTATGGGCTTGTTGAATAGGGTGACTTTCAAAGAGAAAAAAGTAGGAGTGAAGGAGCTAGCTTCTTTGATGAAAGCAAACAGCTACTCCATTTTTCATTCCCCTAGATTATGTCTCAATTAGAAAAATCATATGCTATGTATTTATTTTAAAAAATAAAATATATAAGAGATATTATATACATTTTGATCTAATGCTGAAATGTACATTTTATTTTTTTCATACTTCCCTTGAGTCTTCTGCTCTCATTAAAATAACTTCTCTCTCCTCAGAATTGCCATATTTTTATTCTAGATCCTAGTAAAGACTATAAGCCTTTATTTTATTTTGTTTATTTATTTTTGTTTGGGAGTCACATCCAGCAATGCACAGGGTCACTCCCAGTGGTATGCTGGAGAGGATGTGGGTGCCAGGAGTAGAATCCTACACCTTGCATATAAAGCATACACAATAGCCCTTTGCACTATTTATCTAGTCCACTATTTTATGCAAAATAAGAGGACTTTATGAGTGTTAAATTATGTCCATTGCATGCATTTGAAAAATGCACATAATATATTTTTACTAATAATGTTGAGAAGGAAAAAATAAATTAACATTTGTAGCAATAATCTCTGGGAAGTGGAAGGAGGAGCCAGTTACATTTTTTCTTCTATCACCAATTATTGTAATATTTATTTTTACAATAAAAATTATTATATTAAATGTATTAACTCTTATAATTATCAAGAAATCACTTTTTAACAAGGACAAATGAATTCAATACATGATATAATCCTTAATATCTAATCCTTAAATTGAATAAAATAAAATTGATGTATCTTCTTTCCAACTCTTAACAAAGAAAGTTATTTAAAGATGAAATACTCAACTCCAATAAAAGAGATTCTGCTCCCCACTCTGGTTTGTTTCAATGTATTGAATATGTAGATCATGAAAAAAAAAACTTAGGAAGATAGATCTAGGTAAAATGCAGAGGAGTGTTTTTAATAATTCAACCTGAGAGATCTTCTGTATTATGCTACCTGCTTTATACTTTTCGATATTTATAGAAATTTATCCAAATAATTTTCTTTTTATATTTCTAAAACCTAGTTTGTAGAAAGTGTTTAGGAAATAGTTGCTAAATGAATTAGGGCACAGTTACCAGCCCTACCCCTATATTAACTCCAGATTAGCTGGACTTATGTATTCTCTTCCAGAACCAAATCAGCAAGATGTGGGGTGGAAAGGAAGAAAGCACATGAATATAGGGATTCCCTAGAAGAATGTGAGAAATGTCACAGAACCAAAGAACTTTAAAGCCAAAAGACAATCATGAACTACCCAATCTAACTTGTAACTCCAGTTTCTAGGAGGAAACTGAGTAACAGAGAAGGGAAGTTCGAGGAGCAAGGGAACAAGTGACAAAGTCAGGACTTAGCACATGTTTGCCATTTTAATCTCATTATTCACTCACATTGTTACTCTCCAAAGTGTTATTATATAGAGAAGTTCTGTATTCTTCCTACTTCATAGAGGAGGAAGAGCTACTCCTCATAGCCTGGTGGAAACCAAGGATAAATCAAAGCTGCTCCATGTGTTCATATTGTTTGTCTAAGGAAGAAAAAAGAGTAAATAAGACAGAACACTTTCCCCAAATACAATCTAGATGAGTGTAGCATTATGGATTGGGAAGCATGATTGCTTATTTTGAGTGAGTTCTTTAATTATATTCTTCTCTCTACTCAAATTCCTCCCTAGTCATTATTAATAGCACTCCCTTTGCTTAACTGTGGCCCTGATCACAGAGAAGATACACTTATCAAAGCTTCAGAAAGGTTAATGGGTAGAAATGAAGAATCTGAGCAAAGAAGAGCTATGGCAATGCCAAACAAGGAGAGAGTATACTCTGAGTCATGGTTGCAACTCTACTTAACCAAGTTTACTCAGCGTGGTGACAAATGTGAATCTGGCATAGCCCTTGAAATTTTTAGGAGATCATCTTTGATAGCTGCTCTCTTATGAGGCCTGATATTTTCCCTAGGTTTGAGCTTACTGAAATTGAAGAACACATAAGGGGAACTGATTCAACAGTATATCTTTTACTTAATTCAGCCCCAGTTAAGTTTTTTTCCCCCTATTACCATGTTACACAAGGGCAACCCCACACTGGCAGTTGGTTGTTAATTACATTTGATGTGCAGTAACACAAGAGAGCTAATTAACTTGCATCAAAAAAGCTTTATTTACTGTGACAAATTAAACAAACTCATAAAGTGTTCAGTCACAATGGCTCTCAATTATCATGCAATCCAAGTAATGTGGTGCAAACATATTCCCAGGCCTCTCTCAGGTATCATTTCAGTCTCGCAGTCCTTCTGCACATGTACTTATAAATGGATCTTTTTAATGAATAGAATGGAGAGTCAACTGTTCTTTGTTTTGCTTTATTTTATATAAGGGTGTGCATGTGTGTGGTGAGTATCTATATAGACATTCTTGGAGATACAGTTGGCTACATTGCTCATATTCAATTTCTTAATCCTCATTTGCTTTGTGGTTCAATAAAGTTTTTCTAGATTTTAATCAGAGAACTTAGATAAAACAAAAAGGAAAAATATTGATCGCTCCAAGCCCATGTTCTGGGTTAAGAGGGTGGTTATCCATATCTAGTCATCTTTATATTTTTCTTCTAGAGAGAATGGACCCTTTAATAGAAACATCACTACTCCGTAATGATTCAAACACAGAAGATATGACAGTCCTTTTTCCTTGGATATAGTAAAAGGTTAAGAATTGATGGGCAGGCTTGGGGGATGATTAACAAAATGTTGAAAATGGTGGAGGGAAGGTCACATTGGTGGTGGGGTTGGTGTTGGAATATTGAATGCTTGTAAAAATTGTATCATGAACAACTTAGAAAATCATGGTATTTAAATAAAGGAACAAAATAATTGTTCTGTCAGTCAATAGAAAATGGCAGAAGAGCTTAATAACTTTGAAGAAAGTTATCTAACTTGAAAAAGCTAGTTATAATTTTCTTTGTTTTTTAATGTATAGAGTCTAAAAATTACCTGTAACAAATGTTTAGTAAAATGCATTCCCTCTCTTTCAATTTGTTTCATTTTTAAGGCAATGTCAGGTTGTTAGCAGAGTAAAATGAGTGAAACATTGATAAAACCAGATAAAGAAAATAGCAATAACTTGTTCCGGCAGTTAGTATGTAGCAAAATCAGGGCTGTCTAATTCAAAAACTGTCAATTATTGTCAACAAAATGACTTTGGGCAAGTAATGGAACTCACATTTTCTTGTCTACAGAATGTTGGTTAACTTTCAAGATAATGTTTGTAAATGGGATCGATGGTAATTGAAACTGTAAAATGTTTATGCCACTAAAAGTTGTTTATTGGCCTCACCACATGGTGTACATTTCAGCTAGAAATAGTTGTACCTGTAGACCATAAATAGGAAGAGAAACTTTTGAACAAGATAGAAAGTGTCTTTACCTTTGTGACAATTTAGAATAACAGTATCTTTGGAAGAGTAAAGAAAAGTTCTGAGAGATAGGAACCAGGTCTAAGGAAAATGCTTGCTCTTTAATAAGTCCAGTAAAAGGTAAAAAAAGGTAAAGGTAAAGGCCCTCCCGTTGATCGTCGATTTGCTCGAGCGGGCCCAGTAACGTTTCCATTGGAGACTTTGTTGTTACTGTGTCTGGCATATCGAATACTCTCGGTAGCTTGCCGGGCTCTCCGAGAGGGGCGGAGGAATCGAACTCAGGTCGGCCATGTTGGCCGCTTGTAAGGCGAATGCCCTACCCGCTGTGCTATCGCTCCAGCCCTAATAAGTCCAGTAGTACTTATGAAAGTTGGCCATCTTTGAGTCCTAGATGTCCTCCTGCTAAAAGAATTAAAGGAAAAATATTGCTTAGAACTGGTTAGTTTTTGTAACTAAGCCAATGTGGTCTTTTTTGTAGAGTGACCTATACAAAAGAGTCATGTTTGATCATTTCCATTAAGCATCAACCCATAAAGAAGTCATTCTTCACAGAGATGGTACAGAAGGCACCCTCACAACAGGATGTCCCGATTCCCCTTGTTGCTTGACATTTATGAACAAGCTGTAGTTAGGCACTGAGGTCCAAAGTCACTCTGTTCCTGAAGGAGTTTTATCCACCTTCTACCTAATCAGTGTTTTTGTCTTCTGGACAGACATCAAGTTTGAGAAAAAAGGCTCACCAATAATGCACTGTATTTGGCAATAGTTCACAGTATGATCTGGTAAAGAAATCACAGTAGGAAATGCAGCTGAGTGTGGGCATAACAAAATGTCCTTTATTTACAGGAGCATAACCTGTAATATGCAATTTCAACATTGAGGTACACCATAGAGAGTCTAAAAGACTGCTGATTCTCTAATGAAAACTTTGAATAATTCCAAAGATCTTGGGTCTTGTACACTGGGTGATTATTATGCACTAACAAGGCAATGTGATTATTCCATCTCAGAATATTCATGTAAATCAATGGCATGCCTCTACCTCTGCCAGTATTTCCAGTCCAGGGCTCTCTAGTTTACAACAATCACATAGGTCTCCGAATTGAAAGGATGACAAAGACTGAAAAAAAATTGCTTTTCACTAAATGGCTTTGTCAAAAACTACATCTCATTTAAATGCCTCTCAAATACCTACACTTGACAGGGA
This sequence comes from Sorex fumeus, assembly GCF_029834395.1. NCBI lineage: Eukaryota > Metazoa > Chordata > Mammalia > Eulipotyphla > Soricidae > Sorex > Sorex fumeus. The sequence goes on along the minus strand of NW_026606155.1, from coordinate 64,904,742 downwards.
GAATTCCTCCCCAAGTAAATTATGAGAAAAAATGAAAACAAAGACTTAAAACAGATCAAATCTGAAATAAATTATTTGTGTAAGTGAAGAGATGCAACTAATAATATTGAAAACCTTATAGCCTAGCCTGAAAAGAACAATCTTAAAGTTCCCTATTCAGTCGGGAAAGATAGGTACATAAGAGGCTGACCAATTTATTATAAACAGGCTTTTTTATGCTAGACTGATTGCAGAGATGTTACTGTAGCGGAGAATTCTGAAGAGGACATTAAAATACAGCTACAATGCCAAATGGAGTAGATGATTTTAGAGCATTTTTCAGACTAAATGTGACACTTGCTTCTGCGTTTGGCAGTGTCCATGGGTGGCCATTAAGTCAAACTGAGCATCTTACAGTCCTATTCATATTGACCAGAATATGGTGGCTCATTTAACCAATTCTGCTAGAGCATATTGCAGGGATCAAGAAAGGATGTAAAGACCCTGCTAACACTGTTCAGAGCTCTTCTTGATTACAATGCTCCCTGTGGGACCACAGGAGTTACTCACCATGTCCCCCACCCCCTCTCCATTTTGAATGTTAAGAAATTTCGAGCCCGGCCAATGGCTAGGCATTCCTTTCAACTGAGAACATTTCAATGAGATTAAAAGATGTCAGTCAAATCAAAACCAGTTTGTTATGTCTTTCAGTATTTTAGGGGAGAATTAAAAGGAAACTCCTAGATTCTCTAATTTTTCTCTTCTTCTTAGCATAAAACGTACTTAAACTCTATTATGAAGAAGCACCTCAAGGTGTATCATGTTGTTTCTGTATCAGGGACCTGAGAAAAACTACTTGGCTTTCTTGTTTTGCCATAAGAACCCTGAAGGCTGTCCTTCACTCATGAAGCAGATGGCAGTTCTTTTCCTTACAAATTTTGAACTTAGTATATTCTCCCAGTCTATAACATTTTTTATTTTAATCAGTTTGGTTGCATTATTGCATAATTATAATTGCAATTGATTGTATTTTAGGTGAAGGCAATGGAGTAGAAAGTAAAAGAAATTGTTTTTGTTCAAAGACAGAAGTTCAGTGGAGTATAGGAGTATTGTCTCCATCAAAGAATCACATTAAATTACTCCATGACCACTGCCCACTATTCAATTCACTTAATATTTCTAGTGATATCCAAGTTTTCACACTTAGAGAACATATTTTTAAGCACTTAATTCATTGACTGTCGATTTTAATGATTTAGGTAATGAATTGATTATCCTAGAAAATATTGCTTTTATTTGAGAGCAATAGCACAGCAGTAGGGCGTTTGCCTTGCACGCAGCCAACATGGTCAACCCGAGTTCGATTCCTCTGCCCCTCTCGGAGAGCCCGGCAAGCTACCGAGAGTATCTCGCCCACATGGCAGAGCCTGGCAAGCCAACCGTGATGTATTCGATATGCCAAACACAGTAACAACAAAAATCTCCAATGGAGACGTTACTGGGCCCGCTCGAGCAAATCGATGAACAACGGGAGGGCCTTTACTATAATGCTCAGAAGATAAAATATTATCTTCTTCTGAGATACTGTACTGATTTTAAAAGCAACATAAAAAGTTTTCTTAAGAAAAAAATTCTAGTCACATGCACAAAATGTCTGGTTCTTTGAAAATACACATTTAGGTCTTACATGATTATTAAAAATTGGCCATAAACTAAATAGAAGACTAGTTTATAACAATTGGCCACATGCCACACAAGAGAGAATTGACTGGAGACCTCTACATGGTAGTAAAACATTGTTTTAAACTGGGAATCTAAAGATGATCAATATGTAACTTCTAGAGGATTATGGTATAGTGAAGAGAAAATTGTGGAAAAAATATCATAAAATAGTTGACACAGGAGAGTTGTATAAAATGTAGGAGTAGCAGAGGGAAGAGAGTACTTCATAGTAATAACTGATTTACACAGTGCCTTCTATGTGCCAGTCTCATATTAATATAAATTAACTTATTTAATGTTCACAGAAACCTTATAAGATTGGTACCATGTGTCTGAAAGAAGCAAGATGACTTGTCTGAGAAATAGCATTCAATATAAAGCATGGTAAATTGAATTAGCAAGATATAATTGAGAATTACAAGTAATACATCATTAATTGTAAGTAATGTGGTGGGAGACAGACTGTGGATATATATACACATATATGTATATATGTGTATGTATGTGTATATATTTGTGTATATGTATATACATATGTGTA